>NC_064424.1:16863620-17172155 GCF_023375975.1 Astyanax mexicanus
GAGGGGAAGAAGGAAATGGGAGGGGAAGAAAAAGTGTTTTGTTCAACACTCAATCAGCTGATGAGAGATGGGATGCTAGATAAATCACACTGCCCACTGACACATGAAACCTATATATTATACAAATAAATTGCTATACTGTACATAAAAAAAACACTTTAACACTTTAACTGATCAACTTTTCAGGTGCCTGAAACTTTTGTACAGTACTGTAAAAGACAGCTGGAGATTTTAAACTATATCAAATAAAATATAGGAATGAAAAAAATGGATATATAAGAGTTCCAGTCACTGAATGGCTCTGTTCAGAACCAATGGGTCAGTGTTGCTGAGTGATAAAATGAAATGAAGGATGCGCTGCAGGCCTGTGATTATAGACCATCCATCTTCTGTTTGAAGGGATGATCAAAGGCCTGAGGCCTAATGAGAGCAAATCATCTGAGTTACACTGCAGCTGCCGTTTCTTTTGCTTTCAAAGGAGAAACTTATGGAACTCTTCACTCCACACCACAACTATTATACTGGTGGGAGTCTATTCATTTTGATCACAGAACATGATTCAGTCCTAAATCCCTTATAGAAACTCTTTAATGACTGGACTTTAACAGGAGATTCAGATTATTGATGTCATACATAAACCTTATACAGTAACTTCACAGAAGAAGGAAAAAAAATATTGTGGTTTTTCAATGGACGTCACAATGTAAAAAGACATAATTAAAAAAAGTATTTTTGGAGCATTTCTATTACTCTGTTCAGCATAACATTTTGACACAATATAAATATTCAAATTAGATAAAAAAGGAGATTTAGTGTATTTTTACATGACAGCAACAATTTATCTTTAAATATATTGTCAAAATATACCAGATCATTTTATATGAGTCTCATTGACATGCTAAATAAAGTTAGAACCATTTTGACTTGTGGAGTCAAAAACTTTATGAAAAACAACTGTCAAATTCATATTATGACAAAAACTATAATACAACTGAATGTGTGTGTGTGTGTGTGTGTGTGTGTTAAATAACTATGTACTAGCTATAACATAAGTCTTGATGATTTGCTTTGAGTTTTCAGAAATGTAATTTTAACATTAAGTTGAAGCTACATGACAAAGCTACTGTGTGTTTTACACTATGAAATACCTCAATCATTTTCATCTTTGACTTACAGTTTAAGTAATAAATTTTCATTACTGAAGAACCTTTCAATATATATCTAATATATAAGAGATAGCAAACAAAAAGAAAAATATACATGTTTGTGTCTCAAAAAAGCCCAACAATGGAAATCATGGATAGTGGTTTTCTATGGCATCACTCCACAACATCGTTTCTGTCTTCATTACAGCAAAGACAAAAGAAAAAAGTACATACTTCTGTCTCAAAAAAGTGGAAAATATTGAAAAAACAACAGTAGAGCACAATTGAAAAGTGATTCTTCCATGACATCAGTCCGCAACATCACTTCTCTCAATGTTACTGCTAAATTTGATAAAAATAATATAAAAGAGCAGCAACTATGGAGAACAATTGAACAGTGAGTATTCTGTTACATCACTCCATAAAATAATTTAGCTTAGTCTTACTGGTGAATTGTATCAAATTAATATAACACAGCAGCAAAACTGTGCATTTTGTGTCTTAAAACAAATGGAAAATATTGAAGAACCAACAATGGAGACCACGGAAATGATTCTTCTATAGCATAACTCATAATCACTTAACTTTCAACCTTTTTAAAAATGTAATATAAAAGAACAGCAAGTAAAATACATTAAAAACTGAAGAATACAATTGAAAAGTGTTTATTCTATGGCGCCACTCCACAACTTCAATTCTCTCAACCTTACACGTAAAATTTATAAAAGTGATGTATAGGAACAGCAAAGAAAAAAGAAAAAAGTGTGTCTCAAAAAATGAAAACTATTAAAAAACCAACTGTGGAGAGCAACTGAAAAGTGAGTATTATGTGACATGTATAAAATTAATATAACACAGTATCAAAAAAAGTGCATTTTATGTCTCAAAAAACTGGAAAATATTGAAGTGGTTCTTCTATGGCATCAGTCCACAACATTACTTCTTTCAACCTTACTGGTAATTTTTATAAAGGTAATATAAATGAACAGTGAGGAGAAAAAAAGGAAAAATACATTAAAGAACCAACAGAAGAATACAATTGAAAAGTGGCTTCACTCCACATCACTTATTTCAAACTTACACATAGAACTTAATAAAAGTGAACATCACTTCTCTTAGTCTTACTGGTAAACTGTATAAAATGAATATACCACAGCATCAAAAAAGTGCATTTTGTGTCTCAAATAAACTGGAAAATATTGAAGAATCAACAATGGAAACCATGGAAAGTGGTTCTTCTATGGCATCACTCCATAACATCACTTCTCTCAACCTAACTGGTCATTTTTAATTTTTGCAAAGTTAATATAAAAGAACAGCAAATAATAAAAAAAAAAATACTTATTTGTGTTTCATAAAAAGTGTGAAAAGCAATTGTGGTAAAGCAATTGAAAAGTGGTTATTTTATGGCATCAGTCTACAACTCCACCTTGTATCAGCCAACCAGTTAATTTTGTTTAAAAATGTGACATAAGAGGACTGCAAAGAAAAAAAAAATGCAAACTTGTGTCTCAAAAATGACACAAGTGGAAAGTGATCACTTCTTTCAGTCTTACTCGCAAATTTTGTAAAATAACTGTTATAATAAAACAGCAAATAAAAAGGGGAAGACATGCTTGTATGTATATATGTGTGTGTGTGTGTGTGTGTGTGTGTATGTAAGTATGTGTGTGAGAGAGTTGCTAAGGGGGGTGGGCATGCAGGGTGCAAACGCGGTGACAGCAGTGAGGTCCGCACTGAAACACTAGCCGACCCCGGCGGGCCAGCCACACAGGCTGCGAGTGGGCTCTAGCTCTGGGGAGGATAATTGGAGCAGCGCAGGCAACATATGGCCAAGCAGGGGAGCCTGCTGCTGCAGCAGCTGTGGACTGGTGCTGGAGATCAGAAGCACATTAAAGAGACTGTCCTCCCCCCCACCCCCCCCCCCCTGCAAACACACACAAACCCACCCTCCTCTCTCTCTCTCTCTCTCTCTCTCTCACTCTCTACTCTCTACTCCACCTCCTCCTCCTGCTTCTATCCTCTCTCTCTCTTTCTCTGTCTGTCTTTCTCTCTCTGCAAACACTTATTTAAATGACAGCTCTTAACTGACCCCCCCAAGCCCCACCACCCCCCTCCACCATCCCCGCTCGCATGCCCCCAGGCATCTCTTAATGCAGAGGTAGAGTGAAAGAGAGGGAGAGAGAGAGAGAGAGAGAGGGAGAGAGAGAGAAAGACAGCGAAAGAGAGGGTGTGCCAATGAAGTTCTCTTTTTCCCCTCTTATACTCTATTTCTGTCTCCCTGCCTTTCTTTCTCTCTTTCTCTCTATCTTGCTGAGATGTAACGCGAGTGAAAGTGATGGTTTGATATTTTTTTATCTATCTTCTCTCTCAGTACTGCATTACTGCATCTCTGCCTGTCTGTCTGTCTGTGGAAGTGTCAAACAGAGAACCGCAAAGTTCCTGTGAAACCAGTGTATAATAAAAAAAAATGTATCTTCAAAATAGCAGCTTTACAGGAGAGAAATATAAAATCTTCTGAACTTTTAATGGAAGTCAATGTAAAAATATATATATATTACAGGTAATTATGAAGAATTTCTATTAATTAATGCATCAAGAAATTGCTACAAAGTGTAAAAGACGGTTTGTGAGTTCAAAGTATGCAGTAAACTAAAAATCAACAAAAATGGAGATACTTGTTTTTCATATATATTGATGACGATATACTCATCAAAAATAGTTTGGTGACACTTTCTATTAATGTCCTGTCTATGAAACGCTATAAACATATTTATAACACGTTATAAGGCATTCATAAAGGGTTATAATATAATAACATACTTATTTAAATTTATACAAATAGTCATGTGTTTATGCTTTAGGAATTGTAATCATAATGCATCATCGGCTGTGTTCATAAGATGATATAAATCAATACCAAGAACCTCAACAAAGCTGCCTTAACAAGGCAAGTTATAATAACTTGTCATAACTCATTAATTATGCTCATGTTTAATATTATAACACATAGCTTATTCTTATTTTGCCAGTAAAGTGACAGATGTCCATTATGGGAACACATTATTAGTATATACTATAATGTGTTATACATTTATATAAATATCATGTTTATGAATGCATTATAATGTGTTAAAAGTATGTTTATAGAGTGTAATAGACATACCATTCATACAAAGTGTCACTGCAGGCACTTATCAGCATTAGACGTTACCCTGACGTAAAATGTTGTGTCATCTGATGTCATCATGACCAACATTCAACCTGAAATTCATCCCTGATTAAAAAGATGTGTGGGTTGTTTTGGATGAAACAATTTGGATGAACACTTAAAACCCTCCCAAAAAAATCTGCATACAGTTGTGTTACACACAACTACTGTAGCTTCATTATGTGTAGCTCAATTAATATTGCAGATAAATTGCAGTCTAAATTTGTGATCATTTATTTGTTTTTTATTGGTAATCTTTAATTTTTTTCTAAATCGCATTGCAACCCAATACCTCTTTGCTGTTCTGTGAGCAACTACTGTATTTCTATTTGGAAAGTATTATTTTTTTGGACGATAATAAGTGTACAAGTCCTCCTCCAGAACCAGAAACATCTCAGACTAGGTGGGGAGTACAGGAAAGAGAGCAGAGACACCTCACACTCACAAAGCAGTAAGCAAGTTCTACCTTCACACACTACTGTACGGTTCTTTTAAACAAGCCTCATGGTGAAGCAGTATCAGACACTACATCTATTTGTGCTTTTCTGCTTAATATCCAGATGCATGCAGACAAATGTTTGAACACAACTGCGAGGAAGATTCAACTGAAATATTCATACGTCCTCCTCTGGGAGAGCCACAGATTATTTTCCTCAGTGAGGTCATCATCACCAGCAAGCCTCTGACATCCTAGAAATAAGATGTTTCTTTTGCGTGCATGGCTGTAGTGGGCACTGTGTGAAGCTATATGCACATACTTCCTATTTTTTTTTTACAAATAGGACAATAATTCTGAATAAACATTGCAATTGTATGTTTGAATCACTCATAATAAACTACTACTAATTATTTTTTTATTTTAGTTAAGCCCTATCTGGATAGGATTAGTTTCTCAGGGGGTCCTGGCGGAATTTTCTCTTTTTGGGGGGGGTCCTCTGTGATTTTATTCCCATCCAGAACAACCATTTACATGTTTTTCTAAGACGTCCTCTGAGAAATTAAAGGTTAAATTACCTACTGTTTTTTTTTTTTGTTGGACTCCGTGGTCCTCCAGTAGACCCATCCGAACTCACATCTCTGAGTTTCGTCACCTCACGTTTAATAAAATAGCTATTTGTCCACTGTCACGCACCGTAATTACACTTTGGGCGCACGCTTCCACGGAGATCTACGTAAACACAACAGCGAGTGGAAATGGAGGAGCTACTTAACGCGATGTCACGTGACCGAGAAAGCCCAAAAACTCACTGGTCCTCCTGTTTTTTTTTTTTTCAATCGCAGTCCCGATACAAGAGTTTTATCACTGAGTAGAAGTGTGAAATATTTTTCACAGACGTCCCCCTGAGAAACTAATGCTGTCCAGAGAGGGCTTAAGCACCCTACTTATTCAGTGTGCTGAAATTCTTTAATGGCTTAAAATCTTTTTTTTAAAGGGTTGATATTATTCAATTAAAGATGAATTAATTATTTGTAGTCTCATATAGTACTCTATAATACAGCCTGAAAAAAAACTCACCCTGAATTGCAATAGATGAACCACTGATTTTGCTTTGCTAATTTGTGAAAGTGAAGGCAAGGCAAGTCAAACTTATCTGTGTAAGTTTAATTTATATCACACCATTCACACACAGCAAATAATATACAAAGACATAAAGAGAAATAACAGCATTAGAATGGTCCTAACACCTCACAACAGCTTTTGTAACTCTTGGAGTTAAAGCTTTAAGTCAGGAAACAACTAAGTTAAACCCATTAAATAGCAGCACTAATGGAATAAAAGCCTCTAAGATATTAATTAATCTTTTGGATGCCCAAATCTCCTAAGAGCTGATCAACCTTAGGTCATAAAATAAAATGTTATTTGAATGAAAAACATGAAATTAAAAGAAACAAGAAAATTGGATTAAAGTTGCATTAAGTGTAATAAATATATTTTTGAGTAAAATGAACGTTGTTATTTTATTCTATAAACTACAGACAACATTTCTCCCAAATTCCAAATAAAAATATTGCCATTTAGAGCATTTATTTGCAGAAAATGAGAAATGGCTGAAATAACAAAAAAGATGCAGAGCTCTCAGACCTCAAATAATGCAAAAAAAAAAAACAAAACAAAAAAACAAAAAAAACAAGTTCATATTCATAAAGTTTTAAGAGTTCAGCAGAAATGAATATTTGGTGGAATAACCGTGGTTTTTAATCACAGTTTCCATGCATCTTGGCATGTTCTCCTCCACCAGTCTTACACACTGCTTTTGGATAACTTTATGCCACTCCTGGTGCATTAATAAGTCAAGCAGTTCAGCTTGGTTTGATGGCTTGTGATCGTCCTTTTTAAATTTGGTAAAATCAATCTCTTATTTTTTTTCCAGAGCTGTTTATATGTATACTGTATATATTACAGTTTTTAACTGTCGACCAAAATTATTTTATAAACTGCCTTTTTAAGAACAAACTTAATAAACACAACTTAAATTACAGACTGTAGGTAAGAACTCAAGTAAAACATTTATACTTATAGTTGTTCCTCCATTGATTTTAAATTTGTAGTTGTTATTTATAGGTGAAAAAATAAACTTTACTAAAAATTGAAGATACATTTGTTCTTGCTGTTAATCCAAAACCCTCTCTGCTTAATATAATCATACTACTTTTAACTTTTACCAACTCACAGCAGTTCACAGAACTTTTAACTTCATTTCACTTTAAGATTTAAGTTAACTTCTTAACTTAGGGACTGCTTAGCTCAACACTGTGTGTTTTGTGCAGGAATTCAGCGTTTCTGAGCAGAGACTCCTCCACTGAGCTTCCACAAGTCCCATGAGTATTACTTAGTCTAGCATGTCATATCAATTGTCTCACCATGAAGTATTAATCATGTTTTTAGGAAGAGAAAAAGGATGGAACAGAGTTGCGGAGAAGTCTCTCGTACCCTGGTCTAAACCAGGGAGAGAAAAAAAGGCCCTAAAAACACCCAAAAATAATAAGAAATCAGAAGAGAAAAGGACTGCAATTGTTCCAGTGGATGTGCGCGGAGGAAAAAAAGACCAAAATCTGATATTTGAATAATTGATAATGAGGTGATGTTTAATAATTCACACGAACAAATCAGGGAATGTGGTAAGTTATTAATCTTTTAACTGCACACCTTGGTCCGACAGGCTAAAGCTTTCTCTGAACAGACCATGGTGCAGTTACCCTAGCCTGGGGTTCAAGAGTCTTTGAGGGGAAGGAAGGAGACCCCCCACATTTTACAGTCCTACATACGCTTACAACTCAACCATAGTCGGCCACGAGTATTCGCATGGTCTGCTTAGCGGCATATCTAGTCATCTTAGACAAAGGAGGAACTACAGCTCTGCCAAAAGATGGGGAGATGGTTTTGATGCTCATATGCAAAAGAAGGCGAGTGTCAACCGAAACGTTCAAATGTTGTCAGAATTCGTATCTGTCAGTGGAGGTTTAATCAGATTGTGTTATCATGAATAAGTAAAGAGGAGGATCTTCACAACAAAAAGAGGTGTTTTACTTTATTTCGTGTGTCGGATTCACTTAAGGAGGGCACCTGTGATGTGTTTTTCCAACCATGAACATCTAGAGTGCGTTACCTTTTAATACTACCCAAATCTTCAATGTCAAACATGCATTTGTTCCTTGTCACTTCTGGATCTCTTGATATGATGTGAATAAACGCATTATATGAAATGTTAAAGATCAGATGATAAAATGTGTATAAAAATATTGATTCACTTGAATATCACTATTTGTTTTTCGCACTGTAATACTGTATAGATCATCCAAAGCTCAGTTAATTCTCAGTTAATTCTTAAACCCAATGTCAAAAATGACATTTACAAAAACTGGCTGTTGTTCTCTCACTAGTTTACATGAAAAGATTAGTATCAGACTGTGGATCATTTGTTTGGTGTCTAAACCTCGATATTCAGATCCCCCTTGCTTAGTATCGCAATATATTGAATCGCAAGCCCTGTATTGTGATAAGGATCATATCGCCAGTTGGTTCCTGCCAACGCGCAGCACTAGTACGAACCAGTAAGAGGTTGCATGACCTAAATGGCAGATCTAGAGTACAGTGTTGGCAAAGGCTACATGCGATGTGTTACAGTGTAAGGTAACAAAGGCTTCTTCTGTTGCAACTGATTGAGCAGGAGGTGCATCTGCTCCATGCAGAACCTCTATCCCAGACCAGGATCGGATGAACAGATGAGAAAGAGGAGCAAAGAGAGGAGCCGGGCACCTGCAGGACCCCGCCCTCTGCTCCCACTTTCCCCCTGTCTGCAAAGCCTCGTCCGTTGCCAAGCATCAGCCATGGCGTTGCCAAGCAAGCCCTGCATTATTAATGGCGCTGTGTTGAGCTCTTTCAGTCCTTCCCACCCATCACATTTAGCCTCAGTGCTCAAGGTGGACACTCCTCCACCAACCAGACCAGCATGTGACTCATGCAAGTCTCCCAAACATGTGTCCCAAAACCTGAAGCATGAAGGTATCTCAAGCTGACTCACCTGTGAACCTTGAGTAGGAGTCTTGAGAAGGCCTTGAAGCTCTGCCACCACTTCTTCTGCCCTTATTCAAAGCCCCCCATCTCTCTTCGTTCCTGTCCAGAGTACTTTCAGTCCATTTCTGTCCATCAGTAGATGCCTATGGACAAGCCCTGCGACCTGATCCACAATCTCAGAAGCTCAACAGCCATCCAATATCTCCAATATCGTACTCTATGAAAAATCCATTAAATCTCAAGATTTGGTTTGATTTGTCCAAATGGCATAACTCTAAACATCAGAAGCCACCAGTTCCTGCATTTTTTTTAAAGTGTACGTCCAGTGTACGTCCAGTTAAAGCATCCTGAGGCCTAGAGAGGCTTTAAAGAGAACTGGCAAACGCAAGCTACTGCTTTGAAAGCCAGACAGGAGTGTGTGAGCAAGGGGAAGAGAGTGGCTGGAAGTTTATATGTGTTCTCCCTGAACCAGGGGACTGAATAAATAATACAATAGATATTCCTCTGATGAAGTCTCGCCGCGGCATTCATAATTATTTCATTGTTGCTGTAATGAGAGCGGTGTCCCGCTGCACCATGCACTGTCAGGTACGAGCGCTGTGCCTCCAGGCGGACTACCACTGCACCTACACCAATAGGCGAGACCACTGAGTCGCCTGTCTACTACATACACCAGACCCATGATGACCCGTTCCAGCATCAATAAGATCTATACCAACACAATCCAGAGGACAAGCTTATGTTCAAGGGGGATTCGTTTAGAACTTAAGAATTGCAAATAGGAAAACAAGTTCATGTAAAATGTAATTTACTGCATGTGTTATATGTTTAAAATCCACTGAAAATTTATTCTAAACAGTCCAATGACTCAGAACCACTCTGACTCTTGCTCAGCCTTTCATCCATCTCAAGTGGAAGAAGCTCTAGAAGAAAAAGAAGAAGAAGAAGTAGAGGATGAGGAAAAAAGAGCCCTCCCGGAGCTCCCTCTGGGGCACCATTATGGCCTATCAAAGCAGAAGCACGAGTTCCTTAAAGAACTGGTCAGACGAGACATGGGAGGAACAGCCCAGAGCTGTGAGGAACGGGTGTCTTCAGCACGCTAATCCTGTTAGCATTGTGAAGAGCAGGCTATGGAGCACAATGGCACCCCGTCCTACACCAGCTGGGTTCCAGGGTACTCCCCCATGTGCTCCCAGCCCCACTCCCAACAATCCCCACTCCCTAGAGGCCTCAAAAATGTAGTTCTCACTGTCTGTCCCTATGCTGTGTTGCTCATTTGACCACCTGCAGAGACCTTCACTGCCATTGCCTCTGGCCTGAGGAGACACCAATAGGAAAAGCAGGGGTGCTGAATTTTGCACAACACCGGCTCTGCATCGGTGAAAAGGCGATAAGAGTAAAGTAAAATGTTCTTGAATGGTTTGGGCATCCAGTCAGACACTACAAGCCTGTAGTCTCTTAGTTAAGGTGGGTCTCACATAATGAGGCTCAAACCACATAAGCATACTTTCACCCTCTATCCATTGTACCCACTCCGATCTCAGGCTCATTATCCACCCCACTTCAAGAGGTCTACGCTACTCTTCATGCACACACACACACACACACACACACATTCCAGATAACACCATACAAGCCAATAATTAAGACAATGCTACTTTGAAGCAGTGGCGCACAAAGCTTGCCCAATCAAAACAGCTACTGAGACAACAATCTTTCATTTGAAAAAGGGAACAAGAGCAAAAGTAGCAGAGGAACAGGGCGAGAAAGGATAGGGGTGCACACTGAGGCAGCGGATGAGGCAGAAGGGCGACCTCTAATTAGAAAGATAAACCCACAATGAAGAGAATCAATGGGAGAGCATCACTCAGAATTTCAGGCCGCATGCTGAACGCCCTGCGTAAACATATTTGGCCTCAAGCTACGGCATTAATATTTCACTAAATAAAGAAGAAAGGAGATCCAAGACAAATGTTTGAGCTTTTGGCCCTCTTCCTCTTTTTTCTGCATTTCTCCTTTGGCTTCAAAACAAATGTCTGCCAGTTATCTATGTGTCACACAGAACACATCTGTCTCAATATGTCGTCCCTGTTCTGCGCAGAACTGTCGGGAGTACAGATGAAACAGAGCCGCGTAATTCTCCACAGCTTTGGAAGGAAAGGGAAAAAAAAACACAGCAAAAGGAGCCATTCCTTTCCATGCACTATTCCGAAGCGCTGGAGACCGAAATGCAACTGAAATTTACATATCATTAATCTGCCTTCCTCTGTTCACTGATATATTTACATCATTTTGCTTGTTTACTTGTTTTTTCCTTTGTTTACTCATCTCTATTCTTGTAGAGCAAACCAAAAAAAAAAAACCTGGATATCATGTGTGATTGTATGCAAATGTACAAAATGTAAGAATTACATATTCAAAATGACAAACGATGTAGTACAAGCTTGAAGAAGGTGCTGGAAGACACAAAGGCATCAGACATGTTCGTATTATATACAATACAGCTCTGGAAAAAATTAAGATACCACTTCAGTTTCTAAATTAGTTTATCGGATTTTGCTATTTAGGTAGACGTTTGAGTAAAATGAACATTGTTGTTTTATTCCATAAACTACGGACAACGTTTCCCCCAAATTCGAACTTTCAGACCTCAAATAATGCAAAAAAAAACAAGTTCATATTCATAAAATTTAATGGATTAGAAACTAATTTTGGTGGAATAAAGCTGGTTTTTAATTATAGTTTTCATGCATCTTGGCATGTTCTCCTCCACCAGTTTTACACACTGCTTTTGGATAACTTTATGCCTCTCCTGGTGCAAAAAGTCCAGGTTCCCTTTGATTTGATGGCTTGTGATCATCCGTCTTCATCATGATTATATTCCAGAGGTTATAATTAGATTTATCAAAGAAACTTTTTATTTTTAAGCGGTCTCTTATTATTATTTTTTTACAGAGCTGTATATTGTTACTGTCAAACAAAAATCACATCATTAGAAGTTTTACTGGAGAAGGAAAAACATTTTGAAATTTCAATGGATGCCAAACAAGATTTTATTTAATTTAAGTTTAATTTGTTTAGTCTATTTAATACAGAACTGTGACAAAATGTAAAGACTCAGATTAAGCACATTAAGATTAATATATTGCTGAATACTTTAGAAAATCCATTATCATGCAAGAGTCTCTCAAACATGATAAAAGTTATAATTAAATCATTTTGGCCATTTATTATACAGTAAAAATCTACTTGTGAATTCGTAACAATTCAAAAACAGTTTCTAAGTAAAATACCAAAACTCCAGATTGAGACTCACCAAATTTAAAAATGCCACAGCAAATTAAAATTCTGCATAAATCTAGCACACTCCCCGAACCCCCCATCTGTCTCATTATGGTCTTTGCTTGACTACTGACTATAAGGTCTCCAGATTGTGGGCCATGGCTGCAGGGGTCTTAGATGGGGGGTCTTGAGGCCCAGCACCCTGCCCGCTCTGGAACAAGTAAACAGGCCTGTACTTTAAAGCTTTTACACGTCAGTTCGAGAGTACACACTTTATGTCCAACTGCTGTAAGGCTCCTCTGCATAATTCATAAGCACTCAGTTAATCTATTGATCTGTGCTTTTCCAGAGTTAGTGTGGCCAATCCTGCTCGGATGGGAAATGGCAGGTAAATCTGGGGTGGAAGACAGTGAAAAGAGTGGAGAATGTAAGAGAAGGAAGAGAAAGATGAAAATACTGTAAAATACAATTTCAAAAACAGTCTTTCTGTAGTGATAAAGCAGTAATTGTGCATTAAGGGAACAATCATACATTAGTACAGTAGATTACCATGTGCTTTAAGGATCTAAAACTTTTGAAGGAGACTTAGTAAACTTGAACATTAAAAAAATATCCCCTATCAATGTGTTCAACCTACAGTATATCACATGTCTAAATCTAAGTGGTTACCCTTTCCAGTGCCTGATACACGTATTTTAATCCTAGAACACTAACATTAAAATTAATAACACCATCACTAACGTTGGGTATATACTGTATCTCAAGTTTTGGAATCCTTTTTTAATTTCTCAACATACAACATCACATAGAATTAAAAAAGGTACCACGGATAACCGTCTAAACAATTATAAGAAATTATCATCAGGTACACACTCTTTTGGTCCCTGTGGTATCTTATGTAGCATTGAGCTGTGGACCAGTAGAACTGGGATCTCTAGAATGCTGATGCTCCATCCAATACTTTTTTTTCCCATTTTCTCCCCAATTTACACAGCCAATAACCCAACCCACTCATTAGGACTCCCCCTATCACTAGTGATGCCCCATTGCAAGGAGGGTGAAGACTAGCACATGCCTCCTCTTACACATGTGAAGTCAGCCACCAACTTTTTTCGAACTGCTGCTTTGCTCGAATGCAGCATTGCCGAGTAGCATAACAGTGCGCTCAGTGGAAAGAGCAGCGACTCGATTCTGATACATCAGCTCACAGATGCCTTGTGCTGATCCACATCGCCCAGAGAGAGAGCAAGGCCAATTGTGCTCTCTCAGTGCTCTGGTAGCTGATGGCAAGCTACATAAACAGGATTCAAACTGGAGATCTCCTGATCATAGTGGCAGCATTTAGCCTACTCGGAGCCCCTCTATCCAATACGTTTAGGATGATGTGTCATCATTCAATATTCTGACCTCATTAACATTACAATCACTGAAATCAATCAAATGTTCACAGAAATTCTTAAAAAAAGTAAAAGAAAGTCTTCCCTGAAAAGAAGTTAAGCAAAATCATTCTCATTGACTTTTTTTTTGCAATATTCTTGATGTTAAAAAAAGGAACTATGAATGAGCAGGTGTTTCAGTGTGTTGTACACTTTTATATAGTGTATATAAAACATAAACATAGGTAACATTCTCTAAACTGCACAGGAGCTGAAATGTACTGTTGGTCAGTGCATCCTCCTACTGAAGCCTCACATCACACACAGGTCAGTTTACTCTCCATAACCTCAGCTGCCATGCATATTTCATGGCTCTTTGGCCACTGACCTGTCAGGTAATGAAGTTTTCCTGTGTACACTTTGTCCTGTCTTGCCAGTAAAATTCTAGTCTTGGCAGAACACAGCGGTGGAAAATACTTGAGTGGTCCTGATGTTCGGCAGCACCTACGAGGGTCCAGATGTTACAGAACTGCATGGGGGCAACAAAAGGGACAATATCAATTGTTTTATACATTTATAAATTTTCACAAAAACATTTACCCTCAGCATTCACCAACACACACAACCACACACAGCATAGTCTCAACTGGAAACAACAGTCCACCTGGAGGACTTTTTATCTCATTTTCCATTTCTCCAATTTACATGGCCAATTACCCAAACCACTCATTAGGACTTTGCACTCTGAGAAAAGCACAGCGACTCAGTTCCGATACATCAGCTCACAGATGCCTTGTGCTGATTGCCTTGGCATCACCCTAGGATTGGTAAGGAAAGAGATCAAGGCCAATTGTGCTCTCATAGGGCTCCGGTAGCCGATGGCAAGGTACATGGACAGGATTCGAACTGGCAATCTCCTGGGTTTTTTCCTATTGGTGAAAAACCATGTGTTGACGGGTCAGTATAGGGGTCCACTATTATTACTAGGTAAATAAGCCTTTTTCAATCTTACAAAGAGCATGTTTTGCATAGTATGCAAAAATCAACTGAGCATGTATTTCTGAACAGAGGTGTTCAAGCATTTGCACACTTTTATATTCTGATATTCACTTTTTTTTCTACTTCCACCTTTAATTAGGTTATATTTTCATGCAGTACCAATACTTTAATTTAGCTACAAAAACCTCCCACCATCCCTCCTTGTTTTCTCCCTGCTCCTTCCAACTCACTCAAGTCAGGATCTTCTTCAGCCTGAGTGAACAGCGCCAAAACACTGAAGAATTTCTACCAGACACAGCTCTTGGAGAGCGCACCTGCCCTGCCCCTGCACCTCCTCTCTACTAAAACTCTTCTAAAATCCTGGATCTGACCCTAACACCATGGAAGATAACACAACAGTGATAGATAGGGCAGCATGTTTTTTATTCTTCTTACCTGTATGGTTGGACCAAGCAGGTCAACTTAAGAGGATATCTCTTGAAGAGGAGGAGAGGAAGGGTCTACCCCCTACCCCCACAACCAACAGCACACACACACACACACACACATACACACACATACACATACACCCCTTTCTGGCTTTGTATCTTTAATTTGTGTTGGCAGTCGATAAAATATTTACCAGGAACCCTAAAGGCAATTACATTAAAGTGTGTAGTTAGACACCCTTTCCCCTCAGCAGCCCCACAGTACCAACCCGCTGATTTGGAGAACGGTCGCGGACCTACGTTAGATTTTACACGCTATCAATATTTTATCAATTGCCATGAAATGGGGAGGAGAAGTCTAGCAAGACTGATAGCGACATAGAGAAGAAAGAGAGGAAAGTGAGGCATGTGTCCTCTTCCGCTCACCGCCGAGTTTGTCCATTTGCTTAACGTACCAGAAAGATTCACTTGTGATGACGTCTTGCCTCCTCTTGCCTTTCTCTCTCTCTCTCTCTCTCTCTCTCTCTCTCTCTCTCTTTTCCCTCCCTCTCTTTCTCTCTTTTCCTGCTGCCCCAAGGCACAGGAAAGCACACCTTGCCCATAATGGGATGGTCAGTGTACAGTAAAAGTGGACAGGCCCATCTGAGAGTAGTACAAGATGAACAAATGGGTTCAAAGTGGGGGAAAGCATCTGTAGCTGTACTGGACATCAAAAACAGAAGAGAGCCACCTGGGACATGATGAACAGACATGGAGTTAAAAAATTACAGCTGGAGATGTTCATGTAGGGAAGGGATGAGGATTAGACTTTTGAGTGCAACCTCTGTTATCATATATAGTATGCTGTATATGCATTAGATTATATTGTAAGTACATGACATACAGTACAGGCCAAAAGTTTCGACAGACCTTCTCTTTTTCAATGCGTTTTCTTCATTTTCATGATTATTTACATTGTAGATTCTCACTGAAGGCATCAAAACTATGAATGAACACATGTGGAGTTATGTGCTTAAAAAATTACATTCTAGTTTCTTCAAAATAGCCACCCTTTGCTCTGATTACTGTTTTGCACACTCTTGGCATCATTCTCTCAATGAGCTTCAAGAGGTGGTCACCTGAAATGGTTTTCCAACAGTCTTGAAAGAGAGGAGTTCCCAGAGGTGTTTAGCACTTGTTGGCCCATTTGCCTTCTTCACTCTGTGGTCCAGCTCACCCCAAACCATCTGGATTGAGTTCAGGTCCGGTGACTGTGGAGGTCAGGTCATTTTTTGTTAAGTACGTAAAACTCCACCTGTTCATTCATAGTTTTGATGCCTTCAGTGAGAATCTACAATGTAAATGGTCATGAAAATAAAGAAAACCCATTGAATGAGAAGGTGTGTCTAAACTTTTAGACTGTACTGTATATTTGTCGGGTAAATATGGGTCATTTCTTAGTAATAGTGAAGCTGTCCATTAGAAAGAATTAATGGGAGAAAAAGAACATGCCTTGGCTGTCTCAATCTGAGTGGAGTAATCAGATTCAGCACAGACAGAAATAGAAGACCACACAATACCCACACAGTTTTCAGTTTTTAGACTTTGACTGATGTCATATAAGAGCCAAGGCCCAGTTTCCCAAAAGCTTCCTTTAAGCATTTCCTTCTAGCATTGAGAACATCTTACCATGGCAAGAGAGTACTGAGAGTGATGCTCACTCGGCCATCTAAGAATCACCTAAGAATTTGCTGTGCCAAGCAGCTTTTGGGTAATCTAGCCTAACCATGTCCGAAAAAAGCATGCTGAAAAAGCACTGACAGCTCTCCTCAGCAGAGCTTCAGTCTAAGCCAGAAATCTTTGTTGGTTGTTGCCACCATTTCCCCAGGTCCCATTTCCACACACTAGGTTGCCAGGTACAGAACACAACAGTATGCACACAGTGTGCTGCAGCAATGGAACCTAGTGAGCTGGCTAAACAGGTTTCTGTTGAACAGGTAATCACTGAGCTTCAGTTACTAACCATATTTCAGTTTCTAACCATAGCTGGGTAATTTACCACCATCAATAGAGTATTAGCTATCTGCATTTTGGACATTGAAATGTATAGATATTCAATGATCAGCTACAGAGTAAGACTCGTCATCGCTTGCCATTGTGTGTCAATATGGCAACCTGCATGAGCTTTGCATCTGCGGCAGAAAACTCAATCCAGTTTTTGGACATTTTTAGGCTCCTGTATTCATGTCACACTGATTATACCTTTAAAGCCTTTAAAGAAGAAGCTCTTCATGCATTTTACAATGCCAGTTTCACACTGATCTATTTTATGGTTCTTTATGGAATCAAATGTGGTTCTTCTATGGCAATGTTTGAAAAACTTGTATAGCACGTAAAAAATATGCTGTAAATTAAAATTACTAAAGCCCTTTGCAGGCAAAATACTAAGCTGTGACACACATCTAAATGTAGACATTCTTTTGCATGGTTAATTTGTCTTTAAGTAACAATCTTTAGTCTATACGGCTCTGGACTAAAATAAGAGACCACTTAAAAATTATGAATTTCTTTGATGTTACCAAATTGAAAACCAAAAGGAGGATGAATGATCACAAGCCATTAAACCAAGCAACAAAATTAAAAAATTAAAATTAAAAATTTTCCACCAAATACTGATTCCTGAACTCTTAAAACTTTATAAATATGAACTTGTATTCTTTGCATAATATCAGGCCTTGCCATGAGCATGTGAGACATTTCAACCTCACTTATACAATTAAAACTGACAATGTTTGCAGGTAAGTTCTTCCCAAGCCATCTCCTGAGGTAATGCTTACTGACCAATTTACATACTGCTGTCCCATATGTGCATATTTACATAATATCAACAGTTTGTTTCTTACACAAAAGCTTGCACAATCCTCCCAAAATAATTAATACTTCACTGTGGCCTTCAGGATGAATTTTGATTAGAATGCCTATGGAAATATGAAAAGACAATTTGTTTAACTTCATGAAAATACAGCTCTGGAAAAAATTAAGAGACCACTTTAGTTTCTAAATAAGTTTTTTGATTTTGCTATTTATAGGTATATGTTTGAGTAAAATTAACATTGTTGTTTAATTCTATAAACTATGGTCAACATTTCTCTCAAATTCCAAATAAAAATATTGTCGTTTAGAGCATTTATTCGCAGAAAATGAGAAAAGGCTGAAATAACAAAAAAGGTGCAGAGCTTTCAGACCTCAATTAATACAAAGAAAACAAGTTCATATTCATAAAGTTTAAGGAGTTCAGAAATCAATATTTGGTGGAATAATCCCGTTTTGTTTTTTTTTATCACAGTTTATCACAGTTTGTCTTGGCATGTTCTCCTCCACCAGTCTTACACACTGCTTTTGGATAACTTTATGCCACTCCTGGTGCAAAAATTCAAGCAGTTCAGCTTGGTTTGATGGCTTGCGATCATCCATCTTCCTCTTGTTTATATTCCAGAGGTTTTCAATTTGGTAAAATCAAAGAAACTCATCATTTTTAAGTAGTCTAATTTTTTTCAGAGCTGTATGTTATAGTTAAATAGAGCTTTTTTTTACATTTCTTATTCTTTATAAGTCTTGATATAAATGATCTGATATAAGCAACGTTTAAGCATTAGTCTATGATACTTTTTTCCCCTTCCATATGAGCTGTTCCAGTATCAGATATAACATTTACAAGCAGTCTATGCTGCACAGCCTATTAACTAGAAGAGGAACAGCCAATACAACCAATTCCCTATTCCAGCATTAATATTCATTGAGGAAAATGTTCCATTAGCAATAATCAAGCACTTCCCCAGGCTTGTTTGCAGAAAACTCATCAGGAAAGGGAGCACAGCTCCATGCTGGCAGCCTGGCAGAGGAAGCCCAGATGACAGGAGTTGAGGAGAGTAGACAGATAATGGAACGGCTCAGTATGTTCACAGGTAGGGCTGTGCAGGCAGTTATCACATTGATGAGCACTGTGTCCATCTGAAGTGAACATACATTGGTATTTGAGAGTATATTATATTTTTTGTACCTTTTGTCTTACTCCCTATTTTCTACATCTTTCTATGTATCCATCACTCAGCCGCTGGAGTCCCCAGTGGTGGTGGTTGCCAGGGGAGAGGTGGCGGCGCTGATATATATTTGATGAGCGGGTGCCAAGACTATAGCAGGGAGCCAGGCACAAGGGGACAATGTCGCTGGCAGTGTTCGCTGCTCGGGTTTCCGAGTCAGACTCGCCGAGACTGCCTCTTCCATTGTGGGCTTCTATTGTCAGTGTCTGGGGTTTCAGCTTCAATTAGAATGATGGCTGTGTGGGCTCAATACAAGCCAAAGGGAGACAGCTTGTGTGCGTCACAAAAAAGACCTGCCCGGTATTTTTTATTTTTTATTTTTTTACATAGGTGTGTATTTAATATTGTATATGATTAAGGCCTTCTTTGGCAACTGGTTTGAAAAACAATAACAAGACATGGCTATAGATTTGTAAATTTCGATTTAGCAATAAACCATATATTTTGAAAAGGGTTCTAAAAGGATTCTGACATTGGTAAATCCCAAAATTTGTATTTATTTCCATTGTTTGTGAAAATTCCAAAGGCAATTCCCTAGTTCCCAATGTATCCTGATAAGGTATCTCATAAGGTAGCTGATTGATATTTTTTCATTTGTCTGGACATAAATATCAACGATAAATATTTCATTGGAGTTTCCTTATCCATTTTGAGCTATTTATGCTCTAATTGGGAATCCATATTGTGGTGCATACCACAAAGTAAAAGGGCAATAATTAATTCATGCACAAAACTATATAGCCTGCCACACAGAGAAGGAACTATCAGATCATGCACATTTTAAATCAATTAATTAAATCAGAATCACAAGGAAGGAGTTTAACTGTTTTTCACTTTTCGTTTCTTTTTTACAGTAAAATTCAGGAACGCCCAACTCCAACAAACAAAGTGTATCAGTTGTCCAAACAAGTAATAATTTCAGCGGTCAATCAGTCCAGCTGTTCTATAAGCCCTTCGGCACTCTTTGTTAAAGAATGAACTGGTTGTTAATTCAATAAGGACAGGGAATTGAACCGCTTGGTGAGCGTACCTGCCACAGTGCTTCTTAGAGCAGTTCCAGGCCACTCTGCGATCTGTCAAATTTTCAGCACCAGTGAAAGCACGTGACTAAAAGCGCTGGGCGAGGAGTCCCGTGAGGGGGCGTGTCCGATAGCGGCTGCCCCAATGGCGCTGGAGAAAAGTTGGAGAGGGCGGGTTCAGAAGGACAGCGTTCTATTTAGGTGCGTGCGTGAAATACCTACTGTATCAGACTGTTAGCAGTCCGCTCCAGGGCGCGCGCGTTTACTGGAGCAGAGCATCTCCCGGGCAGGATTTTCACCTGTCTCTTTTTGCCACAGCATACATATATATCTACGTATGTGTCTTCTTTCTCTTCTTGACATATTTCCGAAACATTACACGGAGCAAAAACGGAGTTAATTGAGGACGACGAAAAACGACCTTCTCTAACTTCTGCAATCATGATGTCCATGAACAGCAAGCAGCCTTTTAGTATGCATCCGATCCTGCACGAGCCAAAGTATACACCACTCCACTCGAGCTCGGAGGCTATTCGGCGAGCATGCCTGTCCACGCCCTCGGTAAGTTCCAGCTTTCGAATGTTTTACAATTGGTGATAATCTGTTTAATTTTAGGCTTAATTTTACTGCGCTTGAAAATGCGACCTTACATTAATTTAATAATTACCTAAAATAATTAAATATACTGTTTGGCGTGCAGTTCTAATTTTTTCTATTTTTTTTTTGTTGTTTGATTAACTGGAAGGTTTTTTTGCGCAATTTGTGCTGTAAATTAGTAAAAACCGTACTACCATTTTTTTCTTTGTGTTTCTGCGTTTCTGTATAAGTAATATAAACCTGCCCGAACTTCTAGTAGACCTCCGTTAAACCCTACATGTATGTATATGTATGTGTGTAAATACTCGCTGCCTCGCACGCTCATGCTGACATTTTTTCCGTTCTCTCTCCCTCTCACGCTCACAGTTGCAGGGCAACATCTTTGCTGGCTTCGACGAGACGCTGCTCCAGAGGGCCGAAGCCCTAGCCGCCGTGGACATCGTGGCGCAGAAAAGCCACCCATTCAAGCCGGACGCCACCTATCACACAATGACCAGCATGACCAGTATGACATGCACGCCCACGTCGTCGTCGTCGCACCTGCATCACCCGTCCATGCTCACGACGCACCACCATCACCACCACCACCATCACCCACACCACCAGGGCGCACAGGGCCTGGAGGGTGACCTGCTAGAGCACCTGACGCCCGCCATCTCCTTGGGCGCAATGCCCACCGCCGACGTTGGCACAGGCCACTCGCACATGGCGGCGGCCATCAACCACATGCAGCCGCACCACCCGCAGAGTATGAGCATGCACCCGCATGGCTTGGGTTCACACGCGCTCGGCGGAGCAGGCGGCGGAGGCGGCGGCGGTGGCATTCCAGACTCGGAGCCCGACCCGCGCGAGCTCGAGTCGTTCGCCGAGCGCTTCAAGCAGCGGCGAATCAAGCTCGGAGTGACGCAAGCGGACGTGGGCGCAGCGCTGGCCAACCTCAAAATCCCGGGCGTAGGCTGCCTGAGCCAGAGCACCATCTGTCGTTTCGAGTCACTCACGCTTTCGCACAACAACATGGTGGCACTCAAACCCATCCTGGAGGCCTGGCTGGAGGAAGCGGAGCGCGCGCAGCGCGAGAAAATGACCAAGCCCGAAATATTCAACGGTGCTGACAAGAAGAGGAAGCGTACGTCCATCGCGGCGCCCGAGAAACGCTCTCTGGAGGCTTACTTCGCCGTACAGCCGCGGCCCTCGTCCGAGAAGATCGCTGCCATCGCAGAAAAACTGGACCTGAAAAAGAACGTGGTGCGCGTGTGGTTCTGCAATCAGAGGCAAAAGCAGAAACGGATGAAATTCTCAGCAACGCACTAGGGGTGGTCATTTTTTTACTTTTGTTATTCAGGATGGGTGGGCGGGTGTTCTGGTTGGTGTGCGGTGCGGGAATGGCTGGAGTGTCCCAAAGACTGGAAACAGCTCAAACTTCAGCCTGAGAAGAGAAACAAAACAAACCAATAAGAAGACTCTTGATGCTCTCAGGCGTGAGAGAAAAATCACCAACTAGTGGCAATGAATTATTGTACAAAAGGGAAATAGAATAATAACGATTATTCTCTTAAATAACTCTTTTATATTCATTCGTGTACATACCTGTGAATACGCTGCACCTCTGTGAAGAGCGCGTCGTCGTCTTTTCCCATTTTTATTTTCTCTTTTTTTGATCAAAGAAAAAAGAAAGCAAAAAAAGAGTCTTTAATGTTGTTTAATGTGACACAGAAGAAGAAGAGCGAGAGAGTGAGAGGAGACAAAAAAGAGGGACTGTTGTAACCCATTGCATGGTTGACTAGGGCGTTCAGTGTGCTTTTAAAACTCCCCAACATGTTTGAATGCATTGCAATAAGAGAGAACACGTACCGAAACGCACACACACCCACACACACTCTCTCTCTCAAACACTCACACACGAAAATAGGCTACCAGTCTGTGTCTACCTCATGACCCACGTTAGGACACGCACTCTCATGATCATTTTGGAAAAATCATTTTGCGTAAAAACAGACTAGTATTTAAAGCATTTTTTTCTGTTCACACCTGGTTTTGGTTGAATTAGCCTAGATAGAAGTGCTCATATCTCAGCTAATATCACTGCAACGATGCTTTGACAATCAAATGGTTAGATTAAAAACGATGTAAAGGCCCCTCTATGTCTTCACTGAAACTGCTATCTGTTGACATTATTATTATTATTATTATTATTATTATTATTATTATTATTATTATTGCTGGGCCTGTTGACGGGAACATTGATTAGCTTACACCGCATTCTCAGATGTTCATTGCACTTTGTAGATAACTGTTGAGATACCAGTCTTTGACTTATTTATATTTGTAATGATTTTTGTTCCTTATTTATTTATTTGACATTAATTTATTTGAATATCCGCGTATTTTTCATTTGTGAACGTGTGCTTAAATGTGTCTGTGTAAGCGACAGAAATTCAAATAAACCATGCACGTTTTACCTCATTGCCTGAAAAAGAGTGTTTCTTCTACTTTCATTGGTAATTCTAATCCTGTTTTTTTTTGTACAAAATTAAACCTTTTTTTATTTAATTTAATTTTAATTAATAATCTTATTTAATTTTTTTAGTTTCAGGTAATTTTTATTGAAATTCCAATGTTGGTTAAGTTCAAAATTAAGATCTAAATCTATTTATATTTGTATTTTCTCTCTCTATAAATATGTAATATTTGTTTCTAAATGAGTGAGGGGAATAAAAAAAATATTATTATTATTATTATTATTATTATTATTATTATTATTATTATTATTATTATTATTGTTATTATTATTGTTTAATTTTTTAGTTCCTGATGTTGTTTTATTGTTGCTAATTTTGTTTTAGTTTTTTTTCTTTATTTCTTATTGTTATTATATTTTGTCTTATACTACTTCTTATTAATATGATATTATCGGTGTTGTTTCTGTTACTATTCGCCAAAGTAACAGCAATAAAAAGAAAAGTAATAATAATGAATGTAAATTCAAATAATAATTCAAAGAATTATGATTGTGCAAACTCATACCTTAAAGGATTAGAGATCGCAGTGAAACGAGAAACAGATACATTCAGGTTTTATCAGCTACTACACGCGCGCGATCCTCACTTTATTTCTGCTGCTTTATTTTTAATACTCGGCTCTAAATGAACACAGTCCACAAAAACACGGCACCAAAAAAAAAAGAAATAAATGACATTAAACGAACCAATCTAAATAAAATTAATTACCAAGAATGGTGAGTAAAGGTTGAACTAGCTGTGCGACTCATAGCGGCTGTGTTTCACGTAGTGACTCTGTTTCAGAGGGAGAGTGTCCGAAGCGCGCGGGTGTTCAGCAGGTGGTTTCAGTCTGTAAAATCGGTTATTAATGAATAATAAATATGAACGGTTATGATAGTATTGATTTTGTGTGTGTTTGTTAAGAAGATGATATCCTTTCACTGAATGATGTTCTACAACAAACTGGAGGTCTCTTTCCACAACCACTCACACACACAGCTTCAATTACAACACTGATCGTAAAAACACCTACCATAACAATAATAGCCGCTCTGACAATTATACTAATAACAACAAGTATTATTATTATTGTTATTATTGTTATTATTATTAATATTATTATTATTATTATTATTATTATTATTATTATTATTATTATTATTATTATTATTATTAGCTTAATGTTATACTGTATGTTATGTTAATATCAAAATATTATTGTTATTAATTTTAATAATAGTATTAGTAGTATTATTTACATTTATTAGCTTACACCCCATCTTACACTGTTAAGTCTTTGACATATTTAAATTTCTAACGATTTATTATTATTATTATTATTATTATTATTATTATTATTATTATTATTATTATTATTATTATATATTTATTATTATTATTTTTATTATTATTATAAATTATGACTATGATATTATATGGTACTGTAATTACTAAAACTATGCTGTGTGCGACTTATCTTTAAACGCTTTTTATATTTTATTTATCTAACTCTTAGCTAGGTTTGGCATGAGCTGAATGAGGATATCCTCCCCAGTCCACTCTGACCAGCGAGTAGAACTCAACCTGGCACCAGCGTGGACATTGAATTATTATATTATATTATATTATATTATATTATATTATATTATATTATATTATATTATATTATATTATATTATATTATATTAAATTGATGTATTTAATGTCGCGGGAAATTATATAATAATAAATGAACGAACTCTTGGGAAACTAAAAAGCTGGAGATTGACGTTACTCTAGAAGAAGAAAGAATGAAGAAACATAGTCTTAGTCCGAGTAAAAACCACACAGTCCCAGTTACTTACACATACTCCCAGTAACACATATACAGTGCCAATAGCACACAGTCACACTAACACACACATACTCAGTCCCAGCACAGCCGCGCTTTAATTGTTTCACTTCAATAATTCACACATGGAGGACCTGCTGCCTCCTTTGTGTTTTCCTGTTGGCTCTGAACAAGACAGCTGTTACGCAAATCACACACTCGATCAGCAGCACGCAGATCCTTCCACTGCTCTGCAAACACTCCTCTGAGAAAAACAATCACACAGTAAAACACAAATAAATAACCAAATAAACACATTAAACCCAACATACAGCAATGTGTGGAGGCAGATAGCAGAGTGAGGGTGAGAAAGTCTGAACAGTGAAACAGATAAGTTCAGTGATAAGAACAAGAACTGCCTTGTGTGAAGAGAGGAGCAGCTCAGATCATAATGGACGACATATGCCGAGCATCCATTAAACTGGCTAAACTAGCACTCAGCACAGACCTCCGATTACTCAGAGACAGAGAGAAAGAGGGAGGAGAGAGAGAGAGAGAGAGAGAGAGAGAGAGAGAGAGAGAGAGAGAGAGAGAGAGATAGCAAATCTACATTATATAAGATGCGACTCCCATGTATGGTTTAATTTAAATAATTTCTTGCTTGTGTAAACGTTATTGAGGGTTGCATCTGAATGGTCACCTTACAAAATAAATAAGCGTGTGTTATGTCTTTATAAGTAAATAGGCGGGTATTGTTATATATATATATATATATATATATATATATATATATATATATATATATATATATATATATATATATATATATATATAATTTTGCCTTTAGCTTTCATTTTCTCCCCTCGCGCTTCTTTCCGACTTTGTGTGTGTTTTGCCATGAAGCGGAAAGCGCATTTTCATAAATAGACCTTGGCCAAGCGCTGTGGATGAAATTTTAATGAAGCGCGAGTCTTGAGTGCAGCTCGACTCGGGGGCCTTGGAGGAGCATCTCTCTCTCTCTTTCTCTCTCTTTCTCTCTCTTTCTCTCTCTCTCTCTCTCTCTCTCTCTCTCTCTCTCTCTCTCTCTCTCTCTCTCTCTCTCTCTCTCTCTCTCTCTCTCGACACAGCGTAGCTCGACCGGACGGCCTCGTCCCCATCCTACAAGAAGGGGCCTGCAAGTTTTGGACCTCACTTTATTGCGTGTCTGTTTCTTAACACGACTCCCGACATTTTTGTAGCTTCTTCATGACGCGCGCGCACGTGGACGAATCTGTGTGGTCGCCGGGTCAGATCCCCACCTCTGGCATTGGAAGTTTTTCAAATCCGGACCATGCAGTATTTATTAACCCTTTCATGCATAGAGGTCACTACAGTGTACAGCTGTTTAAAAAATGTTTTTCTTTAAATATGCTTGCAATTTTGGGCACTGCTGCATATAGTCCACTGTAGTGGAAGCTATTGCATCATCCTATACAAAAAAATCCCATTGGTTGGTCATTGTAATGGGAAAAAGAAGTCAATGAAATCAAGATGGCCGGCAGACAGGGAAAACCACCAAACACCTTGGCTATTTTTGTTTCTACCTTTTATAAAATTATATCACTGCAGGTAAAAAATATATAATTACATCAAGTAACATCTAAGGTGACATATTATCTAAAGATTTTCGAAATTTTGATTTTATATTTGAGGGAATTGTAGATTAATCATCTGTCCACTTAATTGTACATCATGCATCATTAGCTATTTTTCAACTTTAATGCAATGTCAATTACTTCCAGTGTTGTTTTTAAAATAATTCATATTGTTTAATGTTTTGGCTGTAAATCAACTTCTTTAATTGAGGAATGTCTGCCAGTACAGACAGTTGCGAGCAGAGAAGTAGGGTCAAGCAGTGATAGTGAAGGTGAGTCTGGAAATGTTACTGAGGGAGTTGAGGCTGAGGAACGGAGATGAAGGAGATGAGGCTGTTGAAACTTAGGGCACCCCAATATCCAGTATGCCCCTGGAAACCACTGGCCCCAGCTCAAGAAAGTATAAAATGCCAGCACACGAAGAACCAAGTACATCTGCATGCAGTGTCTTGTAGCTTTGTGCCCTGTATGCTTTGGCAACCATCATAGAAAATAGTCTCAGAAATTAGCAACAAGCATGATTTGACAGGAAATATGATACATGCTATAAAATACTATAAGAGAATATGCTCACTTAACAGTTCAGAGACTTGACAAGAATACAGTATGATAATACCAGTCACAATCAAGATTCTATAAGGTTCTACGGTTCAGAGACATTTTCTTGTGTCACAATATCCTCCTCAGTTCCACTATTCCAACAGAATACCATATTACAACTGTATAACTGAATTACATTTGTGTTTTTTTTACAACAAAAAATGCATGAAGTACACTTGAGTGGACAGATAAATATTTCTTTATCGAATAAAGATAGAATATATATTTTTTTCAAACCTTGTTTTACATCCCTAAGGATGTATAAAAACACTTAGAAAAAAAATCCTGACTGAGTTTATTATAATTCATGCATGAGAGGGTTAAGCGTGTTCATTTAGTATAAACCACACACACACACACACACCTCACCAAAAATCGGGAGGAGGTTACATAAAGCAAAATTTCCCCCCCTGTTTCAGTCCCTTGTTGCAGATGGTTTGTAAATAGAGCCACGTGGTTTAATGGAAATGTGTGCAAAAAAAAGATGCAGGCGCTTAAAAAAAAACAGAAAAGAGAAAAAGCTAGCCGATGAAGGTGAGAGGGAGTGAAAGTCAAATTGATACTGACAAGGTGAACAGGGGAAGTCTCTCTGCAGCGTTTGCCGCCGTCTGGTTTGAAGCAAGAACGGATAAAACAAACAAATGCTGCATAATTTGGTGTCTCTGGAGCGCACAGAGGGAAAAGGGAGGGGGCATGAATATTGGGCTGTAATTAAAAACATGGTGAGGTAATTAGGAACATTGTAGACTTCATCTAATCGTCTAATAGACGAGCGCGATGCCTTATTAGCTACATAATATGATTTGACAAAGCACTTTAAAACACTTTAGTACTGTCAACATTTGAGTGGAAATTTGAATTACCTCTGACACATTCATACGTAAATAATAGGAATTCAACATAAGTATGCGGAGCAATTGTTTTTCAATTATTCTGCGTCTCTTTTATGCCCGACCTGACTTGAACATTTCTGCCGCCCACAAACTGAAAAACGCTAGACCCCAAACGCCATAAACCTCTTAAAACCTTTAGATATTGTATGCAAACTCGCAAAAAATTACTTATAATTTACATCAGTTTAAAAATAGAACCCCGTGGGATTTCGCAAAATGTTACGTGTTAAAAACTTATCTGTCGCGTAAGTATTAGAGTTTAAGGCGTTAAGCTGCCTTTTTCACTGTTTGCAAAACCAGCCTGAACATACGTTTACGCGCAAGATCTGGTAACCAGCTAGCGTAGTTTTAGTTTAGAACGGTCCCTAAATGTGAATACACGAAATAGAAGTGAATCATAAACACGAAGACCCTCCCGTGAAAGAAGAAACTTTTCCCTTGACATTGCGCATTTTGCTTACATGCTCAGTGACCCGTGATGTAGTCTTTCTAGAGGTTACTCTTACATTCCAGCACCCTCCACCCACCCTACTCTACCCCACACATACATACACCATCACGAGGTGCTGAAGAGTTAAGGACTGAGAAGCATGATTTTTTAATGACGATGGATTCAAAGCTCCTCGGGTGCAGGATGTTTCCCCACACCGGAGAAGAGACGCGCTGTGGAGCGGTTAGCTGGAGGAAAGCAGGGATCGAGAGAGCAGAGGAAAACAGAAGCGGTAGACGACACAGGAAAAAAGAGGGAAACAGTGGGTGTTCATCAGTTTTGATGAGAGATAGAAACCCACTATTAATTCTGTAAGATTCTGAGAGAGAGAGAGAGAGAGAGAGAGAGAGAGAGAGAGAGAGAGAGATTTTAAATTATCTTGAAAATACGAAAAAAAGAGCTAATATGGATAGGCAGTTCTGCTGAATATGCCTTACGTAAATATGAGATCCGTAATAAGAAACATAAATATAAAAAAAAAACAAATTAAAGGCAGAAAATGAAGCTAATATTTTGTACGTTGCTGTGTAGTAATTATTTAGAAGCAGCTGGGTGAGAAAATTATGGATCTGTCCATAACAGCGTGCAAAAGTTCAGCACCATGGACAGCTCACCGCCACCTCAGGACCAGAAAAATACAATTTTTGGCACAGTTAAAACTAATTTCCCACTTTTGAGCTGACAATTCCAAAAACAAAGAAATACCAACAGTCGGGTGATGTGTCCAATACGTTAATTAATAATAATAATAAAAAAAATAACAGTCCAAAAACATTATGATTACCCAACATTCGTTCACAAACACACGTATATATAATGAGCTGTAAACATTTATTTTAACTTAACTATTCCTCTTCTATTTAAATGTAATTTGGTTATAAACTGAAACTAATTTATTAAATTGTACCGATTGGCTTTAGTCTTCAGTCTAGCTGATTCTGACGTTTTTCCCAGCCTTGGTATTTTAAATCAGGCAGAAGGAGAATTAAACTCTATATAAGCACCCACCAGTCGATCAAATATTTCCTCACCAAGTTTAATTCCAAACAGGCGAATGATAATCAGTCTTTCGCGTTTATATTTAAAGAATATGTTCAAAGAAATGCGTATAAGCTTCCAGCCATGTCCTATACATAATTTATTCTAGACTGACAAGATACTCTAGCGCGGTCCGATACAGCATAAAACCCCGTTTACAGCCGGACACCGGCTAAATATATTCGTTTAGCTGAGGTACAAATTTAATGAAATCAAATACGTTGACGACGATCATTTATAGGGATGCACTTCAGAAGCAATTGAACCCACTGTACACGGTTCGCGTTTGAACGCGGTTTAACATCGGAAGGGGAGAGTGGAGGGAGGCAACGTGTTAGGCTTCTTAACACCATCCAAATTCAAGTGCTAGAAATAATAATCAACAGGGTTTTACTGCTCTCTACACCACTATATATCCCGTTTAACCGACGTGGCAACAGCCTGGTTTATCCTAGTATAGCCTAGTTTGCCTATAAAAGAAATTCATAACAACGTCTGAACCGAACCGAATCTCAACCGAAGTAAAGGTGAGATCTTTGATTGGGGCTTCTGTCCACACGCCAACATATGGGCGTGTGCCCTACTTTTCAGCACCGCTTGCCCGCCGAGAGGACTGTGTCCGCCTGCGCTTGGCTGCAGAACCGCACTATTTTCTTGTATAGGACATGAATAATGCAGGGCTCGGAAGGCCAGTGAATTTCCAGTTAAATACCAATTTGCTTAACCAGTGTTTCCACTCTCCGCCAGCTCCACTCAGTGCAGTGAAGGGGAGCTGCACAGGACGGGTGGGCGCAATTTAAAAAAAAAGCGCAGAACAGTGTCAAATAAAAAAAAGTACAAAAATATATATTAAAAAAAAATGTTGCAGAGGTTGAAACGAAAACGCCGTCGAACAACAGGGGCTTTTTGAGGATTTAGTTTAATATGGATGTACATGAATGCGACTAGTAATTTGCATTTCATTTACATAACCTATCGTGTTATTTGGACACAATGAGAATTTCGCGCAAAGAGAACGTGAGCAAAGCGGCGTTTTTATTTGTTATTGTCTAAGCGAATTGTATTATACGCATTTAAATGGCGAGAGTTTGATTTGAATTTGTTGTGCTTTCATTATGTTTAAATTATTTAAATTGTGTGAGTTTTGTTTTAAGTAAAGATAATAATGAAGCTGATAACGACTGTGACGTATATTGCGAAGAATCGAATATACATATCGTCCCTGTCCAATAAAAAACAAGCATTTCATTTCATTTTATTTGTCGATTTAATAAAAGTTCTCCAAAATGCAAAATTTGCACTGATTTTTCATTGAGTACAATCAAGCTGTTTTGGATATTTAGATTTTCATTACACAGCAATGCAATTCATTATTCAGGTAAAAAAAAACTGAATAAATGAATGAATAAATGAATGAATGAATGAATGAATTAATGAATTGAGAGTTATATTTCTGTAATTATGCCATGCAATCATATGCGTGTTATAGAAACCACCCGGGCTGAACTTTTCCTATCTGTCCCGGGTCGGCTGGCCCTAAACGCTACGGGAATCAGATACAAGAGTAAACACAGCCAAGTCGTCCCTCACCAATTGTTATTCATAGAACAGATAAATATTTCATATCTTCTAAGGATACCTTTTGTTAACAGAATTACCCAACATGCGCTACGCAATGATTTCGATTTCTGCTGGTGGTGTTGCAGGGCTGTGGCTGGCCCTGGCTGGCTCCTATAAGACGGGCAGTTCATAATGAAGGGGCAGGCCACTGGGGTTTGCTCTGGCCTTGCTGATGCTGATCTCGGAGCCTCTTAATCCTCTGAAAAAAATAAGAAGGACGGGTTGGAGATGTGGCGGAGAGCGATGCTTACAAACAGACTCTCTTTCCCAGTGTTCACTCAAAGTCATGAATAATGGATTGATAAGCTAATAAGTAGGTAAACAGTAGGGTATATTAATGAGGATTTGAAGCTCCCTGTAATTACTCAATTTCTGACCGCACTCAGCGGGGGAATGAGGAGCAAATCTGGGCAGAAGTAATTACCCATGGTTAATCATGGGTTGATCCAAGTAGTTTTGATACATTGGATAAACGTCAGGTCATACTACTACTACTACTACTACTACTACTACTACTACTACTACTACTAATAATAATAATAAAAACAGAAACATGCAGTTGCAGTATAGGGAAAAACAAGCTTTAATGCTTTAGTTTTAACCTACAGAGAATAAAAAAACTGCTACAGTATTTCTCTGCAGAAATACTGTAAAAAACAAAACTATAACTATTACGTCATAGAGAAAAAAACGGTGTAGTTGTATAGTAGTATACATTTAAAACATAAATAAAGAGAAGCCAAGAACTGCAGCATTTTTTTAAATCAGAGTAAAAATATGGCGTATGACCATTAACTTTCTTTTCAGCCAACAGCGATTTACTTAGCGACCTGTTGAGTCCACAAAGAGTATGTTGGTTAGCGATGACATTTTTAATAAAGCCCACTGTTTTTAATAGACTAGACTAGAAGTAGAACTCACTGACGGTTAAGCTAGCCACATCTCATTAATGTGCGTGTGTAATGTGTAATTTGTGGTATAAAGTAAAACGGTCGAAAGAGACATGAATTCAGAATAAATCTTAATTTTAAAATTCCACCTCACTTTAAGGCAGAGTGTGTGAGATCAGACCTGACGGTGAAAATTTGAATACCCAGAGCAAGGTCAGTCACTCACCTCATTAATAGACGGTGAAGCGCAGAGCAAGAGAGTCTTTTGATCCTCATCGACATATGGCCATTAAAAGAGCCCATTATGCCGCCAAAGCAAAATAATAGCTCAAATTTCAAATGAATCATGACGAGCAAAAGAACACGCTTCATTTTTTTACACTGCCTTCGTTACTTCTGACAGCTTTATTGCAAGAAATCAAGTTAACGCATAATTCACTGGCAGTCAGACAAAATGACTCACAACCCCTTAAAAGAAACTTTAAACTACCCGATTCACAGTCAATTCACTACTACTGTTCCTATATGGTTGGATATTCACATTTCCACATTACTGAGTTAAGAAATTCTCAATGCCATCTACATCTGAACTTCCTCACTCCTTAACCAAGTACAATACTTGATTTTGCGGCATCTTCCATTCTACTGGCACGTCACGTATCTTTTTTTAAACAGATTACTGTAAGACACACATGTACATATGAGCGATTTATTTAGTCTGAAAATGTAAAATGTTTTAGCATCTAAAGAAATCAAAATGAGCTTAATATTTTCATTTGGAGGTGTTCACAGATTGGAACAACAGAGAGAATGTTTTTTTCTCTAAAAACTAATGTCCAAATTAAATCCAGGGATGATGCTGGTCACACTGCTAGAGCATCACTAAACCAAACGTTGAACCTCGCGTGTGGAGGCCGCGTATTATGCTGAATTTAATATTAATGGATTTCATAAGCTTGACACTAGCATATTCATGAGGACCTTCTAATGGATCCAAAGCGAAATGGAGTTAATGCCAAGTGACAGTATTGATAGAAAGAAATCTGTCAACTCTTTCCCAGTGGCCTAAAATATCACAATATGTTTGATACGGAATAAAAAAACGTCATTAAGTAAATTCACGGATGAGGCAGAATATATTGTTTGGAAATTCTTTGTTGATGCAAGTATGTGAAAGATTTTTGAATTTAGAAAAAATAATGCATAATTGGTTAAGTTTTATATGTGCCATTTATTAAAATGATAAAAACACAAAAGTAAAAGTTCAAAAATCCACTTTTAAGCAAAGAAAAAAAAATATTTTCCACAAATAAAAAATAAAATAAGTCTAAAGAGTAAACAGTTTAGGACTGATAAATAAATGACCTGAAACAGTTTTGGCTCATTTAAAATAGTACATACACAGTACATATACAGTAAATACAGAAACCAAAATAAACTCGGCAATAGATATATGTTCTACCATTGCAGGGCCGTGTTTGAAGGGGAAAGAGCTCTATTATAACACAGGATTGAGCTGCAGGAGAGCTCACATCCTCTTTGATTATCAAAGACCCTTGAGTGCACTAATGCACCTCTGTATTAGCATGTTTTCCTGGATGCCACAGGCTAGAGCTCCGCTATGCCTTTGACATGTCAAAACTCATAACAGTCAGAGTTGCACTTCCATATAAAACGTATGTGTGTATGAGAGGAAAAAAGGAAGAAAGTAAGAGAGTGAAAGAGAGAGATAGAAATGGAAGGAGTGCTCCTTAACTGAAAAGTAAGCATTAAGGGTCACTAACAGTCACTCTTCAGTATATGTACAGTATATTCAAGTGGAGAATCAGGAGCAAAAGGACCTCAGAAATATGTATTTTTATTTTGCGTAGCTTAAACATGACACTGCAGCTTTGTGGTACTTTAGTATTTATATCACGTTTTGGCACGTGACCAAACGTAGCGATATTACATATTTCAAAACGAAGACAATGTGATACCATTGTTTGACTGCACATCATAAAAATTGTATCATGTAAAGCGCCTGCACTAAGAGCCGAGGAGAGGCGAGTCTCATTGCACAGAAATAAGGCAAAGAAAGGATATATTTCCTCGTGCTTCTTGACAGTATGCAAGATTTATATTCGCTGAGAATCAACTACATTTTCCAGTAAATATTTTAGGCCTGCTTGCTCAAGCGATCTCTCTAACAAAGTGCTAGTTCACACTAAAGTGTATGAACCATCATATTATCTGAAGGTTCTACCCCAAATTTAGGGTTCCTTTGTAGGGCCTTTCATTATGCAAGATGTTCTTTAAAATTTTAAAGGTTCTTCATACTCACACATTCTCACATTTCATTTAGAGAATTATCCTCTTTTTTATAGAGCTAAAAGTGGTCCTTCTAATGGCTTTGCTCAGAGAACCCTTTTGGCATCTTTAATTTTAGAGTGTATTTGCAGGCTCAGGGTTCAGCTTTATGCCAATGTTTGAGAGCAGTTTCACCCTGTGCATGCAATCAGCAGATATTTGCTGTAAGCGTAAGGTGAAGCTCTTATTGAGTGTGTAAGAATCTATGAAAAGAGTTGAGTCTAACAAGCGAAAGAAGCGTAAAGTACCAGCTTCACATATTTCTTTGGCTTTGTTAGCTAACTCCTGACCTTTTGGACAAGTTAAACTAAGCCCAGCAGGCCTTAGATCAAATGGCTAGACGACGCAAGGGAGGAGAGCGCATCTCTGGGTATACCAACCAGCCTTTGTTACTCTGCGCTACCTCTCAAGATGTCTCTAAAAAAGAAACAATGCAGAAGAATGAAGAAAAGTAGATAAAGCATCCAAAGGAATGCAAGCCACAAAAAGAGGCTTGCGAGTGAGCCATGGAGGATTCCAAAAAAAGAGAGAGAGTGCAGAATAAAAATTCCCTTTACCTTTTCTCGTACTCCCACCCCCATTATTTCTCCTGCGTTACTTTCTTCTGAAATCACCCCGAGGCTAAGCACTCTCCTGGGTGGCTAGCCTGGAGCCAGCCTTGTTTTCACACACTGGTAATAATTTCACTGGCGGAGAATGAAGGCTTTTAAAAGATCGTCCCCCACAACCTCCCCCTTTTTTCAGTCAGGGTCTTTTTGGTGCATGTGCCTCACAACATCTGAACTCTGTCTATCCACATTCTGATCAGCCCTCGACTCAGCCCTCGCCTTCACAGTTCTCTCTGGCTCTCAGGCAAAGCCTTATCAGTCACCATCCTCTACTCCCCGAGATGACCCTCTCAAGGCCTTCATCAGAACCAGAACTGCTGGACCGCTGTTCATTTACTTTGCCCACAAAAAGAAATCGAGAAAAGCAAGGCAGGGGGTGATGGTGGTGGAGGGGGGGGGGGGGTTGATCTTGGGTCTTCTGTGGATTCATGCATTTTATAAAGATACAGCACAACCCGCTGTCCAATTTGAAGCTGCCGCCTTCCGTATGCAGTTTTATGCCTCCGCCTACACATAGAGTCTTCTCTCCTGACATGATTTTTTAATCTTGCCTTATCAGCCATCTGCTGCAATCTAGGCAGTGGGAGTTGGAGTTTGAGAGACTCGAGTGTTGTGTTCTGGGCTCAAGGCCAATGGCTAATATAGTGGAACAGTGGCTTGGCTGACTTCAGACTAGTGTTTTCAAGACAGGTTAACAAATGATCAAACTTCTCGTGTTTCTTATGCTTAAACATGTGTCCAATCCTAGAAGATTTTTTTTTTCATGTGATATGAAGTACTTACGCTAGTTCGCAGCACCTTGAAACCTTGATAGGAACTAGATTGACATAAATGCAACACAAACTAATAATAGTGATAGACTCAAGAAACAGCATGAACTGACGCAAAACTCACACGAAAGACCTGCCAAGAAACACTAACACAAAGGCCTACTCATACACTGAGGCCATTTCTCAGTAAATGTTCTTGTGTGGTCTTACCTGACATCATCTTCCACTGCACATGCTGCACGCCAAAAGAATGCATTTACGAAGAACGATTAAAGTTCTTAGATGTGTTCTTGCATTAGCCAGAAAACAAACCATGCAACGGTTGGTCACTCAATAGCAAGTACACAGCCTCGCAACAGGTCCTTGAGTTTGTTCTTGCAAGGTAACTTAACAAGTTAACAACAGAGCTAGGGCTACAGTGGAGAACACCTGGAACCCCTAATGATGAGCACAGTGATATTTAAGAAGATAAATTAATTTTATAGGATTAACAGAAAGTGTGCAATAATACTTCAAACAAAATTAGGCAGGTGCATTTATGTGAGCATCCTTGGCATTTTATTGATTTGAATAACTTTAGCACTAATTACTGGAAAACAAAATGTGTTTGGTAAGCTTATTGACCCTGGACGTACAAACACAGGTGAATCCAATTACGAGAAAGTGTTAAGGTGACCAAATGCAAGTTTTAGGCCAAGAAAAATCTCAGATAAGCAGAGTAGAAGAATAGTGGGAATAGTCATGTTCAACCCACAGACCAGCTCCAAACACCTATATCATCATCTTACTGCAGATGGAGTCACTGTGCATCGTTCAACTATTCACTAGTCACTGCACTTTGCACAAGGAGAGCCTGTATGGGAGAGTAATGCAGAAGAAGCCTCGCCACAAACAGAGAGCACACGCCACAAACAGAGTCGCTTGAGGTATGCTAAAGCACATTTGGATAAGCCAGCTTTATCTAAGAATAAGGTTCTGTGGACTGATGCAACTAAAATTGAGTTATTTGGAGGGCGGTATGCATGGCGAAAAATGAACACAGCATTCCAAGACAAACACTACTCACAGTAAAATTTGGTGGTGGTTCCATCATCATGCTGTAGGGCTGTGTGATCAGTGCAGGTACTGAGAATCCTAATAAAGAAGACAACGACAAACACTGCTCAAAATCTACTAAAGCATTTATGCAGAGGAACAAGTGCAACGTTCTGGAATGATCATCTCAGTCCACAGACCTTAATATTATTGAAAATCTCAGCTCAGAAACCATCAAACCTGACTGAACTGGAGATGTTTTGTAAAGAAGAATGATTCAAAATACCTTCAGCCAGAAGCCAGACTCTCATTGGAAGCTACAGGAAGCATTTAGAGGTTCTTATTTCTGACCTACTAAATATTGATTTAATTTTTTGTTGGGGTGCCCAAATTTATACACCTGTCTAATTTTGATTAAATAATTCTTGAAAACTTTCTGTAAATCATACAAACTTAATTTCACTTCTCACTGTGTTCGTCTGCTATATGATATATTTAATTAAAAAAGCTAATCCGAACAACCAATGATTTATAAAGAAAAATCATGAAAATGCCCAAACTTTTCCATACCACTGTATACAGCTCTGGAAAAATAAGAGACCACTTAAAAATGATTTCTTTCTTTGATTTTACCAAATAAAAAAAAACCTCTGGAATATAATCAAGAAGAAGATGGATGACCACAAGCCATTAAACCAAGCTGAACTGCTTGAAATTTTACATCAGGAGTGGTATAAATTATCCTAAAGCAGTGTGTAAGACTGGCGGAGGAGAACATGCCAAGCTGCATGTAAACTGTGATTAAAAACCAGGGTTTTTTCACCAAATATTGGTTTCTGAAATCTTAAAACTTTAAAAATATGAACTTGTTTTCTTTGCATTATTTGAGGTCTAAAAGTTCTGCATCTTTTTTGTTATTTCAGACATTTTTCCATTTCTGCAAATAAATGCTGTAAATGACAATATTTTTATTTGGAATTTGGTAGAAATGTTGTCCACAGTTTATAGAATAAAACAACAATGTTCATTTGAATCACTTTTTTCATTTTGCAAAGTCAGAGAAACTGATTCAGAAACTGAAGTGGTCTCATTTTTTTCAGAGCTGTATGTATACGTAGATATAGAACAACCATACAAATTCCCACTGTGCTCTGCATCACTGTAATAGATCAAGTAGACCAAACACAGTGTTGATGGAGTACTGTCTCGGACCATTCCCTCTCCAGGTTTTGCTTTGATAAATTCCACTTTTCTCCATGAGGAGCCTGTGAGACTCAATGGAGACTCAATGGAGACTCAGCTGTCGACTCGTCTATGCTACAAGATCCCCTGCCAACCAGGCATTCTACATTCATGCAGAGTCTCAGGCTATAAAGGTGTAGATTTTATTCCTCTGCCTGCCTCAGTGGTACATGAGATTATAGACTGTTAAAGCCTGCTGTGCAGTGAAGGCTACGGCTCCACTGTTCGCGGCGTTCCCAAGTGGGATCAAATAAACCCCAGGACTGGCGACAAGTACTGGGGGATTGATCACTACTATGATGCGAAGTGGAGCGAACGATGTGTGTAACACAAATGCGTATTGATCCTGCTGCCTGCTCCGCGACACAGCCGAGATGCAGAAGCGGGTAGCCACCGCCGTCCTGCCACTGGAAGAAAGATCTTTTATTTAGCCGCTCCTGCAGTCAGCTCCCGCTCATGAATTATGCAGCGGCAGGCCCCTGTAACAAGCTCCAGCTCAACTCTACACCTTGTGTGTGGCTTAAAATATAGATAAAAGCTGAACAGTGAGCTACAAACGCCATGTTTTTTCTCTCCTCAGGACAGAAGAAAGTCAGTGAAGGGAGAGGTCCACGGCAATTAAGGGAGGCTGCTGCACAGTAGGTCTAGATCAGTTCTTTCCCCAGTGCCCTCCGAAGGGAGGGAGACAATACACTTACTGAATGAACTGAAACCAAATCAACAACAGAGAATTATGGGCTGTTGTCTGATGCTGCTGATCAGATGATCATATGATTGGACAAGTCTGTGATGTGTATCACATTATGTACTGTTGCTGTTTGCAGTTAAACCATTGTTCTCTTAATAAAGATTGCTATAGATTGTGGGTGAATAGGTGGGTGGGTAGATAGGTACTTTATTGATCCCAATGGAAATATGCACAATAATAGAAATACACTCAGAGAACACACAGGAGTATAGATAGATATGCATATGCTAGAAAAGCACAGGTAGAACAGTCACTTGTTAGAAGAGGAAAAGAAAAAGGGTAATAGTAGGGACAGTGATCAAAAAGATCCTAAAAAAATCATACATGTCATTAAGTTTGTATTTGGTTAAGGTGTAGGTTGAGGGTTAGTGTAGTTTAGGTGTAAATTGAGAAGTGTAATCTAGGCTAGGTCTAGGTGTAGTTTGAGGGGCAGTAGGTTAAGTTTAGGTTTAGGTTGATGGGTAGCAACTTAAGGTTAGGTTTATGCTGAAGGGTAGTTGGTTAAGTTTAGGTTTATGGATTGAGGGGTAGTAGGTTAAGTTTAGGTGTGGATTGAGGGGTATTTAAGTTAAGGTGTAGTTGGACAGGTGGTAGGTTACATTTAGGTTTAGTTTGAGGGGTAGTAGGTTACGTTTAGGCATAGATTGGGAGGTAGTAGGCTGGATTTAGGTGTAGTTTGAGGGGTAGTAGATTAAGTTTAGGCATAGATTAAGAGGTAGTAGGCTAGATTTAGGTGTAGTTTGAGGGGTAGTAAGTTCATTTTATATGTTGTTTGACCGGTGGTTGGTTAAGTTTAGGTGTTGTTTGAGCGGTAGTAGGTTAGGTTTAGATGTAGATTAAGATGTAGTAGGCCAGGTTTAGCTGTAGTTTGAGGGGCAGTAGGTTAGCTTTAGTTTGAAGGGTAGTAGGATAAGTTTAGGTGTAGATTGAGGGGTAACAGGCCAGGTTTAGGTGTAGATTGAGGGCTAGTAGACTAGGTTTAGGTGTAGTTTGAGGGGCAGTAGGTTAGGTTTAGTTTGATGGGACGTAGGTTAGGTTAGGTTTAGTTTAAAAGGGCAGTAAATTTTGTAAGGTTTAGTTTAAAGGGCAGTAGATTAAGTTTAGATTTAGGTTAAGGAGTAGTAGGTCAAGTTTAGATTTAGTTTGAGGGGTAGAAGGTAAGGTTTATGTGTAGTTTGAGGGGTAGTAGGTTGGGTTAAGGTTTAGTTTGAGGGGTAGTATGTTAAATTAAGGTTTAGTTTGAGGGTAGTATATTAACTTAGAGTTTAGATTTCAGGGGTAATATGTTAAATTCAGGTGTAGTTTGAGGGGGAGTAGGTTAGGTTTATGTGTAGTTTAAGGGCTAGTAGTTTGGGTTGAGGTTTAGTTTGAGGGGTAGTATGTTAAATTAAGGTTTAGTTTGAGGGGCAGTATGTTAACTTAGAATTTAGTTTGAGGGGTAGTAGGTTAGGTTCAGGTTTAGTTTAAGGGGTAGTAGGTTAAGTTTAGGTGTAGATTTTGGGATATTAGGTAAAGTTTAGGTGTGGATTGAGGGATAGGCTAGGTTTGGTTGTAGTTTGAGGGGTAGTAGTTTAGATTAAGGTATAGGTTGAGGGGTAGAAGGTTAAGTTTAGGTGTAGTTTGATGGGTGATAGATCACATTTAGGTTTATGTTGAGTGGTAGTAGGTCAGGTTTAGTTTGAGGGGCAGTAGGTTAGGTTTTGGTTTAGTTTGAGGGGTAGTAGGTTACGTTTGGGTTTAGGTTGAGGGTAGTAGGTTACGTTTAGGTGTAGACTAAGGGGTAGTAGGTTAGGTTAAGGTTTAGTTTGAGGGGTAGTAGGTTAAGTTTACATTTAGAAGGTGTGAGTTAAGGAATTAAAAACAGACTGGTTTTATTTTAAAATGTTCTCTACTTTAACTGTTTTATTTCTGGTTGTGTGAGTGGGGAATATACTAGGGTTGAACTTTATTTAGTACATGTAAGAATCCTAAAAGGTGTTTTAGTTGCATATGTACAAATTCCTCTTGAATCCAGACTGACCGTGATATTGGGTTAAAGTGTAAGCTAGGAAACTAGCAAAAAAAAACCCTCCTAAACTTTGTATGTGAGCCCATATTTCATAACATAACATTACAGAATTTAGATCAGTTTCATGGGCCCAAGAATAGAACCTTGAGGACCTCCCCAATATCGGGCATGTTAAATGGCTGTACAATAATTTAGGATTAATATCTGAGTCATTGTCTTGGGTATAAAATATTAAAGCTCTGGTGTGTGTTCACCAGCACAAGGGTCAAAAACTACACCTCGGTCTCTGTTGGAGATACACTACTGTTTTTTGTTAGTTTGAAAGAACCAAGAACTGTAACTCAGAGGTGTTTTATTTCTGAGTAGTTCCTGGCCTTGTGAACATGAGGGTCCATGTTATTGACACCTGCCTCTATGATCTCCTTCTCCTTGTGATCTCTCTTTCTCTTTCTCGCTCTGTCTCACCAAAGAGACATTTCCTTTGAGTGAGTTGCTATGGCTGGAGGAGCTGGAGAAAAACAGGCATCCAGACTGCCCAGACAAGGGTTCTCTCTCGCCCAATCACCTGCAGGCTCCTATTCTTACCTCCTCCCAGATTGGGAAACCTAGAAGTGAGTCCAGAAGTCCAGAGAAGTGCTAGAGCTAGACCTGCTGCCTCCTTAAGAAGTCCTCCTTCACTTGAGGATTCTGGCTAACGTGAGGGTGAAGCTTACCTGCAAATATTTTCTGAATATTTTCAGGATGGTCCAGGGATGTTGTTGATGATTGTGGATACATCTACAGTGTCTTCTCCCCTCATCACTTTCTTTAGTAGTTTTTTTATTTATTTTAGGTACTGGCTAGCATAGTTTTCTTTTCCAAACAGACATAATAAATATTGCAATTGATTAACTAGACTGAAAATCAGAGGTGTTTGATAAGAGAAACCATAAAACTGTGCTGGATACATGAACTCAAGGACTAGAACTGAGGGAGGACATGGCCAAGCCAGGGGAGCCAATCAAGCAAAGAAAATCCCTTGAGCAACAACTATTAAAATATGTACTATTTTTTAAGGATTTAAAAGATTCGGACATATCTTCGGTGGATGTCCAGATTACAGAGGTTTCTTATCTCTAGTTTAATTTTATTTTCTATAGTCTTGTATCTTTTATAGGCCTCTTTCTTTCTTCAACAGCCAATGGAACCTGAGCATGAAAGAAGCTTAACAATGAAATGTCTTCAAACTTTTCCATTGTCCACCATACACAGTTTGCTTCTTATTACACAGTTTCTGATTTAAATTTTACATTCCACCCTAATTTTTTTAAGTTCTTAATTTGCCATGAAAATCAAGAAAACTCATGGAAATATAAAAAAAAATGTGAGATACCTACTCTGTTTATAAACTGCTGCCCCTTTAAAAGTTGTGTCATGTAGCCCAAGTTCAAGTTTATACAGCCTGAGACAGTGCCCTTCTCAAAGTCTCTCCAAAGGGTGGAGATGAAACCTGAGGTGAAACACGAGACATGGAAATCATTCTGTGCTGTCATGGAGCTGCTGGACATTGTAAATGACACTATCGCACCTGTGTCTTCATAACACACCCTGCTACTCCAAAAGGCAAAAGGCGTATGCTAACACCTGCCTCTATGATCTACTTCTCTTTGTGATCGCTCTTTCTCTTTCTCGCTCTGTCTCACCAAAGAGACATTGCCTCTGAGTGAGTTGCTATGGCTGGAGGAGCTGGAGAAAAACAGGCATCCAGACTGCCCAGACAAGGGTGCTCTCTCGCCCAATCACCTGCAGGCTCCTATTCTTACCTCCTCCCAGAGTGGGAAACCTAGAAGTGAGTGCAGAAGTCCAGAGAAGTGCTAGAGCTAGACCTGCTGCCTCCTTAAGAAGTCCTCCTTCACTTGAGGATTCTGTTATGGCAACAGGTGAATGCAAGGTGCTTCTGAAATCACCAATATGGATGTCACCATACAGTGACCCAGGAGATGGTAGGTCTAGTGTCCCAGTTTACACAGCATTTTGAATCAATTGGAATTGGAAATAAAGTATATGACTTGGATTTATCCCTTTTTGGGAAACTTACCCATAGATTTAAGTGGAAGTGCTCCTACATGGTGGGTTGTGGCAACAATAAAGTCTCTGAAGTCCAACTGGACAAGGTCTGGAGAAACTCTGTTCCAAAGACCTGCCTGAAATTTATTTTACCAAGGCCTTGAAGGTCAACACTTTCGCCCAACCAAAACGCTTTCAACCTACTGCTGTTTAATTCCGAGATCTCCAGGATTGGAGAAGCTAAGCAGGGAGCCAAGAAGCATCACCTGGCCTCTGAAGAAGTAGATGGTTTCACAGTGTTGCAAGATTAAATTGTAATGTGAAATATAGGAAATATCATAAGAGAGAAAATGCCAGCAAATAAACTTAAACTTAATAATGATCTCTCTTAAAGGTCTCATACCATAGTTTTTTTATTTATTTTTAAATGCCTAGTTGTGGTCTCTAGTATGAATGAATGCCATATTAGCAGTTTTTTTTGTGAAAAAACTCAGGTACTCAGGTGTTTCTTCAGGGGTTGGATAATTAAACTGAAACACCTGGTTTTAGACCACAATAATTTATAGCCCCGATGGACAGTTCTGGTGGAAACAGGAGAGTCGAGGTGCACATTAAATTCTGCCGTGATTTGGGCAGCCGTGGTTTTATGTTTTTTGGATACAATCCAGTTTTAGCACCCGAACATCCCTTTTAGACAGCTTTCTCTTGCATCCACAGTTAATCCTGTTGGATGTGGTTTATGCTGACATTACCCTGGATACCGTGGCTCTTGATACATCACAGAGACTTGCTGTCTTGGTCACAGATGCGCCAGCAAGATGTCGTAATGTTGTGTGCATTGTAATATTTTGTAAAATTTGGTCACAACTGTGCTGTGTACCCTGCTAATTGAACACTTCACAATGAATGAAGATTGGCCACCAGGCTGCTCCAATTTAGCCATGAATCCTCCCACACTAAAATGACAGGTGTTTCAGTTTCATTGTCCAACCCCTGTATTAAGCCCTGCTTTAGATCACTGAATCTCTGAAGAAAGACAGGATTTGGGCTTTTGCTCATGAATATTTATACATGCAAAAATATCGCCTCTGATTGGCAGACAGCACTGCAGAAGAGAAAGCCTAGCTGCCTTCCCACCAGTCAATTTTAAAGCTCTAAAACTCAAAGGACAAAATTTAAGTTTTCAGAGATATAGTCTTGGTTGTAAAGATATAGCACTAGTGCTAGGTAAAGTTAACCCTTAAACTTCACTTAACGTCAGTTTTGAGCGGCCTCGCGGCCAAGAAATGTTATCAACAAACCCCTTCCCCTTGGCAGCTTGAATAACCCCCTACCCGCAGCCGCCACGCTACTATGCTCGTGGAAGCAGCATTGATAAAGTTTTTTTCAGCCAAACTAATGCTACTCTTACCTCAGACTTGGTGGTTCGGGGCTTGGGCAGTTTTACTACGTCGAAGCTCCAGAGTCTGCTCTATATCATAACATCTGAGGCAAATGGTGCCCGCTTTAACCGGTGTTCTGTTGAGTTGAGCTACCTTGTCAAACCATGCTTCCCTACAAGGTTGCTAATTCTAACTAGCTCTGTAAACAGAGCTGTAAGCTCCACCTAATGATGTAGCCCGGGTTCAGCACTGCCTGTGGGCAGTCCTGAGACGAGATGGGCGAGACCACAAACTCACTGGTTGACGTAGACACCCTAACGTCTCTCTGATCAACTTGTATTTCTGAAGATTTTTTTTAAACCATCTACTGCAGACAAGGAAGGCTGAGAAACAGTTTCATATGCAGCATGTATATACAACTTAGACCTATAATATTTCACAAAGAACAAAAAATGGAAAAAAAATGGATTTTAGCAGAATGAGATCTTTAAGAGATAAGCTACCAAAGGTAGAGGTAACTAACGAACATACAATTTAATACACTTCTACCACATATATTAGTCAGTATAAACTAAAGTCAACCATGCTGAACCAATTCTCAATTCTCACATATGTTTTCTGCCAATTTCCTGTAATTTACTACAGAAAATGTCTGTTCGAATATAGACGTGACCCAAATACAGTAAGTATTTTTTCTCTGCACTGATCACTCCAATCAACCCTGGACTTCCTTTTTTACATAAATGAAGCACATAATGAACTCCAAAGATTAATAATACATCGCTAAGCAGTGAATTCTCGCACAGATCTGATGGTGGTTCACTAATTTATTGATCGCCCTGTGTGCAATAACAGAGAGGGTTAAACGTCAATCAGACAATATTAGTCCCTTACATGAACATCAGAGGGATGCATTAATTTCTTAAGGAAGTGATTTGCATGATATTTGATCACATAACTGAGCGTTTCATCAAGAGCACATATTATGAGTTATTTTCGAACAGACCCACTTACTTACTGTGGGGCTTCCTAAAAATGAATAAAATAACACGGCTGTTCATTAAACCGTTTCGTTAATTCCATCGCGTCAAATTGATGTGATACTGGATTCTTAACTGATTTTCATTTAGTTTTATTTGTAAAATATGTATCTAAAACTCTAAAAATATTACCTCACACATAGGATAGGATAGGAGGCTTGAATCTGACACGTTTTTATAACAAAATGATCAGTGGTGATTCTTGGTGTTCTGGTCTATATTGCATTATGAGAATGAAGACCAGCAGTTTGGAAAAAATAACCCTAAGGTGCCTTTTGATGAATACCATCATGAGAGGCTCTGTGAAGCTATGCAATGCTGCAAAGCTGGGGACAACTGCAGATCACTTTGCATGTAGTAGAGGCTATTCTACACCAAGATATTCTTCTTTTTTTTTACTTTTATGAGTAGAATCTGTTAATCTGAGGGATAGGGCTGCAAAATACATTTTTTAAAAAATGTGGCACAAAATCTCCCTTTGTTTGACATTTTATGTCACAGTCTACATTCCAAAATAAGAGCGTCGTGTCGGGAAAACGTCTTGCGCGCTCTCAGATCTGCAAAAAGAATTATGAATACATCACCATCTTTAAAGTACTGTCTCTCACTCCAGCCCGTCCATCTCTGACTGACACTGATGATGAAATGCATAGCCATTTCTTCTGCCTGCAGGCCTGCGTTTCACATCTGATTACGGCAAGCGAGCGCCAGCAGTCTGGAGCTGCGCTGCTCCTCAGAGACGCTGAACCAAGCCCACTTTGTCAGCATGACAGAGAAACTCTGGGGAGAAGCTGCCTAACTTCTGCTGTTCTAGGATCAGAAACGGCAACTTCGGATCTGATCCGACTGGGCGGCTGCGGTAAGTGCAGGTTTGGCATCGTCCTGCAACATGAAAAGTGTTTTTCTGCTTTGTGATTCAGTGGGGAGCGGGTCCAGATGTGGCGCTAGAGCGCGGGGAGGCTGACCTTAGACAAATCTGTCACTGCGACTGTGGAGCGCCTAAGTGGGCTCAACAGGGCAAGGCCTAGATTCTGTCCCCGTGGGCTCGGTAGACAGCTGTGATGGACAGAATCCATTAGTCGGGGGCCATCTAGATAAAGAGCATTGATGGGGTGGGCGGGTGTCGCAAACACAGCCACTTCTGCTGCACTTCCTCTAAAATTAAGGAATGAATATGGTTGAATTTAGAACAAAGCACATTGTGCCATATTATTCTTAACCCTCCTGTTATGTTCCGGGTCAAATTGACCCGTCTTGAAGTTGGAAGATCTAGGAAAAATAGTTATTATTTTAAATTTAGTTAAATTATTTTTTCAGTATAAAACTTCTTCTGCTTGCCTTAATTAGTGTAATCAATATATAATATGAAAATTGTTCATCTCACATACAGTATTTGCAACGACCCCCTGCAAAAACTAAAACTAAAACTAAAAAATTGCAATGTTATGTTTCAATGTTATGTAAAACTACTGTTCTACATGTTGGTCTTTCAAAAGTAATATAGTAGTGAAACTAGGGCTGCAACTAATCATCATTTTGGTAGTCGACTAATTTGATGATTTTTTTCTCGATCAGTCAATTAACCGATTAGTCAATTAATCGATTAGTCAACGATTATTTCTGCCATGTCCTCCATCTCTGAAAACAATATAAACAGCTGAACATGTGATTTAAAAGGCATTTAAATGTCTGGATGTTTGATATTTAGTGACTAAATATATAATCTGTTGAGTTTGGACACTTTTGGAAACAGATTAAGTTGAGTATAAACTGTGTGAGTGAGACATTTACCATTTACCAATCTCCTATTGGGGTTCTGTCTCCAAAAGTTACAAATTAACGGTTAGTCGACGATGATATTTGTAGTCGACAAATTTAAATAACCGACATTGTCGATTATATCGACAAATCTTTGCAGCCCTAAGTGAAACATTAAAAAGAAGTTTTAACATGTATTTTTTAATGAAAAACTAGGATTTTTTTCTAACTGAAGCATTACCTGTTAAAGGTAAGGAACAATATTGCACTAAATATTCATTATATTGATAATAATTAGCAATGGAGTTACTAATGGAATATTCACACTGCTTGTTAGGATTTTTTTCAGATATCCTTTGGATAATTAAACATGAAGATTATCTGCACCTTCACAACAGCATGGGCAATTTTTGCCCACTGTTAACCCTCGTGCCAGTAACTCACACACACAAACACACACACAAAAAACACACTCTCTCTCTCTCTGACCACCCAGCACGCTGTGGTCTAGAGTGGAGGCACGGCCGACTCCGTCACCTGCAGCAACACTACTTGCGCTGAATTATTAATCCCTAATATCATTATGTAGTCACTACTTGTCATAACAATCTAGGCGGGCAGAGAGAAACTCAATCTGCTGCAGCCCGCACAGACAATGCCTATTAATTATTGATATGGACTAATTGGCTACAGGATTTGTGGGGCACAGTTACTTTTGTTCTTCTCACTGCCTGCGCTGCTCCTTCAAGAAACAATATTATCAGAGGCCAACCTCCCCCTCGGCCCCATGTCAGAGAATTAGCAGCCGTGTTGGCCCTCTCACCCCCCACCCTCCCCCCAACGCCCACCACCCCTCCACACCCTCTTCCTGAGGATTTACGTTTACATTTCTTCAGACTTCGGCTTCTTAGTAGGTGCACCAGCCTGACACTTGATGCTGGATAATTAATGCAAGCCTGGGCATAATTCTACAGCCTGGCCATCACTATTACTTATAACTTATTACCGCCTATAACTGGTGCTCCCATGGTTAAAAAAAGCATTGAGCTAAAGTGCCCTCTAGAGTAGCAAAAATGAGACAAAGTACCCTATTGGCTGCCCTTCTTGTGAAAGAGAAAAAAATGACTGTTAGAGTGCATGATGGAGTGCACATTTTTGCAAAAAAAAAAAAAGAAATTCTGATGGCATTCCCTCTAGATCAAGCCCTTCTTCCAATAAAAAAAGGGTGCCGATATTAATTGTCTTCTACGCCACACCTACTACAAGACAGTGTCCCAAAGGGTTTCCTACAGGTAAAAAAAATAAATTGTCAAATGCACAGTTAGCTGCTTCTCTAATAAAGAAATGAATTAAATTTGATTAGGTGGCTTATAAAGTGCCCTGACAAAAGAATTAGTCCCCTATGGTTTTTACTTTTCAACATACTTACAGATTACTTTTAGATGATCAAACTTACTTTAAAATCAGACAAAGATAACCTTTTTATTAGGGAAAAAATCTATCCAATCTACCCAACCCATGAAGAAATCACTTAAATATAACCTGTCTGACAACATAAAGCAAGCTAAAAGATCTCAAAAAACAAAACAAATTATGCCCCAATCTGAAGAAATTCAAGAAAACAAAGTAACTGACATCTATCTGTCTGAAAAATGTTACAAAGTAAGACTCCATCAAACTAAAGTAAGTGCGACAGTATTATTCACAAATGGATAAAAGGAGTGATCGGTCTACCAAAATGACTCCAAAAGGGCATGGACAGCTCATCCAGGAGGTCCCATAGGAACCAGTCCAGCATCTAAAGAACTACAAGCCTCGCTTGCAGTACCTCAGTTAAGGTTAATTTCTCAATCTGCGTTCTTGTCTGTGCTTGAGTTCCTGTGGACTCGGGAAACGTCATCACCTGCAGACCAAGTACTGTTCCAATTAGAAGTTTGCAGTTAGCCAAGTACACTAAAAATACACGGATGTGTTCTTGCTCCTCCCACATTATCGAGGATGCACGGAAGGTGACTTGTGTGGACTTCATCCGATGCAGGATGCAACCCACAATGCAGGTGCGGCGGAGAAGAAGATACCTTACATTTAAAAAAAAAAAATTGTACTGTGTAATAAAATATAGTTTAAAGTTATTTTTAGACGGAATGTAGGGGGTTTAGACTTAAGATATGTGGTTTATTAAAAAAGTTACTATCGGAAAATGTACATCTGTAAATGTACAGTGTACTCCATATTGAGAAACGGCGCATGATTCAACAATAAGGAAGGGACTGGGCGAAAATGGAATTCCAAATAAAAATGAAATTGTCATTTAAAAACTTTATTTAACTTTATTTAAAAAGTTTAAAATGTGTTTGTTATTCTGTAAGTACAATAGAAAAGCATAAACAATAGGAATCTGTAGGGGGGGGGGGGGGCAAATACTTTATTACAGCACTGTTGGTGCCCATCACTACAAAAATTAATTGTTGTTAGTAATGAAACAAACTTGCATATTTTCTATTCATTTATGTTTTCCATTTTAGCCATAACCCCATAGAATGTACAGGCAATTTTAAGCCCCTGCCCTTCAAACAGTCTTTTAAAGCAACAGATTTGAACAGTCTGAAGATAGTTAGACGTGTGGTAAGACTGACGTCAATGTTTTTTTTAGCCCATTTAAAAGATTGTGCAAATTGAGTTCTCATAATCTGAATGAAAAAAAAATATATGGATGAACTTTTGACTGTGCACCTGCTGAATTCCTGGCATTGAACTGTGTGAACTGATATTGATCTTTCTGCTTCTTGCGGTACGGCATACTTACACCTGGATATGGAATGCTTTGAATTGAGAATGAGGGGACGTAAGGGCGGCATTAAGTACATTTTAATGTCACCAGGTATAAAGAGGACAGCGCCATGTTAACCTTTGTTGGGAAGTGGAAAATTAATTAGTGTAAGGGAGCAAAACAGATCAATTTTTTATCTCGCTTGCCCAATACCTTCCTCATACCTCTGGAAAAAGCTCTAGTTCCGTCATTTTCAAAGGCTTCAGATATTGACCTTTCGGCTCTCCTCAGTAGGAAAATAAAGTATTCCACACAATGCTTCCTTTCCTCAACATGGAATTCAGTAGGTCCAGACATGACCAGCCTCACTAATCAAGACACCCAAACCAAGTGGGAGTCACCCCTGAGGTCCTGGCTAGAGTTGGGGGAGTGTGCCAATAGTGTGTCTCCTGGTGCACTCAAGGGGTGGCAGGGAGGGCACCTGCCACTAAACTATCACTACATTTTCCACTACAGTGGCGAAAATGAAACAAAGTTCTTTATTGGCTGTCCTTTTTATTAAAAGCTGAGCTTAAATTGGACTTAAAACATGGGTGAAGTAAAACATGATAAAAAGTACTTACCTTTGTTAAATAGCCCACCTCTGCTGTCCTACAGCTTACTGAGATGCAGTAATTTTGTGCTTTTCGCCCAGCACTCTGTACAACAGCCGTATCAGGCCATATTTTGCCCAAATAAATTGCTTTTTACACTGTTATCCAGGCTCAAAGTTGTTCCACACAATAATTATCAAATCACAATGACCTTTCCAGTAGAGAAAATGCAATGTTTTTTTAGGCTCCAGGATACCACCACACATGCTGGACACAATCTGAGCAAAGCCTGTTTACCCTGCTCTCGTCAGACCACAAGACATGGTTTCGGCATGCTCTTGGACTGCTTGTTTTTTTTTTTTTTTTAGCAGACTGTTTACAGGCTTTCTTGTGCATCAGCTTTAGAAAGAGGCTTAGACCCTAGAAGAGACAGTGCCCTGCATATAGAGCTGATGCAGTGTGCGGCAGATGACCTCCCACTTCTTCAAGCTCTGCAGACGCATCTATTTTTTAAAGCCAACCTCTGGAAATTACATTGAACATGTAGACGCAACTTCTTTGGTTGACCCTTGGGAGGAAGGTCTATTCTGAGTTGAACCCATGCTGGAAAAAACGCTGTATGACTTCGGCCATCTCTGATTTAAGGTGTTATCAAACATTCTCATAGCTTAGGTCATCTTTGTGGAGAACACCAATTCTGTTTCTTACATCCTTAGAGAGTTTTTTTTTTTTTGCACAAGATTGCCATCTTGAATATCCAGTGGCCAGTTTGAGAGAATTGAATCCAAAACCCACTAAATTTAACAGACCTGCTCCCCATTCACACCTGAAACTTTGTAACTCTAACGAGTCACATGACAGCGAAGACACTGTTATGCAATCTTTAGACTGACTACTTTGCATTGTATCAAAGTGTCATATCTTCAGTATTGTCCCATTAAAATGTATTAAATTATATAAAATATTTACAAAAATGTAAGGGGTACACTTACTTTTGTGAGATACAATATATTCACTGTTTCTGATCATGCAGTGAGTTACAAAATTCTAGGCCTGGCATTGTGAAGGAATTTTGTACAGTTTGTTTTGTACAGGCTTTCCAGGGCAGGAACCTATACGCCTCCTTCTAGGTTTCCCTGACAGTCATATTATAAATACTGAACACAAGCAACCTTTCAATATATCGACCTTAACAGCCAGGAAGAACATTCTGCACTTTTGGATCAAGGGTGTTGTTCTGTTTAATAAATCATGGCATAATGTTATTATGGAGTGTATTCCGAGTGAATGTATTTAATGTATTCATCAGTAGACACCCGATATAAAGTCTGGGATCCCTACCTGCACCATACTGTAGGTTATATATGCTGTCATCTTCCTTTATCATCCTAGAACACTAACGCTAAAATTAGTAACACCATCCATCACTAACGTTGGGTATACACTGTATGACAAGTTTTAGAACCCCCTCTTTAATTTTACAACATATAACATCATGTAAAATAAAAAAAAAAAATGGTACCATGGATGACCCTTTTGAAAAGCAGACAAATGATTGGAAAATCAGGTAATCCTAAACAGGTAATGTCCTACCAAAAAAAAAATTATGCTGCTGGGAACTTGGTCTTTGGTCCACCCATTCCTGAGACATGTGATCGCCTGATTTAAACACACAAACACTGACATCAGCTAAATTATACCCATAAAATACAGTAGGTTCCCTTTCTATCACTAACGTTGGATGAAAATCACCTGAACGCATGCCTTTTACAAAAACATAGATGGGAGGAGGGAATTAACCATAATATTATTGACATCAATGACCACTCTGAAGCTGCCCAAAGTCCCAAGCAACTCAGACAGCAGCAACACCATGAAAATCACATGAAAAGATTTGTATGGGTGAAAATTACCCGGCGTTAGCTTTCTAGGGTTAATTCTTTAGATTCTTAAAATGACCTATTTTGTTTTTTATTGTTTACATCGCTTTTATGTACATTTTTTGTCTTGATGTCTTGATATTATTACATATCTTAAGACGATGAGGACAACTTGCATCCATTACATTCATTTAGGTTTTCAGTTTTACAGTGTAAAGACTCCATGTTGTGCACTAGGTGTTCTTTTTACTTTTTACCACACTGTAAACCCATACGTTGTTTCAACTCAAATTATTTAAGTCTATTTAACATAAAATTGGATATTTCTAAACATTATTCAACTATTTTGAGTTTGTTGAACATATGTGGGCACATATGCATTCAAACTAAGATCTTTGAGTTGAACCAATTTATAATAACTGAGTTTAGTCTGTTGTAATTGGCAGCTTCTTTTCCATTGGCTTCTGTCACAAATTATTTGCATACTGGGTGTGTCCAACAGTTTCTTACTAACACTCACCATCAGTGTGTAGTGATTCCCCCTGGGCTACCTTAGAAATAAATCAACTTCCCCTTTAGTTGTAATAACTTGATGTTTTAATTTATGCTAACTATCTATGCTAACTTTCATTTCCCATTACTTAACTTTTTTTAAGGCAAACGGTTTCCTCAAATTGAAGTAACTTCAACTAAAAATATTTGAGCAAACCGGTTGCCTTAACAAAGTTAAGTAAACTCAACCTATACGGTCTTACAGTATAACTAAAATAAAAAAAAGTTAAATCAACTTTCCCTTTAGTTGTAATAACTTTATGTTCTAAATTATGCTAACTTAAGTTTTCATTTCCCATTGTTAAACCTTTTTAAGGCAACCGGTTTCCTCATTTTTTAAAAGTAAATTCAACTTATCCGGGCTTACAGTGCACTGTCCATGTCTGTTTTTGATGGACAGCACGATTATGGTTGTATGGTCAGGATAAATACAGTCTCTTCAAAGTGCAGTGCCAGTCAGACGACTCTGTTGTGTTTTGACGCTTCACTTAAAGGGCTGCATCGTTGACCATCCCTGTATTTGAGTGTCATCCATTGTGCATGTCACCAAAGCCCACATGACACCACTATTTACTCACTGGGTTGACAGTGATGTCAGATTAAATCAAAGTTAAGAGAGTGTGTCTGACGCACTGTAGGCCGTCAGCAGAGGATCAGAGCATGTCTGCTGAGTGACCGTCATCCGGAAGTCCTCAGCCACTGAAGCTCCACAAGAAAGCAGATCGTCAGCACATGAGACAAAGCAATGACTCACTGGAAATGTCAGGTTAAAACTGTCTTCTCTCTCCAAGAGAAAGACCACAGTGTGGTAAAAAAAAGAAAAAAAAAAAAGCAAGCTCATCTTTGACTCCTAACATTTACAATATTTAAACATTGTTGGCAAAATGAGCCGGCCTGAATTTTTAATGAATCGAGTCTTTCTGAAAAATTAAAGCCTTGTACAATGGTATCATCGCCCAAGACTTCGACTCTCATCTCATCATTCCTTTCCTTTACAAATTCACTTCAAAATGATACTCTGTGGGCTGAACCAGATGAAATAATAATAATAAAAAAAGAATTAGACTCCAAAATCACAGCATGAATGCAAAAAAAAAAGTCAGTATTACAGATTGGATTTTATCTGTTTTTAATCTCCAATATGGGAAAGAAAGCAAATTTACAGGTTCATCTAAAAATTTTTGTATCTTTGACAAGTTACTTAAATTTAGTAATTCAGTTCAAAATGTGAATTATCTATTTTAAGTATGTATTTCTTTTATTGTTGATGATTATGGCTTATAGCCAATGAAAACCCAAAAATCAGTGTCTTAGGAAAGTAGAATATTATATAAGACCAATTGATACTTTTGGCAGTGTGGGCAGTGTGCCAAGTCCTGCTGGAAAATGAAATCTGCATCTCTATATAAGTTGTCAGCAGAGGGAAGCATTAGGGGAAAACACTGCACTGATTTTGGACTTAACATAGTATATATTACATTGGATATAACATAGTAGATCAGGGGTGTCCAAACTTTTTTTGTTGGGGGCCAGAAGGAAAAATATATTTGAAGTCACGGGCCAAAGACTCTGTAATAAAACAAATAATGAAATATACCACTTTAAATAATACATTTTCCTAATTATTTCATTTACACACCAATTTACTTGACTAACTATCTTTATCTTTGACAGTGTTGTGTAAACTAAGATTTTTCTAATTGATGTTTCATTTCATGATGTCTCTTAATATTAAACTCCTTAATTACGTCAACTTTTAGACTCTTTGGCCCGATTTTCTGCGCTAGAAATGCGCACTCTCTCTGACTCTTTGCCCCGTTTCTGACACCTAGCGTTCAAACTTCAAAAAAGGAAATGGGCCGCAAATGGCCCGCGGGCCGTAGTTTGGACACCCCTGCTGTAGATCAACACCAGCAGCTGGCATGTCTCTCCAAACCATAATTGACCATCAAATTATGAAATCAAGGGACAAGAGTATTATAAACCTGTTCTGTGAAGACCAAGGAACTCACCAACTATCTCAGAGATAAAGTTGTGGAGACATTTAAAGCAGGGTTAGGTTCTAAAAACATGTCCCAAGCTTTAAGGCATCCCAATGAGCACCGTTTAATCTATCGTCCAAAGATGGAAAAAATATTCTACAACTGCAAACCTACCAAGACATGATCGTCCACTGAAACTGACAGATTGAGCAAGGAGAGCACTAGTTAGTTAGAGAAGCAGCCATGAGGCCCATGGTCACTCTGGAGGAGCTGCAGAAATCCACAATTCACAGCTCAGATGGTAGAATCTGTCCACAGGACAACTATAAGTTTTGCACTTTATACTGAGGCTAAATTACACACAGGTGGAATTAAATAGTTTATTATAATAATGTCACAATTTTTAGTTTTTAGTTTTTTATTGAAGTAAAATTTTGAAAAGCATGTTTCATTTTCATTCCACTTCACAATTATGTGCTACTTTTTGTTGGTCTATCACTTAAAATGTCAATAGAATACACTTATTTATATATACATTAAGTTTGTGCTTGTGAGGTAACGAAATGTGAAAGTTCAAGAAGTATGATTTTAAAAGCCACTATATATTCAATATCTATATCACTCCATTCATATTGATGTCACAACAAATTCAAATGATTAAACCCTGTAGCTTCTCGGCACTTGAAGCAATTGATACATATTTGATACTATTTAGACCATAGCAACTCTATTATAATCATAGGCTGGACATAATTAAGTGTAGTTGAGTTGATTTCCTGTGTTATATGCTGAGCTTTGTTCTGCGTTTGCTCAGAATTTGTCGCTGAATGGTTTTGAATGGAGAGCTGATGGATGGTACCATGTTACTGGCTTTGCTCCATCATGCCAGTGGCGTCACTCCTGTCACAGGACGTCCTGTAGCCCTGAGAGACTCAGCCTCCCAGATTGGCCTGTTGTGACCCTCTCTTCAGCCCCGGCCTATACCCCCACCCGAACCACCCCCAGCCGACAGAGGGGACCCACTCAAATGATGTGCAAATTCCACCCCCTGTTCCCCAGTGGAATAAGCATGTCACAATAAAGAGCCTCTATCCCTACTAATCTGCTTTTTAGGGGCCCGTCATGAATGCTCATTTCCATAATCAAGTCGACAGGTGTGGAGAGGGTGAAAGAGCAGAGGCGGAGGAAAAGAAGAGGAAGGTGAAAACAGAGAGATGGCGAGAGCGAGGCGAGAGCGGGGTGGGGGACAGACAGGAAATGGGCATAAGAGTGAGTGCTCCGATTTCTTCTTCTTTTTTTTTTTTTAAACCCCCCACTTGTGAAAAATCTTGGGCTTTGGGCAAACGGCCCTGATTGGAGCTGACAGTCACACCTGCTGCCATCCCCCCATCCATCAGCAATTACCACACTGACCTGGGTCCCAAGGACCTGGTCACATTTTAAAAGCCTGGGCCAGCTCTCGCGCTCTCTCTCTTTTGCATACGGTGTGTCACTCAAAGTGCAGAGCGTCAAAGACATTAGAGCTCAGGGCCGGGACCCGGGCCGGCGCTCGCATTAACAGCCGCATGCAGAGTGGGCTCCCAGGCAGCACTTTCATTCCATCAGGCACTTCCCATGGCCGGCTAATTGAGCCCCCTTTTAGATTCCCTACCAGGACCAATCATCCAGTGCAAGGGTCCAGGAGAAAAACTGCGACTACAGAGCTGGATTCAGACGTGTGAAGGTCACTGAGCTCCGGGGCAGAGTGTTTGCCTTCCTCGCGCTCTCTGTCACGAAAGCTGCGGAGGGAAATATGATTCAGGACACAGAGTGTCAACGGTACTTTAATGAATTAAAGCGCTGTCTTGTTTTATGGACTGTTTCCAAGGTCTAATACAACATAACGGATCCTCCACTGTGTTTGATTTTATGTATTCTGTAAGTACACTGGCTGCATTATTAATCGCCACTGTGGTGGAATACAAGATCTTCGCTGTTGAGAGCTTGTGTGTGATATACTGCAAGCTTTTATTGCATTTTAGTTAATGGTAATGGTTGCCAAAATTGTGGGACTGAAACTTAATGAATTTATTTTGAGTAATATGATGTATTCATTGGAAATTTTTTAATTATCCTTCCGCTAAAACTTCTGTTAACTTTACCTAGCGCTCAGTGTTATATATATATCTGGGAATAACAACGTTAAAATAAACAGCGGTACTGACGAGTAACACAAAAGTAATGCAGTAGTTACTTTTACTGGTAACTAGTTACTTTTATAGTGGAGTAACTCAGTTAGTAACTCAGTTACTTTATTGGAGAAGTAACGAGTAACTAATTACTTTTTTAAAGTAACGTGCCCAACACTGATTACACCTAAGGCTGAATCTCTGAAAACATTTTGTCCTTTAGAGCTGTAAATTTCACTGTGGTTGAGGGGGGGGGGGGGTGGAGGGGGGCAGGTCACATTCTCTGCTGCAGTGCTGTTAGCCAATCAGAGGTGATATGTTTGCATGTATGAATATTCACGAGCAAGAGCCCAAATCCTGTCTTTCTTCAGAGACCTCTAATCCAGTGATCTAAAGCAGGGCGAAACAGAAACACCTGAGCACTTTTTTCTCAAAAAACGGCTCACGTGGCATTCATTTATACTAGAGACCACAACTAGACATTTTTAAATGAATTAAAAAACGATGGAATGAGACCTTTAAAGCATCATTACTTTACAATTGTTAACTTACTCTATTGCTCCGAGGCTCCATCTATAGTCAAGTGCATTTTGTGCTTTATGCCACCAATAAAAGACATTCTTTTCTGGACAAGCTTAGAGACAGCGACAGATGTTGCTACTAAAAGTAAAAGAAGCAAGTCAACTGAGGTTGTAGAGTTGAGTGTACACAGATAGTGTGAGTTGGGTTACACGGTGTTATGTAGTTATGCAGTTCTTGTAAATGTTGTTCTGCCTCCTTTATCAAAGTTAAAAAAAGGTACCACTTTAAAATAAGACTACCTTTATAAAGGGTTTATAAATGGTTTATAAGTAGTTTATTAATGGTTACTAATTAGGTTGTAAATGCCTTAAAAATCATTAATAATCAGTTATAACACATCATTAGAAAGGGCAACACTATTTGGCAAACAACAGGTCATTGTTGCACTTTCCACATATGTGTTATAACGGATTATGAATGATTTTAAGGCATTTACGACCTAATTAGTAACCATTAATAAACTAATTGTAAACCATTTATAAACCCTTTATAAAGGTAGTCTTATTTTAAAGTGGTACCAAAAAAAAAACATCAACACCATCAACATTCAAAATGTGAAGCCACTTTTTAAATGGTAAAAAAAAATCAAGCAGATTGTTGCTTTAACCTGTCACACTCTTGGCAAAACGAACAATATTTGTTTGTCTGTTTGTTTAAAACACGTGAGAATGCATTTTAATATACAGATGTTTTGTATGCTACTGAACTTGGCTGTTATGTGAAGCACCCCAGATAAGAAACCATCTAACTATTAATTTACAATGTAGAAAAATGTGTGTCCAACCTTTTGACTGTTACTCTATGTGGACCCACTCAAAAAAAGGAAACATACACAGACCACCATTTACTACCCTGATATTATGTTATACTGTTAAAGTAAAACACCCTATGACTCAAACCCAAACCCCTGGTTGTGCCTCACAGCAGAGGTGGGATGGAGAGGTGGTCCTCGCTGCAGGACGCGTGCCCTCTCTGAGTGAGTGCATCTGCCGTCTCAGAGAATTACTTCCCTCCACGTTCCTGAGGAAACTCGAAGGAACCGGAGGCCTTTCCCAGAGGGACACATTAACAAGCCCATCTAGTTAAATTGAGCTCCTGCATTGCCTAATGTGCTCGCCAACTCCATGTGCAGGAGACAGCACATCCATAATTGATCACATGTGCATCTTTTTTTCTTTTCTTTTTTTTTTCTGAGGCTGCTCAGGCTAACAGAATGGGTAACTTTGTTCTGAGCAAGCAAAGTTAAAGAGAGGAATTTTATTTTTCTCATTCGCCTTTCATAAAAACAAGGATTGCACGGATCGATCGCCACACCGTACCTCCCCCCCAAACACCCCCCCCCCCCCACCCACCCACCTAAGAGGGCCGGGTGCTGCGGCGTTCATCTCTATCCGCAAATGCCAGTCCGCTTCATCTTCACTGCAGTTAGAGTGCATTTGCATTTCACACAGGCCGTTGGAGATTTGATGAAGTTTCTACATCCACTAGCTTCGACGGCACCAGCCTCATCTCCAGATGATGCAGCCAAGGTCAGTAGAGCAAAGCTCTTGTGCTTTTCGCTCGAGAACATTCCCAACGCATCTGGTATTTATACACCGCGCTCTAAAATACAACTGAGCTGATACGCTGGTTCTGATCATGGAAATAGAGTAATTTAGATTTCTCGGCTTTAAGTTTAAGTCTTTCAGGAGCGGCTCTATGATATAGCAGTTTAGAAAAGGGGAATATTCTATTTAGTAGTAGTTATCTTATCACAAATATTTCAACAGCTTTAATAAACAAACTAAATAAATAAACAAAACTAACAAAAACTGAAAAAAGAAGAACTGGATGAAGGTGCTGTAGCCAGTAGCTAAATCATTGGCTAGATGGAGGTTGCCTTCCTCAAATAGCCAGAGCACAGCATGCACAGACAAACCTCTAAAGCTCTTAAACCACTAATACTCTAATGTTTTAGCTCGCATTGCTTTTAAAAGCAGGCAGCAAAGCAAAATCAAAAGCATGCAGAAGCATAGATACAAATAAGAACCTGCATGAACCTGTTTATTACCATCTAAAAAACTGTGAGGTGAAATGTGGAGTCTGTACTTTTTTTTAAACATATTTTATTTTTTATTTTAGCAGAAAGCAGAAGCTTCGACCTTCCACAGACTAATTAAATTTTCTTTTTTCAGTTTTACCCCATCACCCACCCCCAACACATCTAGTGCACCGTATTTATGAATTGTACCAGTCAGGGTTGTAAGGAGCAGTAAAGCCACTCTGCTGAAGTACAGCGTTATACAGGAGTTTTAGTATAGTTCTCCAGCAGTGTTAGCATTAGCCGCTAACTGCACTAAGCGCTAGCTTCTTGGCTGTTCAGAGGTGAGTATTATCATCCTGTAGCCTGCTGCTAACCCCAGCTAGCACTGCTAGAGTAGCATAGAATTAGCATTAGCCGCTAACTGCACAAATTGCTAGCTCTTTGATCGTCCAGAAGTAATTTTATCGGCCTGTAGCCCACTGCTAACCCCGGCTAGCACTGCAGGAACAGCAGTAGGATTACCGCTAGCAGTTAGCCATTAATGCTAGTGGTCCGGCTTTATTGGAAATCTAAGTAGAGAAATCTGTGTAGATTAACATCCAGGACTCATTTAACTTGTCTGACTTATCCGAAATGATTTTTAAAATAATTATTTTAATAATTCATTTTGGTTACTTAGCTTAGCTTTACAGATCTTGACACCCAGCAGAATTAGAAGGAAAACATGGCGACACCCCTGTTCTATACTAGTGTCTATAAATAAGATAAGATAATCCTTTATTAATCCCACGATGGGGAAATTTACAGGGGAAAATTTATGGGGAAATGTACCTTATATATAAAAATAGATGGGTTTCTTTAATTTTAGCAAATTGAAAACCTCTGGAATACAATCAAGAGGTATATGGATGAACACAAGCCATCAAACCAAGCTGAACTGCTTGAATTTTTGCACCAGCAGTGGCATAAAGTTATCCAAAAGCAGTGTGTAAGACTGGTGGAGGAAAGCATGCCAAGATGCATGAAAATTGTGATTAAAAAACAGGGTTATTCCACCAAATGTTGATTTCTGAACTCTTAAAATATGAATTTATGAATATGAGCTTGGTTTGTTGTCCATTATTTGAGGTCTGAAAGCTCTACATCTACATTTTTTTGTTATTTCAGCCATTTCTCAGTAGTCTCTTTTTTTTCACAGCTAGTAATTTAGTATAAAGACTTCTTACCTGGCAAGATAAACTATTTTTAATACTCCTGATTTTGGAAGACACAATGAATAACAGGTGTCCCTATACTTAATAGTCCATACAGTGTATATTTTCTTAGATTGGCCAACAAATAGAAATCTGTGCAAAGAGGGAAGAGTGCAAAATGGTGTTCCAAGCTCCAAACTCTGAACTGAGAGGCCTAGTGGTGGCCCTGCCTGGGCCCTATTGATTAGTTAGCATAGACGTGTCTTGGCTCATCTGAGCTAAACGGGAAATTAAAGCTAACTGTCACATTTTTTTGTGCAGAAAAACTCATCAATATTTCAGTGGCTCCCAAGTCGTTCCCCGTAGCACATTCGGCATGCCCCCCTCCCTTCTCGCCCCGTCCCGTCTCATTACCAGCTGCTTTGAAGGTGATCCCAGTGTGTCGGCCATGTAAATAAACACCTCCTCAAAGTGGAACACTATCCACTTCTTCTCAACAGCCGGCTGAACCCCAGAAACAAGAGGACTTCCGGGAGCCCTAGTTGCAGCCACTCTGTTGAGACTCCACTGCTGCTGCTGTATTCTGATTAAACAGAAGATCCTCATTCTGTTTCATTATTTTCCAGCGGACATCTTCGTAGTAATTGGGCTGTAATGGCGTGAAAAACAATTAATTGTGTATGTTAATCAATGTCTATCTAAAGGTCTTGGAATCTTGGCACCAGAATGGGGTTGAGGGGGGGTGAAGGGTTGGGGTGGGGAGTCTGATGCTAAGATCAATTGATTTATTTATTCAGGATGGATGGGGTTTTCCAAACATTTACTCTGATGTAAAGACACCCCGCGCTAACAGCCTGAATATCTCACAGAGCCTCAGATCCATAATAAGAACATTGGTATTACTGCATTAGAGCCTTCCAAACAAAGAGAGCTCATTAAAGCGTGCATTATTTTTATTTATGCCAATCCTCACATGGCACAGAATTACTAATGCGTTTCGTGCACTTCACTGTAATGTAATGGTTGTTGAGTCCATCTCATAATTAATAACAAAATATTATGTAACTAATTAGTACGTGTGTGACTTGCAGTGAAAAATATAACACATTTACAAGCCTATTTACTATATTCTGACTCTTATTTATGTATTTATTTATTTACTTTTTTGTTACTTATTATTTCTAGTTTCTTATAACATTTCTTCAATCCCTTTTAAACTGGAAATGCTAGTTGGCATTGTAAATGAGGGTCACCCTCAATGCTCAATGTATTCCTGAGTGAAAATAAAGGTTGATTGATTGATTGATTGATTCATACTTAGTGTTGCAAACCAAGCTTTTACATAAACAATAAACATAAAAAAAGAATAAAACAGCATTGCCATTCCCTTAAATGAGCTCCTGGCGTACCTTCACAGCGTGACGGCGCAGTCAGTATCCTCTGCTGAGGCGCACAAAGAGCTGCGCTCTTAAGACACCAATGCGCAAAAGTCAGAGCTCACCTGCATCTTAAAGGGAATGGCAATTGTTGAATGCCACTGATTAAATCACACCCATGATTAATTAATAAAAGAGAATTAGTACATGCCTTTTGCACATTTCGAGCTGCACAAGGTGTATTTTTTGCATCCTCAGTATACCAAAGACACAGGACACGCCCCTAAAGTCAGCTGCTTTTTATCGATGTGCTAACGATCACTAAAATATGACCCGGTAGTTTATAGCCAAGCACCCACTCATTCCCAGGTTAAACTTGATCTTTTCTAAATATATGGTTTGTACCACAACCATATTGTGTTGATAGACGGACTAAGAATTGACTGCAGTTGCTGTTAAATCTTAATTTTTCAAAGTCATTTCTAATGGTTTACTGTTATCCACATGCAAACGATCCGCTCTATCTGTACTTGCTACTAATTTTTCAACTGAATAATAAAAAAGTCGATCACCTAATGCTCAAACCACTTCAACAGATGTCCTACAGTCCTACTTGTCAGCTCCACAATTGTAAGTATGAGCTTTCACGGTTGAATAAAAGGCAGCATTGCTGCAGTTTAGTAGTCGGCTGTCATAGCCCATCATGTTTAGCTTTTAGCCTGAAGTTTGGTTTGTTAGATACACAGAAAAAAATTGGGGTCACAAGACCTGGTTTGGTAAGAAATCTGTATTCTAACAATTAGAACAGACTGGTGATATTGCTTTACTATCCAGTGCTACATTATTACAGTATTATAAAGCAAAAAAAAATAGCCCACCTCAAAGGTCATTCTAATGCGTGCTTATGATGTGTATTAGGGCGGAAAAGATTTACTTCTACCAGTGATATCACAGTATGCTACTCACCACCAGACTTGCCTATAACAAATACAGTATATAGCCAACATAGTGTATTCGTCATCAGTGTCACTTGTCATTTGTTTAATTTTCCATCATTTTTGGACTGGTAATGGTATGAATACCCTGGAAATCTGCCAGGCAATTCTTCATAAAAAAGAGAACAATGTCTATTGGCTTTTGAGATGTCTAGTATACTGTAAAAACTTAGAAAGTCTTACAGAGAAATGCCCAAGTAAAAGTACAGATCTTCCAAAATACCACCAGTAGAGCTGGTGGTACAATTACTCAAGTTTTTCTCACCTTTAATATAAACCTTAGGTTGTATTGAGCCATTGTCTGCACTTACAAATGAAGTGTGCACCTTGGCTTAACAGGCTGCACTCCACAAGCCTCCTGACACTGAGCAAGAAAGCCTTCATTTTCACCACAATACACTTATGACCCAATAATGCGCTCTCCCTTCAGTTAGAGAAGCCCTTTATTGACTGATCGATACTGCAAAGAGGGCCCACAGTTTTATGATCACTCCAAAAAAAGATGGGAAATAAGAATGAAAGTTCTGGCAGATACAGCGCAGAGACGTTTTTCTCTCACCTCGGCCCCGGCAGTAGGTGCATATCGATTTTCCTAATGCCTGCACATTATCATTCCTGTCATTAGATACACTGGGACTGCCTCAAAAGCTGTGCACATGGAAAATGCACTTCAGTAATAGTAATGTACAGTCTGGGAGCCTATTGCTGACAACAGGCCACGATGTAGATCTTCTCAAAATTTTCATTGTTTAGGGCAAAAAAAAAAACGAACCTATGCCATATATCGTCCACAATGTCCTTTATTATACACACTAAGAAAAGTAAGTACAGATTTGTACTTAAAAGAGTACAAAGCTTGTCGCTGGGGCTGTACCTTATATTGAGGTACAAAAAAAGGACCTTTCAGTGAAAGTCCTTTTTTGTACCCATGTTTTTTGTGCCAGTAAAGAATATAAAGATTATAAACATTATCATCAACTAAATATGGCTCAAAAACTTGATGATCCAAAATTGTCTGGCTTTCAAATAAAAAATGTGCAATTAAATTATATATTGGTTATTAGTGCAGTGACACAGAATACTGAATGTACATTTTGACTGGTTAAATGGTACAAATTTTTATTTATTGCTGGTAGAAATTACTTTATACTTCAGAGGGAACAAATCTGACCCTGTAAATACCAATATTGTACCTTTGAGGGTACAATTATAAAGAGTGTACCTTTGAGTACAAAAAAGTACTAATTTCGTACCTCTGTTTTTTAGAGTGTAGCATTTATTTATAGCATGTTTACACTATATTATTATCGCTGTAGTATAGAATATAGAATTAAGTGTGCATGTTAGCATAGCAGTACACATGTTTTTATTCCCAAAATATTTTATTGTCAAAATTTATTTGCAGAACATTGTGCTACAACAAAACCAAAGGCTCACAGAAATTCATTATTCTTGTGGTTGTATACCCAGCAAAGTTCAAGAGTGTTAGTGACAGAACTAGACATGGGAAAACTAAAAAATACACAACCAGGTGATCAAAACAAATGGAAAATACAAAACCGGCGCAACACAAAACATCAAATAAAGGAATCGCGAACAGAAAATGGCACTCTGTATGCAACACTAAAAGTTGGCAACACTTCGCAAAGACAAAAAAAATTACAAACTGAACTATATAAACTAGGTTAAGGTAATTGATCAGCTTAACTCCAATCTTCAAAAAGAAAATAATTCCTTATGTGGTCATTCCACCTTGGATGACAATGGAGCCCTAACATTGCAGTCAAGATGAAAACAGTCGTAGCACAAAAAAAGCAAAAAAGGCTCCTAAAATCAGAACATACAAATTGAAGAGCTTTGTGCTCTGTCTAATTGTGAGAATGGTTGCTGGACAGTAATGGTGAGTATAGATGTTTCTGTCTACTGTAGGTCAAAAGTGTAAAATGTTTGCAACATCTAATCTGTTTTTAAATGTCAAGATAATATTAGGAACTAATGACCTTGCCAATTTATCAAGATTGCTTCATATAAATATATAGATAATATAGAGGAGCAGGTGGCATTTTTAAGCAAGTTTCTCTTTGCACTTTTTTACCAGATTTTTTATATAATTCGAACTTAAACAATAAAGTTGCCAGAAACTAGAGTTGTCTGTTTATTAGCGCAGCAGTGTGCACAGGGCTGTTTTAATTTGCATTTGTGATGCGACTCTTGATCACAATGGATGCACCAAAAAAAAAAAGAAAAGCTGAACAAAGTGTTTCAGTACGTTACTAGCATTGACTGCCAGGCAGGAAGCTAATATAAATATTACACATATCTTTTGTTGCTAGCTTACCCTATGCTAAATTACACCACTGATACAAGACACATATGCCTAATTTATCCAGTATAAATTATTAGGTACTGCTGATTTATTTATTTTTATTTTTCTTCCTCCTCCTTTCTCCTTTGCTTCTTTCTTTTCTGGCTTCCTGATGTCTGAAGTCTTTGTAGTTTCATATTTTGCCGGCTGCAGAAATCACAGACCTGACTGGCTGGTTGGCTGGCTACTGTCAGCAACTAGTGGGAGGGAGTTTGTTGTTGCATTTAAATCCTTACCAGTCCTTGTCTGGGCAATTTATTGGTTTGCTTGCCTTGTTGCAATGGGTCTGAATGCGCATTAGGCACACGCTATCAGATGCTGGTTTTGTTGCCTCATTTGCTATTAGGAATTTAAGGAAAGGAGCATGAAATTAGGCAAAAGCCTGATACAAATATTGGTATTTATCCATCTCTATTCCCTACCGTTATCCCACAACATGTGCTGTGGATTGACTACCTCTTCCATCATCACACTAAGGCACTGCAGCATCCTACAGAGCATTTGTGGAGCTTTGGCCCAGAGCTAACCGCAGAGTTGACGGCGGCCTTTCCTCAGCACCGCTCCCTCATGACAGGCTGACCAGGCAGAAGGTAAGTTAGAGAGGGTTGAGGTAGGACATGGGGGAGCTGGGGTGGCTTTGGAGTGCTGCCTAATGGAGAAATCAATGTGTCTCAGAGCCCAAAAAAAAGGAAAAGTAGGGGGGGGGTGACTGAGGCAAAGAAGCAAGGGGCAGAAGGGGGTTGTGGAGGGGAGGTAGCAGAGCAGCCACCCACCCACCCAGCTGAATGGCCTCATAAAATAATCATCAGCTAATCATCACCAGAATGAGGAGCTTTCTGACGGAGCATGGCGATGGGTGGTGGACATCGGTGGAGGGGTGGGGTGGCTGGAGGATGGTGGGCCGGTTGGAAGGCGGCTTCTCTTCCCACTCCACTGCCCTCTCCAGCAGAACACACATCAGCACTGGGGCAAAGAACCTCTCCGGGTTAAAAGCGGCTGAGGGAAAAAGCTTTTTTCGGCCCGGCGGGGAGGAACAACAGGCCTGGAACGGCGAGGGTTGAGCTGAAATATTGATGAAGTTTAACGTTTTTGCAGGCAAGGTAATTGTTTCTTTTTTCTTTCCCCTCGCCCTGCCATTGTGGATGCCATCACCTAGGTGACTTTCCGGGTCTCTGTCGCAATAGTCCATCAGGCTCCGAGTGGCCCCTGACACATGGCGGCGGCAGCAGGACCCTGAGCCGTGTAAGAACACTCAACAGTCTCTGCTAATGGCCCAGAAAATAACCATGTCAGAGCAGAGAGGCAAAGCAAGCCTTTTTTTGGTCTTCACTAGGTGAAAGTGGCACAAGTAGCCTCTTGCTAAAAGTCCTGTCCCTGTATAAAGTAATTTGTTTGTGTTTGTGAGAGAAACTTACTGGCCAATACAAATTACTCTTCAAAAGCTTCAATTAGCTCAAAAAGCTTCAGCCTGAAAGCTTAAAAATATTGTAAGGGTAAGTTTCCTTTACTTACGGTGTAACTTCTCTGGACGAACCAGTACATTCAAAATACTTACTGAGTCGTACAGGTACCTAACTGTACCTATAACAAAAATACAACTAAGAACAACAGTGTAACAACTAGGTAACTTTCTAATACTTACCTTGTACTTTCCCAAAACTTACGGTGTAACTGTTCTCTATGAATCAGTATATATACACAAAATATATTATGGGGTCCTACTCGTACTTAAATGTAGGTATGATTGAAGCACAACAGAACCTGCCATTTCCCTAAACTTGTGGTGCAATTTTTATATAACTATGTATAAAATAATTTTGCCCTTTGTTCATGGCAGGTATGACAGATTCATTCCAGTCACGCTCCAGGGAATTATTATTCTAATAATTTTAGGAGTTTGAATAAAAATATGAGAGTTGGATTTATATGCTTTTAAAACAGTCAGGGTGGAACAGCTGAAAACAGTCAGGGTGGAGTAGAAAAAACATAGAGTTTGTAATGTCAAGACTAAAATACAATAACATTTATATTTCTTCAGTACCACACTCCAGAATGCTGAGATTTTAAAGAAAATGTATTCATTAATAGACAGAAACCACAAGGTTTTATATAAATGGTTAATAAAGCCACACCTCACCTGATTTTTACTGTTCTTACTCTATAAGTACACAGTACTTACTCACTAAGTACTCAGAAACAACAGAGAGTGGGCTGTATTATGTAGTGTACAGTGTTTTACCGTTCTTACACTGTAAGTACACAGTACTTACCCTCTATGGGCTGTATTATGAAGCGTTACCAAAATATTAAAGTAACCAAATGAAAAGAAAGAATGCATAAAGGTAAAACAGAGTGACAAGAAACAAGGTCAGATAAAAAGAATCAAAAGCAGGAAATTGCAGGAGTTGCAAAAGTTGGGAATGCAAAAGTTGGCAATACTTCGCAAACACAAAGATATACAAACAGATTGATCTAAACCAGGACAAAGAAGAAAGGTGATATTACTCAGTATTCTGGTGATAATGAGTGGGAGAACCATACCTATACATGTGTCAATGCTATTTCATCATTGTTGTTTTGTAACACACACATCTGTCCCATTCTTACTAACTGGAGTTTTGTCAATACTTTACTACTTTATCGATTAGAGCAAATTGAGCATATCGAATCATGTTCTAATCAACAATTATGACCTTATTAAGTCTTGTCAATCTTATAGCTGCTATTTAATCTATCATGGCAATGTCAGCTAATTCATTGGATATTTATTACTACTTTATTAAGCAGTAACTACACTAAACAAAACACCTTCTAGAGCATTTTGATTTGTTTCTGTTTAATTATGCTTAGTAAGGATATTACAAGTGCTTTATAAAGCTATACTGAAGTGATACCAGCAATTCTGGTCCAAATCCCTCTCCTCCCTATCCACGCCCTCCTGTAGGCTGTAGTAAAGCATGGTCCATGTGGTGCTTTGAGCTAAAAAGAATGTCTAGATCACCACAATGTTTAGTATGTATGAAGTCCGCAGTCACCCATGAAGGGCAGAAATCAGCGCTCAGCACAGGACCCTCACCTCGGCCCCATCTCCTCCTGTCTTCCTCAACCCAAAGTTCTGGCAGGGCAGGTGACGGGAGAGCAAAGGCCAAGCTGAGCAGTTCTGGCAGAGCGAAAGAGAGTAAGAGAAAGAGAGAGAGAGAGATAGAGAGAGCGAGAAGGAGGGTGATGGGTGGAGAGAGGAGGAGGACAAGGCCCACTACACTCAGCTACAGGAAGGCTGCAATCAATAATTCACATCATCTGTCACCACACGCTCCAGTGGACCACTCAACAAACAGCGCAGACAAATTAAAGTAAAAACACACGCAAGAGTCAGGCAGCCCACCCCACTCACTGCCTCGCAGCCATAACGCAGAAAGACAATACGCCGCCCGCAGACAGCCAGGATTACACAGTCACATAAACCTAGACCCAATTCTGAAGAAAAGATAACGGCAAGCCAAGTGTGGTGATCACAGATCAATCATTCAGCAGTTAAAGGTTCAGGCAAGGCCACTCTTGTGTTTTGCCGGTAGTTAAGTTTTGTTGCTTTTGAGTTGATGGCTTGTGGTTGTTTTGAAATTCATTGTCTCTATTTAAACCAGTTAAAGTGAAAGTCTGTAGGTTTTGGGATGTAGGGGATTTGGAGACCTCTCTGGTGAGAATGTGTAATTACACAGAGCATGTGGAAAATACTTTTTAACACGTTAAAATATACGTTTTTGATTTTTTTGTAAAACACTTTCGGGAACACTGTCTATGAATGTCATCTCGATAAGGCTCTATAAACATTGTAATGTATTTATAAGACATGATATACATGGCTATGCATATTTATACAAATGTTTAACCCATCATAGCCATGTGTATTCTGTATCATGAATTGTGATCATAATGCATTAATAGCTGTGTTTATAACATGTTATACATCAATAACAAAAATCATTATGACTAAAAAGCTGCCAACTTATAAACACATCCTGTATAATGCTCTAAATATGAACTATTCTTTTCTTGAGTATAATATTAGGTAAAGTCACTTATGATGTATTATAACAGGTCTTTGTGCACTCCAAGTAAAGTGACAGACTTTTATTGTGGGACTAGATTATTAATGATAGATATATAATATTTTTAAATAATATTATAAGCACAGATCACAAATCATAATGAATAATAAACATGGCTATAAAGGGCTATGTATTTTAATAAATATAAGGCATTATAGCCATGTTTATAATACCTTATAGTATGTTACGAATGTATTTATAAAGTCTAATAGAAATGACATGAAGCCTGTATTTATATTTATTATAAGTTACCACAAATATGGTTATAACTACAACTTAATTAATTATGCTTTAAGCATGATTATAAACTACTGGAATGCATCATAATGCATGTATAACTAAGTAACGAATGAACATGTTATAACACAAGGATATAGTTATAAGTTTAAAGTAAATAATGATCTAAAATATATTTAGTGGCATTGAGGACATTAAAACAAGACAAGACAACTTGTGCTGGGCACAGATGGAATTCAGCCGCTGCATTGAACCCATCTGTGCAGTGAACACACACATACACACTACTGAGACACACACAGTGAGTGGTGGGCAGTCTGGGGAGCAGTGAGGGTTAGGGGTATCAATCTCACAACCTTGTTGTCAATTGCCCAGTGCTCTAACAGCTGAGCCACCACCACCCAATATAATACAATACAATGGGATAATTATGTATTAACACAAGGGATGTGTGTTTGGGTGAGTTATATATGATGAGAAAATACAATGCACATTAATACAAAACCACTGGACTGTTTTATTATTTTTATTTATTATTTGAGTCGTAATGAGCATCATGTGATCACTTTTCTTGAATCATTTAGTGATGATAGTTTAAATTACTATAGTTTTGTATAGTTGTCTATAGTTTTATAGTTGTCTATAATTATGACAAGTAAGATAACTGTGTAAAATTGATTGTCTGTTTAAAACACATTATAACCCATGACAATGCTTGTCTTATAACAGGTTCATTAGCTAATTAAAAGAGCATTATGAAGCACTACATGAGTTTATAATCATGCGTACAAAGGATTATTACCAAATACACAGTAAAACCAAATACTGTCAAAATGTAGAGAGAAGTTACAGCCAACAATGCTGTATTTGAATGAATATAACAGACATTGCAGAAATACCATTACGTAGAATATTTTGTCTCCTCTCAACTCAGCAATATGTGTATTTTAAGGTGTATTTAAACAGTTATAAACTCACCTATTAAAAGTTTACAGCAGCAAAAAGTTCTGACATTAGAACACTCATGTCAACAGTAGCTTTTCTATGAATGTATATTTTATGTACTGTGGCGAGCTGTTTGCTCATTAGCAGCTCTTTCAAATGAAATTACATAAAGTGCTTTCAATTATCTTAAAAATAATGTTCAGATGTGCTTTTTAAGTTTTAAGCCTTAAAAAAATCCAATAATTATTCTCTAAAAAGAACATTAATTGCCAGTTAAGATCAAATGAGGGAGGGAATCAAAACTTTCATTAAATTAAGACAATGTCTGGAGAAAAATTATATCACAGACTTCACTGATTTATTATTTTTTCCTACATCGCTTCCAGACCAAACAAATCATAATATTATTGACAAACTGGTGGACTAAGAGACGGGGGAATTGGGGGCATATCAAGAAAAATGGAGAAAATGTTGCCACCCTATTAGACACTGTCCCAAAGGATGCCCTTTCCAGTGAAGAAAACGTGATGCAAACGTGGACAATAAGATAAATAGTGTTTAATGGTAGAAGACAAATAAATTATACAATTGTTAATGGAGAACTCTGGTGTAAAATGGACTTTTGGTGTAGTAAAACATGATAAAAAGTACTTAACTTTGATGAATAGCACACCCGATAAATCACTTTTTCCAGAGTTATCCAGACTCAAAGTAGCTCCGTAGAGACATAAATACAGATTCTGCATAGCCTGCCTCCTGGCGCTGGCTGCTGAAGCTCACTTTATGGGATGTAAACAGTGTTAGATTCGATTCTAGCCAGGAGGTGTGGAGCTACTTTGAGCCTCACTTTTTAGAGTGGATCAATGCACGCCTATTTTCTGGTCTATTTTCATACATAAAGTACACTGCATTATAAGGCACATTAAGCAACAGTAGTAAGGAACTTCTAATTCAGCAGCTCTTGCCGCCGGGTGGTGGCGGCGGCTTAGTTAAGTAATTAAGCTAAGTAAACAAACTGTAATTTATATAAAAAAGAGATTCTTTTACAGTTAAACGAGCAATGAATGTTAATGTACATAGATTTATCTCCTGAAGACTGTTTATTTGGGTGAGTAAAGCATTTCCGTTTATTTATAGTGAGCTTAGGTTCCTGAATTTCTTCGGCACAAAGGATGGAGCATCAGCATTAGCGGCTAACTGCTAGCGCTACACTGAGGAACCCTGAGTGCGACAGGGCGATATTAGATAGTGGTGTGTCCCCTGTAGCTTGTTTTAACACGGTAAACACGCAGGCTACAATCCAATATACTCACCTCAAAACGAAGAGCAGTTAGCGGCTAATGCTAATGCTGCTCCAGCAGTGCTAGCCGGGGTTAGCAGCAGGCTACATGTTAATAATCCTCACCTCTGAATGGCTAAAGAACTAGCACTTAGTGTAGTTAGCGGGTAATGCTAATACTGCTTCAGCCCTGGTGCTGGAGAACCAAGCGTGCACCTTATAGTGCAAAAAAATATGGTAATACCATTGTTTCATCAGTTTGGTTGGTGCTGTGCAAAGATTGGTAAACACAAATGAAACAGTGTCACATTTTCACAATATGAAAAATCTTGTTTGATGTATAGGAGCTGTTTTACTGTAATCCAGCTTTCTCTAATCCTCCAATCACTATTGTATTACTGTAACAATAATACAAAACAATTCATTTTTCATATCCAGATTACATTACAACACCCAGACAAAACTGCCCAACTGACGTGTACAATAAGCAACAACCTGGATAGTTTAGCAGTGAAACCTGAGGCCACATGGGAGCAGAGTAAAGTCTTGTATCCCCTCATCACGCTTTTCCATCGAGAGGCATTCTGATTGACAGAGGTTCGCATTGGTTTCCATCAGAGGGAACGAGGCAGGCACTCGCCGGAGTGTGAAATTAGAGACGTTCCTTCCTCGCACGCCCTCTCACATCCGAATGAACCTAAAATCACCATCAGAATTCACGCTTTAGCACGAGCCAGCTGATGGCATGTGAAGGTCAGGTTCGGGGCACGAGGGAAGCTTCTGAAACGTTAATACTGCTGCTCCCAAAGTCGAGAACATGCCGGCTTTTTCCTCACTCAAAAATGTTACCATAAATATCTAGGAGATAATACCTGTGAAAGGAAAAGATAGGAACTGCACTCCTAAAAGTGAAGACTCTACACTTCGGGCTCTGAAAAAATACTTTTGCTTTGGTTGGGACGGTATGGAAAATGCTTATCAAACAAAAGTACAATGTTTCTTATATATACTTTGATTTTATTTTACTGCACACAGTATATAAACCCAAGATACAGCATCAAATAATGCAAAGAAAATAAGTTTCAATTCATAAAGTGTTAAGAGTTCAGAAATCAATATTTGGTGGAATAACCCTGGTTTTTAATCACAGTTTTCATGCATCTTGGCATGTTCTCCTCCACCAGTCTTACACACTGCTTTTAGATAACTTTATGCTTTCACTCCTGGTGCAAAAAATCAAGCAGTTCAGCTTGGTTTGATAGATTGTGATCATCCATCTTGATTATATTCTAGAGGTTTTCAATTTGGTAAAATCAAGGAAAAACATCATCATTAACAGGCCCGTAGCCAGGGGGGATCGAAGGGTTCGTTCGATCCCCCCCCCCATCCCCCCCAACCCCCCCTCAGCCACCCCAAGCCTGCCCCCAGAGTAGAGACGAGTAAGAAAAATTGTTAATGTTTCTCTTTACACATTTTGTTCAGACTGTTTTACACCAATCCAGTAGGTGGCGGTAATTCCCCCATTTCTGTTCTTAGCTTGTGGAAAGAATAAGAATCAGGGGAAAGTTACTTGAGAAAATGGGTAAAAAAAGAAGACAAGGAGCGAAAACGGAAGAAAACGGCGGTAACATTGTCCCAAAATATTGGTGACTTGTTCAAAAAAAGGCCAATAATCGGTAAGCTGCTGAGTGCAGGGCTTCTATTTCTTTACAACTCCCCTGCGTTAAAAGTGCCGGGCTCGGCTTAGCCCAATAGTATATTGTACATGTAACACCGGATTATTACTGTTATTATTACGATAACTCCAAAGTCTGGATTTTAGTTGATTTTTAAGAAATGAAGGTTAAGTGACAGTAACATTCATTCACTCACTTTGCAATTCTGACGATCAAGCTAGGGTGTATTTTACGGCCATATATAAAATACAGTATTGAGGTGTAAAAAGGGGGTTAACCTCTTAACACGCCCTGGCCCGCCGGCGGGCCAGAAAAATATCATATTTAATATCTGGCTGTGTTTATGAATACTTATAGGTTCAATATAGACACCCAATATGCCATTTTAAAGCTTTTCAGTTATCTAGCCTATTTACCTGTATCTCCTTTCAGAAAATAAACATTTAGGGCGAAATATGCCTAGTTTATGAAAGTTATGAAATATTATTTTCATATTTACGTTTTTGTACGTCCATATTTGATCGAATGCATACATGTTATACACCATTCGAACCGTCTGCCTCTCCGGATTACGGAACTGTGTTTAGAGTTTAAATCTGCTTGTGTTTCGAAGTCCCAGCACAGTTATAGGAAGATTTGAATAAGACAGAACACTTCAATTTATATTATTATTAATTCATGTTTAAGTTTTAATGACCATACCGATAGTGTTCCTAATGAAGTAATTCTTATCTATTTATGTCAATAGTAGAGAGATAGACAATAAAGGACAGCAGCAACAGAGACAATGGAACAAAGCAACAGACAACTGAGGTGAGCAACAGAGACAGACAATGAAGTCACATCACAGATGTAGGAAGTTTGAGTAACAATTACATTTCTATCAAATTTATGTTAACAGTGGGGAGCAACAGACGAACAAATAAGGACAGCAACAACAGATTCACAACAAACTTATAATGAATAAAACATGTCTAAATTAAAAGGTTTGAAGTGTGCTCGTGTATTTAGGGGGCATTGGAGTAGAGAGCCAAATGAAGTCCACTTTTGGGGGAAAAAGATCCCCCCGCATCACAATGCTGGCTACGGGCCTGATTAAGTGGTATCTCATTTGTTTCCAGAGCTGTATATATAAACAGCATAATTTATCCACATTTCTTCACTAAATGATTTGAAATTAGAATTTTGTGCTCAAGGGTGTTTCAGCACCTCAGGTCAACAAGCCTCTCAAGCTTCAAAACTCTGAGATCAGTAAACCAGAGCACTGTTAAGACTCGACTCTGCTTTAGAGAGGCTGTGTTAAGGGTGCAATCTCTTCTAAGGCTTTAGAAGCTGAAGATTTTGTCCAGCGGCTGGTGGCCAAATCCCCCCGTACAGCCGAGAGATACCCCTCGGCCACACTAGTCCCTGACCCACACCTCAGAGACTCATCAATATTTGAAGTGGTACTTAACGGACAAAACAGAGTAAAGACCATGCCAGAGGCACCTGGGAGGACAGGGAGGGGCTTTGGGGAAGAAGAATCGGGGGTCTTTCCACCTGCAGGATGTAGGGACAACAACCTTAGTCCAACACAGTCTTTTATACAAGTTTATCATCCATCCCATAAAATATGAAGATACCGATTACAATCCGTGTATCATTCGTTCATTTGATATTCAATTGAGAATCAAAATCGGAAAATTAAAAAACCAATTCGTTTTTTCGTTTTTTCGTTTTTGAATATAATACCAAAAAACGAATAACGGCTTGTATTTTGTATTTTTATTTGGTTATCCAAACAAAAATTGGAAATTTAAAAAACGGACCAGGAGCCGAATTTGATTTTGATTTTGAACTTGACCCATTTGTGTGCCCCGGAAGTTACTGATTTGTTTATTCTTGGTGGGTTTCTGTTGCGCGGGAGTTCACTGCAGTGTTATCTACACAGTCTGTATTGCTGTAGGCTTTGGATGGAGTTGAGGATGGAGAGTTTTATCTTGTTCAGAGGAACTAAACGCGTTGCAGTGAAAGAAGACGATATGACAACAGAAAAAATCGGCAGGATCTTTCAGGTGTTTGTCTAACGTTCCGTAGCTAAATGTCATATTTAGTTAATGTTATTCTGTGAATTGCCGCCTACTAAATATGACATTTAGCTACGGAACGTTAGACAAACACCTGAAAGATCCTGCCGATTTTTTCTGTTGTCATATCGTCTTCTTTCACTGCAACGCGTTTAGTTCCTCTGAACAAGATAAAACTCTCCATCCTCAACGGCCCTCTCCAATTCTGTGTTCGATACATGTCTTTTTCGCTTAAGGTCGTGTTGAACACAGAACCTTCTAACACTCATTGCAGAACATCGCTGGATCCCCATTTGCTGCAACGTGCACGAAATCTCTTCATGCGTCTTACCACCTTCAAAAAGATCTTTAATTAGGCCAGAATGTGGTTCCAGTCCGGCCATGCTGCCTACAGCAATACAGACTGTGTAGATAACACTGCAGTGAACTCCCGCGCAACAGAAACCCACCAAGAATAAACAAATCAGTAACTTCCGGGGCACACAAATGGGTCAAGTTCAAAATCAAAATCAAATTCGGCTCCTGGTCCGTTTTTTAAATTTCCAATTTTTGTTTGGATAACCAAATAAAAATACAAAATACAAGCCGTTATTCGTTTTTTGGTATTATATTCAAAAACGAAAAAACGAAAAAACGAATTGGTTTTTTAATTTTCCGATTTTGATTCTCAATTGAATATCAAATGAACGAATGATACACGGATTGATTACAGTCACTAAATATAGATATTCCATTCAAAACTCTCATACAGAGATGAGAGTTCACTGCAGCTCTTAAATTGTTTTAGATTACATTTGAACCACATACATCATGTAGCAACAATTAATAAAAAATACAATATATGGACAAAGGTACTAAGACACACACACATCATCTGGCCCATTAGGTTGTTTAAACTATAATGAACAATAATCATAATAATAATGGCCAGCTTTTGTTTACATTCCTCCCCTGTCTCTCTGCCGCACTCAGCGTGACTTTAGTTTCCACCCATTCTCGCTCTCTATCTCCTTGTAAGGGTGTTTTTTTCCCGGTCATGTCCCAATTCACTAGCCGGGGCAGCGATAGTGTATTGGACCGCGACCCTGACGACACGAGTTCGATCCAGCGTGAGGAGCGGTGTGTTTACTTATTTATTTATTTTTTTCTTTCTTCTTGGGTTTGCCTGCTTTGAGATCAACTGTTCTGCAATTGGGTTCAACAACCCTCTGGGCTGGAGAGCTGTAGCAATTCATCCGTAGCACTTCATCCCATTACACTTCATTTTACACTTAATGGCCAACCCCTGCTGTAAGATATAAGGATTATCACCACCCACCACATTCCCAACTCCCCAGCTCATCACAAAAGTACTAGATGAAGTACCAATAATCTAGAGAGAACAGTTTCACAGCTCCACAGCTCAATACTCAATGCTCTAGCCTACGCCTGGCATGAGGCATGGTGCCAACAAGTTCATGTTGATCTGCTCCTGAGAGTTATGTCCTAAAAAAAGACAGGAATTCTGCAGAAAAGTGTTGCTGATAGAACATGTCTCTTAGGAGCAGATCAACAAGGTTTTGTAGTCAGGTGAATTTAAAAAAAGACACAGATTGAATAGTTTCACCACAATGACCAGAGGTAGAGTGTATTCGAAATACTAAAGGTAAGACATTGAGTCCCAAGATTACTGTACCACCTGTTAAGCATGGTGGAGGTGAAATGAACTGCTAACACAGAAATGTACACTGAGATCCTAAAGCAACATATGTTTGCTTCAAGACTACATACTTTCTAGGGACGTCCATGCAAGCATTTCAACAAGACAGCGCAAAACCACATGCTGCACACATTATATGAAGGCATGGCTGTGGAGGAAGAGGGTATGGGTCCAGGACAAGACTCAACTTAGCCTGGCCTGTGTGCAGTCCTTGGTATAATCTGTGTCAAAATGTGTTCTTTAAGGTGTTGTGAGAAGGAATGGCAATATTACAAAGTGGTAAATGCTTTTTAACTTCCCAACGTTTTTGAAACATTTTGCAGCCTTGAAATATTGAAATGAATATACAGCTCTGGAAAAAAATAAGAGAGCACTTGGAAATAATCCAATACCAAATTAAAAACCTCTGGAATACAATCAATAGGAAGATGGATGATCTCAAGCCATCAAACCAAGCTGAATTACTTTTTTTTTAGCACCAGGAGTGGAATAAAGTTCAAATCCAAAAGCAGTGTGTAAGACTGGTGAAGGAGAATATGCCAAAAAGGCATGAAAACTGTGATTAAAAACCAGCATTATTCCACCAAATATTGATTTCTGATTGGTTTCTGAACTCTGAAACTTTATGAACTTGTTTTCTTTGCCTTATTTGAGGTCTGAAAGCTCTGCTTCTTTTTTGTTATTTCAGCCATTTCTCATTTTCTGCAAATAAATGCTGTAAATGACAATATTTTTATTTGGAATTTGGGAGAAATGTTGTCTGTAGTTTATAGAATAAAAAAACAATGTTCATTTTACTCTAACGTAAACCTATAAAAAGCAAAATCAGAGAAACTGATTCAGAAACTGAAGTGGTCTTTTAAATTTTTCCAGAGCTGTATTTCATGGTTTTATCACTGTCTCAATTTCTCAACTTAATTTCATTTGTTAATAAACATGCATCCCTGCATTCCTTACTTGAAATATTGAAATATTGATACAGTACCAGTCAAACACTCCCCACATTCAGAGTTTTTTTTTTTTTTTTTACTATTTGAACAAACCAGAATATGTTTTACATTTGACAGCTTTGCACATCTTGGCTGGAGATTCTCAGTCAGCTTTTTGTGAGGTAGAGTCACCTGGAATTCAGGCTTTCAGTTAACAGCTGTGCTGAACTTGCCAAGAGTTCATTACTTAAATTTCTTGCCGCTTAATGTGTTTGAGAGCATCAGTTGTAAAAAAAAAAAAAAAAGGATAGCCCTATTTGAGTAATGTTCTAATTATTATTATTATTATTATTACAAACAAATTAAATGTGAAAAAATTACCAAACGAAACATGAAAAATCTTGGGTTTAAATTGTCTGTACTGAAATAAATGCTGAAGTAAATGAAAGAAACACTTTTTTTTATTAATAGTTTTGTTCCCCTACTGTACCAACATTTTGTGGTTTGGGCTTATGAGATGCACTGTTCCTCATACAGGAAAGCTAGCAATTGCTACCTAAAAATGTGGCTTCTCTGCTGAAATGTAGAGAACCTTGGCCAGTTAGAGACACAGAGACAGCCGAGAGCCTGGAAGTAACAGTGTCCTTCTGCCCCACGCTCTGCAGAATTGGCTCAGTTAACAAAATCAATACGGGTGTGCGTGTGAAACCAGGCCTGCTGCAGGTGAGGCCTCTCTCCCTTGGTGAAAAAGACGCGCACACATCAATTATTGAAGTGCTCAGCGCTCCGGCAGGTCAAAGGTTAGACACCAGCACCCAGTGGCACTCAGTGCTCTCCTGGAACATCCCTTTCAGAACCCAGAGACAGTCGTGACCCGGACGTATTGTCTAAAAAGCAGTCATATTTACTGAATTACACTCTGTTAAACCATCCATAAGCACAGGTTTAGGATCACCTAGGTGTATAAATAATTGAACCAGCGTGGACGTCTGTGTGCCAATGTTTGTTTGTGTGTGTTTTTGCAGAGCAAATGTTACAAGATTCGGATTTCCATAGAAGAAAACGGAACAAAGGCATGAAGGTTAAACTAGGTTTGTGTCCAGGATTGTATTTATGAGGACAGCGGATTCCAAAATCAGCTTCAGAGGAGCAGTATACGAATGAACAGAGTAAACAAATATATATAAAAAAATCAAGGTTAATATCTACAGACTTTTGCTACCTATGGTCACATGACGATTCTCATGTTAGCAGAATTTATTGATTTTATTACAGCATTTCATGTTGCTAAAACAAATAATGTTATTCACACCCTAAGAGCCTGAAGGCATATTTCTATTATGATCCCTGAGAGAGAGAAAGAGCATTCAAACCTAAGATTGCACATATAGTACAGCAAATATCTCACAATTATTCATTAATCATTTCATTTCAATAACAAGCTTAAAACTGTAAAATAAACTATCCTCCTTCATTGAGCTATGCAGGCCAATACTCCATAAAAATACTACTTTTAAAACAAAAAGATTTCATGACCTAATAAACGAATAAAAGGTATATTTGTGGACACCCCTTCTAATGAATGGATTCAACTACTTTTACGTTGGACCCATTGATGGCACAGATGTTCAAACGGACATACAGCCTTTCCAGTACTTGTGAAGAAATATTGCAAATATATTCTGACTCTCTGAAGCAGATAAACTAAAGATAAATTTATTGGAACCATGTCTAATGTCAAGTCTGGACAAAAAGGGGTAAAAAAAAAAAAACAGCATTGATCTGGTGCTCCACTACAAAATTACTCTTAACTTAATACTAAATTTGGAACACATCCATATCCTGGTTTCGAAATGCAATCAAATACTTACAGCAATCTAGTAGAAAGTCTCCTCCTCACAATAGAGATTTCAACAACAGTTACTCCAGCTGCTGCCATCTCAAGAGCTTGCTTTGAAAACAGATGCTATGCCACGGCCAGCTAATATATATCTCCAGACCTCTTCCTGTATTAAAGATGTGTGAGATGCTATTGGATGCACCACCAAAACCCAACACCACTCATGCAAAATCTGCAACCTGAAATTGCTTGATAATATTTAAGCTGCACTGGACAGATTATTTATAGCAGGACACCATTAGGAACCTCTACAACTCTTCAACATACAGAGACGTCTGGCATGTTGCATTGCACATGCATTATACAGTATATTATGCAGTACACATGCATTTCACACCACTACTTCTATATACAGTATGTGTAGCAAGCGTCCCTCTTTAATGACAATCAGGACAGAATCTGCAGATTTTTCTATTCGTAAAGTAACTCTAAACATACTGGAAGCACATTGGGCTTATGTACTGTACATTACACAACTTTAAAGTATATACAGCTCTGAAAAAAATTAAGAGACCACTCTTAATTTACCTTCTCTGATTTTACTATTTATAAGTATATGTTTGAGTAAAATGAATGTTGTTTTATTCTATAAACTACGGACATTTATCCCAAATTCCAAATAAAAATATTGGCATTTAAAGCATTTATTTGTAGAAAAATGAAAAATGGCTGAAATAAAAACGATGCAGAGCTTTCATGAAACAAGTTCATGTTCATTTCAAGTATTAAGAGGTCAGAAATCAATATTTGGTGGAATAACCCTGAGTTTTAAACACAGTTTTCATGGATCTTGGCATGTTTTCCTCCACCACTCTTAGACACTGCTTTTGGATTTGAACTTTATGCCACTCCTGGTGCAAAAATCAAGCAGTTCAGCTTGGTCAAATGGCCTGTGATGGTTTTCAAGTTGATGAAATCAAAGAAACTCATTTTCAATTTTTAAGTGGTCTCTTTCATTTTTTTCTTAAGTTGATGTGCATATTAAATTCTGTCATGATTTGAGCAGCCGTGGTTTTAGGTTTTTTGGATACAATCCAGGTTAGCACCCGAACATCCCTTTCAGACAGCTTCCTCTTACAGTGTCCACAGTTAATCCTGTTGGATGTGGTTGGTCCTTCTTGGTGGTATGCTGACATAACCCTGGATACCGTGTCTCTTGATACATCACAAAGACATGCTGTCTTGGTCACAGATGCGCCAGCAATACGTGCACCGACAATTCGTCCTCTTTTGAACTCTGGTATATCACCCATAATGTTGAGTGCATTGCAATATTTTGAGCAGAACTGTGCTCTTACCCTGCTAATTAAACCTTTACACTCTGCTCTTACTGGTGCAATGTGCAGTTAATGAAGATTGGCCACCAGGCTGCTCCAATTTAGCCATGAAACCTCCCACACTAAAATGACAGGTGTTTCAGTTTCATTGTCCAACTCCTGTATATCTGTCACATAACCAACCCAGTGACCTATTCCCATAAGTTAACCTATATAGAGTGTAGTCTACCAGCACACCAACCTGCACGTTCCTAAACAGGGTTTCCTGTGACGAAAGCCAAGGCTGACTGGTTTCTTTATGGCAGGCCAGAGCTCAGGTTAAGGGTAGATTCCCTCTCTTGTCCGCATTAATGTTGCATACAGGCTGGGGCTTGTGCCGACATGAGGCTAGGAGAAAAAAAACAAACACTGCATGTACGGACACGCCGGTTTGCCTATGCCCACGACTCCTCTTCTACAAGGAGGCCACAGCACAGTGGCTAATCGATCTTGTCTGCTCGTTGCAACTGTGCATCTGTTTGCTTCCTGAGTGTTTGTTTGTCAAGTGGTGGGTCAAGGCGTAGTAGCTTTGCTTGGGATTTAGGAGTGTCTACGTATTTACAGGGTGCGCTTTAAAGCAAGGGACACATTTTGAGAAAACCTAGACACCCACTTCTTATTTATCTTATTTATTACTTCTTTCACCCCCACCACCAATACATACAGTATAGCTCAGCTCAGCTCTCCCCAGCCCAGAGCCTAGACCCGAGCTCTGGGTCCATTAAAGGGACGGCTGATGCGTGTAGCGTTAAAGGGGAAGGCAGCCCAGTTGCAGGCCCCATGTCTGGGCCGGGGCCGCTTCATGAAATATTGAACGGCCGTGTCCCTTCTAGGAGCTGGCTCGCTCATTCTTGGTGGAGGGAGGGTGATTAATATTTTAGACTGCAATCTCCTGCTTGACAAACTCTCCCACATGATTGGGTAAGAGCGCCTCGCTTCCCCTCGCTCCGCTCGTCTACCCCACTACCACCCTTCTCTCTCTCTCTCTCTCTCCCTCTCTAGCTTCTCGTCTTCCCTTCTTTCCTTTTTTTCTTTTTAACCAAATTTCATTTATGGGGAAATTAATTACGCCCGGTGATTTTGGTTACCCAGACCCCTTCAACCTCTACACTCATGGGGCCTCCCTGGAGCCCTGGTGGTCCCAATGAATGAAGTAGCATCCATTTTTTATGAAGAGCAGGTTATCCTATTTAGTCAGATTAAAACAGGCAGTGAGGAGATGGTTATAAAAAGGAAAAAAAAACAAGAAAAGCTAAAGATAAATAAAAAAATAATTAATAAAGAAATAAAAATTAAAAAAAAGAATAATAATGCCATAGTCTTCCAGGTTATCCTGTTTTTCTACCTCTATCCTACCAATCTCTCCAGCCCAGCTTTACAAAAAAAAATGCAACCCTTTTACTCCGACGCCCATTAATGCGCGCCGATACACAGACTTATTTACCCCACTTAGGCTGTCTGAGGCACTGAGCTTGGCGAGCATTCCCTGGCCCTCCCTTTGTTCTCTCACTCAATATTTCATAAGAGTCTAATGACATTTATATACATGAAACAGAGGAAATGATTTAATTACACTACTTCCCCCAATTCCATGAATTATTTGCACGAGCACGCTCCAAACAAGTGTACTGTTTACTTGTTATTAGACGTTACTTATTAAAGTACTTCGGGGTTCCCACACAATTTATTTTTGTAATTTAAAAAAGAATATATACAGCTCTGGAAAAAAATTAGACCACTTAAAAATGATGAGTTTGATTTTTTTTTTTGTTACCAAATAAAAAAACCTCTGCAATATAATCAAGAGCTGAACTGCCTAAATTCTTGCACCAGGAGTGGTTAGAATAAAGTTATCCAAAAGCAGTGTGTAAGACTGGTGAAGGAGAACAGGCCAAGATGCATGAAAACTGTAAAACTGTGAAAAAACAGGGTTATTCCACCAAATATTGATTTCTGAATTCTTAAAAAACTTTCTGAATATAATTTGTTTTTTTCCTGGCATTGTTTGAGGTCTGAAGTCTGCATATTTTTTGTTATTTTAGCAATTTCTAATTTTATGCAAATAAATGCTCTAAATTACCATATTTTTATTTGGAATTTGGGAGAAATGTTGTCTGTACTTTACAGAATGTTCATTTTACTAAAATAAAATCAGAGAAACTGATTTAGAAACTGAAGTGATCTCTTATTTTTTTACAGAGGTGTATACAGTATCATTCAAATGTTTAGACACACCTTCTCATTCATTGTTTTATTTTTTCTACATCGTAAATTAATACTGAAGTCATCCAGACTATGAAGGAACACATAAGAAATCATGTAGTAAAATCATGAAAAATCATGTAAATGAAAAGAGGTACAGTAATTTGCAAAGTAGTCATACCCCTTGAACTTTTACACATTTTGTCACCTTACAACCCCAATCTTCAATGTATTTTATTGTGATTTTATTGAGAAGTGATAGACTAAAACAAAGGAGCACATAATTGTGAAGTGGATGTTAATCAAATAAAAAATTTGAAAAGTGTGACTGGCAAAAGTATTCATCCTTCCTTTTATCAATACTAAGTAAAGCCACTTTTCTCTTCAATTACAGCTGCACGTCTTTTGGGGTATATCTCTACCAGTTTTATGCATCTAGAGACTGACATTTTTGTCTATTATTCTTTACAAAACAGCTCAAACTCATTGGGATTTAAGTCAGGACTTAGACTGGGCCATTCTAAATTACACACAGCTGGACTCTATAACTTATTGCAAAATGTTACAAAAAAGTGTCTTTAATATACAGCTCTGGAACAAAAATATGAGACCACTTATAAATGATGAGTTTCTTTGATTTTACCAAATTGAAAACCTCTGGAATATAATCAAGAGGAAGATGGATGATCACGAACCATCAGAACAAGCTGAACTGCCTGAAATTTTGCACCAGGAGTGGAATAAAGTTATCCAAAAGCAGTGTGTAAGACTGGTGGAGGAGAACATGCCAAGATGCATGAACACTGTGATTAAAAAAACAGCGTTATTACACCAAAGATTGATTTCGGAATTCTTAAAACTTTATGAATATGAACTTGTTTTCTTTGGTGTTTTGTACTTTCTGGGATTTTGTTGTACTTTGTGTTTTTCCTCTACAGACCTTTAACCCTGTGGAAATTTTGTAAGCGGATCTTTAAGAAGCAGTACATATTTGAGTACCCCTGCAGAACGCCCTAAGTGGAGCTGCAGGTGGGGCAGCAGTGGACAGACGTCTCACCTTGGGACCCTGCCATGCCAGGACGGTACCAGGCGTCCCGCTGCGACAGTCTGCTAAATGATGCAGGAGCTACCAGACAGTCCTCTTACATGGGAAGACCAATGGCACGTGAAAACAAGTGGGCAGGATGAACATTCGCCTACTCAGCAGGGCTGGGACTGGAGCCAGGGGAGGCTTTAGCTCCACCAGACTGAAGTTTAGTCAGAGAGAAAGAGAGAGTCGGGGAACGAGGGAGGGAGAACAATAAAGAACACTCTGATTCCACTTCCAAAAAGATCAGTTGCAAGCAGCTCTGAATAAATATAAATACATTCCCATAAGCCTAAACTCAAGAACTTCCTCAACACCAACACATATAACCCCCAAATCGTCGCTGTCCATTGGAAAACAAGTCTCTCCAAAACAGCAACTTTACAGGTTAATTTCAGGTCATTATTTCTATTGCTCTGTTCATCAAGAAATTTTGGCACAATGTAAGGGACAGTTTGTCTAAACTAAAAATCGACAAAAATGGAGATACATGTTTTGATACTTGATCAGTTCATTATCTCAGAGTAACTGAACTCTATTAAAGCATGAGTAGACTGATAAATCACTGTACTGATCAGTTACTTACCTCAGAGTTACTAAACTCTATTAAAGCATGAGTAGACTGATAAACCACTGTACTGATCAGTCACTTACCTCAGAGTTACTGAACTTTACTAAAGCATGAGTAGACTGATAAATCACTGTACTGATCAGTTACTTACCTCAGAGTTACTAAACTCTATTAAAGCATGAGTAGACTGATAAATCACTGTACTGATCAGTTACTTACCTCAGAGTTACTAAACTCTATTAAAGCATGAGTAGACTGATAAATCACTGTACTGATCAGTTACTTACCTCAGAGTTACTAAACTCTATTAAAGCATGAGTAGACTGATAAATCACTGTACTGATCAGTTACGTACCTTAGAGTTACTAAAAATATAAATACATTCCCATAAGCCCAGACTCAAGAACTTCCTCAACACCAACACATATAACCCTCATATTGTCAATGTCCAATGAAAAAAAAATAAAAATAGTATCTCCAAAACAGCAACTTTACAGGAGAGAGACAATACCTTCTAAACTTTCAATGGAAGTCAATGTAAAAAGAGTGTTTTTTAGGTCTTTTTAAAGTATTTCTATTGGTCTGTTTCTAATGGGCAATAAATTGTGGAAAAATATAAGAGACAGGTTGTCTAAACTAAAAATCAACAAAAATTGAGATGCTTGTTTTTCATTGGACAGCAACGATACAGACATCTGATGTATGATGTAACTTTCCGCACACAAACACACACACTCCTTCATTAAGACACACAAAATCATGGCACATTGAAAGTCAGCACGCCTGCCTGCCTGGCACAGCGGTGCACTGAATGTGTACGACACAAACACACGCGCAATCACACTCGCGCACGCGCGCACTCTCGCACAGCAGTGCATTACATTTCGTAACATCCGTGCTTTAAAGGACAAGGCCACGGGGAGAGTCAGTGAGCGAGAATCGATGAGAAAGCTGTGTCTCTGTCAGGGAGGTGAAGCTCCTCACTAAAGGGGCAGAAGAAACAGGCAGTCAGGCAGAAAGACAGCAGCATTCCTGCTGATCCACTCGTCTCAGAGCGCTCGCACATGAACTCACACACACACACACACACACACACACACACACACACACACACACACATACACTTATACATACAAACAAAACACATACCAACATTTTGATCTGATATGGGTTACTTTTACACCCTTAAACAAATAAACATTCATCAACTAACTTTTCTACAATAAATAACTAAAACATGCTTTATTTAGACTAATATATATATATAGAAAGTTCTTATCAATATTATGGAAAGAACTACTCAACTAAGTAAAGAAAAAAAAATATTATGAAACTGGCTCTAATTAGGACCTTCCCAGGGAAAGAAAGACCAAGAGTTTCCTCTGTTGCACAAGATAAGTTAAACCAGCCTCAGAAAACGCAAGTTAACACACTGCACCCCAGATAATGCTTCTTCTCAGAGTATTTTGTTTAACACTTTTAATTTACTACAAGATTCCTTATGTGTTCCATCATAGTCTGAATGTCCTGAGAATTAATTTCAATGTAGGAAAAAAAAAATAAAACTATTCAATGAAGAGATGAAGAGTAAAATGTGCTTTAATTAGACTTTAAAATATTTTGTGCTATATTCTAAAAGCAGCAAATTACTACTATATGAAAGTTTAGAATTGCCAAATTTAGTATCGTCACATTTCTCAAGTCTTTATTAAAGAAAAAAAGTAATAATGCGAGTAATTATGTGAAATAGCTACAGATGTAGATAGAGTTTTCTGGCCCACCCTCTCCTCCGCAGATGTGAAGCTCATGTGGGTTGCCAGACTGACACACAGTCGCAAGCAACAGATAAGTCTGCAACCTTACTGAAGCTCAGTGATTACCTGTTCAACAAGAAAATAAACAGCTGGCCATTGCTACAGCTCACTTTTTGCATGCTGTTGTCTATACCTGGCAACCCTGAGTGTGGAAATGGGACTGGCAGGACGGAGGTGGGCACAATCAGAGGCTACATCCCACACAGATTTCCATCTTCTGACCTACTGCACAGTTAAAATAAAAAATACTGCTTGAAGCTCTGCTGACACCAGCTATCTGTGCTTAAACTCCATGACTCCTTAATATCTGATGATACATCTGATGATATATCTTGTCTAGATAAAATTGGAAGCCTAAATGATGTGTTAATGAGAAAATTAAACATTTAGATTTCTGATCAGTCAATTACCTCAGTGTTACTGAACTCTATTAAAGCATGAGTAGACTGATAAATTACTGTACTGATCAGTTACTTACTTCGGAGTTACTAAACTCTAATAAAGCATGAGTAGACTGATAAATCACTATGAATTATGAACTTTTATTGAGCTTAGTATTCTAAACTTGGCTTTTAGGGAATATCTATTGATTTATTTTCATTTTCTAGTATGATTTGCTCACAACTTGGTTTGGCTTGGAAGCACAGCAATTCGAAGCTGTGCTTTATGTAGCAAATCAAACTCCATCCAACCTAAATTCAGGAAGTTAAATTTTAATGGTATGTTAAGCTTGTCCAGCCATGCCAAAGTCTCAATGAAAGAATGAATTAGTGAGTGCAGCATTAACAATTAAAGCAAAATGTAGTTTATATGATAAATCAATTATTTTAGGAGTCAAAATATTGTTGTCTCTACTGAATAACATGTGCCTACCAGATAATTACCTATTAAAAGAGTCCTATTTGAAGTTTTAAGAAATGTATACAATGATGGAGCACAAATTACCTTTGATACTTGGCAACCCACTGCTGCTATGCTCGTGAACAGGCAGAATGTGGTAGATAACAAAAATATCTGTCACTACCAAAAATAAAAAAAAACAGTAAGGTTTCTATCGTTCACAACCTGCAGGTAAATAGAGAATTCACATAAAACTCACTGTGGCCACACCATTAAACAAACCACCCATGGTCAAACCACCCATGGTCAATAAACACACTTAAACAAACTCTCATCTGACCATGCTAACAGAGAAAACAATAAAACAGACAAAGCACCATGCACTCCCCGAAGTCCACACTCCATAAATGTTTCCTGTGTCAAGGACTTCAGTACCAGAATATACCATTAATGCATCAGGCCCTATGCTCTGCTTGTAAATTATAAATGGGGGTCTGGTTTTCCAAGTACATGTCTGCAGCCCACCCCAAAAAAAGTTCATGGTTAAGATAGAACTGAAGGTAAGAACTGGGGAAGCAGGCACGCGTGGCATTGGAGGCAAACAGTAAATGTCATCATTACACATTCTGAACACATTCAGTGTTCAGAATCCTTTTAACAGGGGTATCCAGTTCTGTGGACAGACTCTCAAAACACTCATCACCCACTTACTATACTATTGCATCATCTGACCCTTGGTCATATCTTGGATCTGCAACAAATCTCAAAACATATTAAGTTTTACTGTTGTCTCATATAAATTATTTTATTTATTGACAGTTCGGATGTAATTGTGATAAAGTATATAACCTGCCAATCAAGAAATGTTTGGTTTTTTAACAGAACAATTATAAAAGAACACTGATACCCACTGTTCAGTCTGAATTTAACATGAAACACCAACAAATTCCAGAGAAAAGTATATCTAAATTAATGAAACATAGTGCCCACGTAGCCCCTCTTGCTTACATGACAGCTTTGCATAATTTGGCATTTTCTCAGTCAGCTTTATAAATTATAGTAGCATGTAATTGCTTTCAGTTAACAATTGTGATAAACTTAAGAGTCAAGAGTTATTTACATGATTTTTTTTTGCCCTTTGAGAGCATCAGTAGTGTTGTGAAAAGGGTATACAGAGAGTTGGTTTACAGTAAATAGCCCTAATCCATATTATGGCAAGAACTACTCAACTAAAGTAAAGAAAATATATTAAGAATATTTGGCAACACTTTCAAAAAGGTCTCCTATATAAAAGATGTATAAATAGTTTATAACAGAGTTTATTAATGGTTATAAATTAAGTTGTAAATACAAAAAAATATTAATAAGCACTTATACCACATAAACAGAAAAAACAATAGTGACAATTACTTTTTGATAGCTCTAATAAAATAATATATAAAGTCAGTTTAGTCATTTAAAATGTTATTATAGTTAAATGTATAACATTATTAACAGAAATGTTCATGCTGACTGATGGAAAAGACTAAATAAGGTAAGCATCCAGTAAGATCTGAGGTTTAACAGTATAAACTAAATGTGAAATCACTATTTGGTACACGATAAGCCAATGTTGCCCTTTCGATTTATGTGTTGTAATTGCTTATTAATGGTTTATAACCTAATTAATAACAATTAATAAACTAATGTATAAACTATTTATAAAAGAGCCTCATTTTAAAGTGGTACCAAATATTTTAAGTACTGAAGGACAATCAACCTGAAAAATTTCAAGAACTTTAAAAATATCCTCAAGTGCAGTCGCGAAGACCATCCAAAACATTCTGATGAAACTGGCTCTCATCAGGAACACTGTGCCAGATCACTTTTGCTCTTCATTGCAGCCATTTTAATAGCCTGTTATTAAGTTACGTTACTGAAATCCTTCAACTTGTAGCCCTACTATTTTCTAAACATACACTTGAGTGCGCTATTCCAACAAAACAATGCTCACTCACATACTGCTCAAGAGACTTGAAGACACAGATACTGCATCTTCAGATCTAGAGTATTCTGATTTGAAAATGTGTGAGATGCTATTGGATGTGCTATTAAAACTGAAAAATCTGTGGGAACACAAAATTTCTACTATAAATTGGAACTGTGTTTAAATAGTCCAGCTGCATGGGATGGATTATTGCAGAATATCATAAGGAACCTCTACAACTCAATGCTGAGATGTCTGGCATGGTGAGTTCCACACTACTTCTGTACAGAGGTCCCCATATCAGTACAAATTTAAATGATTTATCGCCTCTGGTAACCTTTATCTTCCTCCTGAAAAGCATTGCAATCTGACACCTCCTTCCTATTTTTTGTTAATGAGTGTATTTATTCACCATGTATGTTAATTGCAGTTCCTGAACTCAACACAACCAGAGTTATCTTTCTCCTCATGGCCAGCAAAACAATTATATCAGATTACAGTTGCCAGAGGTTGATTTGAACATTAGAGGAGATCTGGATGAGATTCAGAACTCAGCCTGAAGCGAAGTCTAATTTATGCTAATTCAATGTATCCTACTTAGCATCTAATTAGCTAATTATTGTTTGTGCTAACTTCATGAAAGCGTGCCTCAGGAGTACGGCGTTACACTTCTTCATCTCAATCATTACAGTCAACTGTTCATAACAAACATGCTTTATTGCTATATCATTTGCAGTTGATGGCACTTCCAGACTGACGTGATCTTCACGATGTCAAAACGTTCAGACCTGAGGTCACATCTTGAACAGTCTGCTTATCAAATCAGACAACGGCTTCCAGCCCTCGGGGGTTAAGTTGCTTCAGACAGACAGCGGTAAAGGAAAGAGCTGGAATTCCCTCAGAGAGTTCTCAATGCCTGTGGCATCGTCCTCCTGCAGCACTGAGTCAAACTGTCCCCTTCCGAGCGTTCTGGAGGAGGCGGCAGCCGGAGACGCAATTAGCCTCATCAGAAGGACTTTGAAAGTGTTTGGATTAATGCAATTAGCAGCAAGCCCAAGCTCTCAGTCCTCGAAAACGATCCCCCCAAGACGCGGCCTGGAAGAGGAGCGCTACCGTAGCGGAAAAAGGACTTGGGGAAGGAAAAAAAAAGATCGCTTGTTTTAAAAGATAAATGCTACTGTGCAAATATGTTTCAAGCCGACGCCTGGGGAATAATCAAGTTTTAATTTAGCTGCTAATTTAATTAGCTGCTGAGCCGCCCCCGAAGCCTCCTAGAACCTCCCAGAAGTGAGCTTTGGAGAAAGAGACAGGGGGTGGGCATTTCGCCGCTTACAAGAAAAGACTCTTGAAAAATTGCTGAGTCTTTTTAGGTTCTGCTGTTTTTAGCAGTCAGCAATTAGCAGAGGACAGAACTAGGCTATATAATCCCATAGACTCTCTTTATTTCTTTCGTTCTCTCTCTCTCTGCTGGCTTTGCCTGGTTTCTTAGTTCAAGAGAAAGTGGTGCTGGGCTTTTTTTTTAATGGTGGCATGGTGTCTAAAAGTACAAGATGATGGAGATGATAAACACCTTGAACACCTTGAAGCCAAAACTGGCTATTGTGCTCATATTATCCCACATTTAGTTACAACCCTGCTATGTGATTGGCTGAGAGGCGTTTTATGAGTGCCGTTATCATCTGGTAATGCACTGTAATCAAAGCTCTCAATGTATTTCTCCTCTACATATAGGTAACCTAACAACAATGCAGCACTTACAAGCCAAACAGAGCAGCAGTGGAACTATTTTAACGTTAAAATTGTGTTTATAATCAAACAGATCGTATTTCCTCGTCCTCTTCAACTTAAAAAATCTTTCAATAAACAGCGAACTGATAATCTAACTGTGATATGATCACTATAATACACTAGAGGTTTGTGCTATATTATGTAATATTGGCACTGCTAAGCTGCAATTGGTATAGCACTCCCTCTTGTGTATTATTGCTTAGTTTGAATGCAAACTATTGTGTGTAGAACTTAATTTTAAACTTCAAATACCTAACTCTAAACCTAACCCTAACCCTAACCTCAGCCATGAATCAACCCTAAGACCTAACCCTAAATCTAAGCGCAGCTACAAACAGAGCAGCCATGGAACTATTTAAACGTGCATTAAAATAGTGTTTGTAACCAAACAGATCATATTTTCTTGTGCTCTTTAACTCAAAATCTTTCAATTAACAGCAATAATCGAACTTGAGGTACAATACTACAGTATCTAATGTGTGCAACTAGGGCTAATAAGCCAGTAGTAAATAGAAGCAGGAGGCAGCGTATCATTATTAGTACAATGATTAATTATGCCCTCATGTACTCATGTTTTTTTTTTGTGCGTTGGTGCATTTGGTGATTGGGCAAGTGGTAATGGTGTGGTGGATGGTGGGGTTGTTGGATGGGGGGTTATGCTAGCTGCTTGGGAATGCAGAAATCAAAGGCTTTGGTTGGCTGGTGAGTGGTGTGTGTGTGTATATGCGTGTGTGTGTGTTTGTGTGTGTGTGTGTGTGTATGAGTGTGTGCACATACGGGTAGCGAGTGCTGGGCCGGGGTAGGCACACAGGGACGCACTGGGGAGGGGGTTATGGGGGAGGCCGAAGCGAGCGCATGCCACTCAGTCCGCTGGCGAGGAGGCCAGGGGCTTCATTAGAGGGAGCCAGAGGCTGACCCCGGCTGCTGCAGGGCGCAGACCAGGCGGGGTGCAGGGGGGCTCGGCGAGAGGGTGGTGGGAGGGGGGCTAGGCCGAGCAAAACCGCAGAGGAGTCTCTCCCCTGGGCTCCCCCTCTGCCCGACCTCCCGGATCTCTGGACGGAGCAGAGAAATCAACAGCGCTCCCCTTTGAAGCCGTCTCCTTCTCTGTTTCTCTTTCTCCACGCTCCCTTTCTCCGTGAAGCTCATGAATCATGCATGCAACACACCCTCCAATACACACACACAGACACACAGCCCTTCATATTTTGCTTTCTTTCTTTTTTTTTTGTAACAGCCTGTCTTTCAGAGTAGGCATGAAACAGACAACAAAGGATGCGTGCCCGTTTGTGTCATGGCTCCTTGGTGCGGCCTATTATCAGCCGTGTTTGACAAATTACTTAACACTGCTGCACTGCTGATTTGGCAGCAGGGAAACATACACGGTGCTCCCACATCCGTGAAATTTAATAAGCTACAGCTAATGAGCAGGAGAAGCGCCGGCGCAAACGAGGTACAACAACAAACTGCTGTCTCCAGCAGAAAGACTGTTATCCACAGAAATCAATTAGAGGAGAAAAAAAAACTTGGAGCGTGAAGGTTTGGGCTTATTCTCAAGAATAAAAAGAAGAAGAAGAAGACGATGATCATTTTAATGCAGTAATTGCTTCGGAGATAAAGTGGCTAATTGCTGTAATGAAGCTGAATTTTTCACATGAAAGTCGAGTAAATGAATCGAGAAAGGCCGCTTGAAAGCGCCAAGGGAATCTCGGGCGGCTCTCAGAGATGATCTATTATTCTTTCTCTTCAGAGTGCAACTGATGTGAGGGAGGAAGAAAGAAAGAAAGAAAAAAAGAGATAGAAATCACCAATCCAGAGTGGCAAATGAGAGAGAAGCCCCTTTCTCCTGCACTCCAGGAAAAAGGGAAAAAAAAAGGAGGTGGGGCGAACGGAGAAACAGAAAACAGAAAGTTAGCCGGCTCCGAAACATCTTTTGAATGAAGAAAAACTGACGTGTCCCACGGCGAGCGAAGTCAGATCAAAGCGGGGGAAATGAAATAATCATAAAGCAATATAAGGAGACAAAGTTTTTTAAGATGAGGGCACCAGCAGAAGTTGCGGAAGGAGACGCAGGCCTGTTGATCTCCAGCTGGGCAGCCATTGTTGAAGGAGGAGCAGGCAATTCTTTCTGCATTCCCATTGCTTTTTGACTGGGTGGTGTTCTGGAATGCTCAACAGATCTTTAAGTTGCACCCAAGGATGGAGGAAGCAGTAAAGTAGTTGATCCACTGACCTGTATTAGTTAAAGTAGTGCTGGTATTGTTGGTACACAAGGCTCAGCATGCCAAAAACTACACTTTATGACTACATTCGGCAAACCAGCAAGACAGATTCTGTGAAAATATGTGTAACAATGCGTAACTCTACAAAAAATACTATTCATACCGTAATGATAAATCATTTTAGTTTAGTACAAAGTAAGTATACACACTGGTCACAGTCTGAAGTAAAGGTCCCAGTATGGAACTGTAACACTGAAGCAGTTGGGGCAATACACAGAGCTTTATAGGGGGAAATCAACACTCTTTAACACTAATTTGGAGAAACTCTAGAATCAGAGGTTTACAGGTACTGAGCATTTAAACAGCGTCCACAGCGTCCTTCCTTTAAAAACAAATCCTAGTAGAGCTGAGAGGGTCATATCAGAAGAAATAGAATAATTTACATTCAAATCAGATACAAAAACTATTATGTACAGAAGACAGGTATGTTACTTTCACTTTAAATTTCTTCTTAGAAGATAAGAAGAAAAACCTGTCGAGTACAACTGCATTCTCTTATATTCTCCATCTGATCTAATGTAAATAGTTAATAGCCGAAAGTTACTCAAAACTGTGTGGATATTTTAGAGCATCTGCTTTATCTGCAATAACTTTTTGCTTTCACTTTTAGGGGTTCTAGGACTTCTGGGTTTTAAGGGTGATTGAGGCTCTCTAAAAAAGGGCCAGAATATAGTGGTCATAATATATTCCACAAAATAAAGCAAGGTTCCAAATTACTAAGAAACTACAAGTAATATTTTGGGGAAAACTAAACCGAGCGGCAATAAATTAAAGCTGTGTTGAAACCAGCAGTTACAGATGAAAGGCAGATGACAGTCGCACAAATACAAATAAATCTCCCAGTAAGACCCGAAATGGGGCAGAAAATGAGTTTCTCAACTGCACTGTTTTATCATAAAGGCATTCATAGAAACGTTGAGGAAAAAGCTAGTGGACCCACAAGTTTGTTTTCTTATAAATGTAATAGCAAAGTCCTCTAAAATAAAACTTTCAAAGCTGATGTCCGTAAGTTTTGATTTAGGGCCCTCTCTGGTGAGAATGGGTAATTGCACCGAGCATGCGGAAGAATCATTTTAAAGTAGGTGGGTGTGATGTGGTCTCCTTTCAGAGCGGATGAGTCAGATTTCAGGTTATGTTCAGTCAGAGAGAGAAAGAGAGAGAGAGTGCGCTCAGTCAGAAACTTCACTCTTTCGTTCACTCTTCTATGAGTGAATGAGCTACTGAGGTCTGAGTTTCCTCTTCTGAAGTCTCCATTGCTCCACCAGCCACTCACGTTCAGTAAAACTGAGCCAGATCCTCTTTCAGAGGTTGTACGTGTGACAGAAGTAAGTAAAGCATAATTCAGATTATGTCCCTGCCCGCAGGATTTTCAGTCCATTTTTTTGTTCTTTCTGCAGGAGACACACTAGTCTAGGCGTTTGGTCTGGCCTTGTATGAAAGCACACTGTGAAAGAATAAGCAGAAGACCAGATGAGTATCTGAGCACGTTGCCCAGCAAGAGACGTTCAATAGGACAAGAAAAAGAAAAGCCTCCACCTTCACTAATGAAGACTCAGAGCATGTCAGGTTTGAACCGCCTTCCAAGAAGCAGGCAAGACTTCAGAATTGGGAGTAGTGATGACCAGCTCGTTACCAGCTAATTATAAACTCAGCTACGGCCACGGCTGTCAACCCCACCTCTCGGGAGCCAACCCAAGATCTTCTGACATGTGAGAGATGAGCACCATCTGTCTCCGGGCTGCTGTCTGCAGCCGGCGGAGGGGTTGAAGTATGCGTCCTGCTTAAGGTCTCGGAGTCTCAGAGTGTGTTGATTGGCGGTCCGGTGGGGTCTTCTCTCAACTCTATAAGCGAGCCAGTTTAGGACACTGCCACTTGGCGCGTTGTTTACAAGGGGGCGGCAAAAATGTCCCCGGCCAAGGGAAATGAAGCTTTTAAAAAACTCCTTTTGATTGATGTGCTCTTATTTCACGCTTATGATCAGTGATTATCTAGGATGAATAATTCAGGGTACTAAAAAGTTAATAAAGAAAAATACGATGAAGCTCATCATTTAACTAGAAGACATCTTATGGGAGAGGAAAGATGCTGTGAAAGAGGAGAGATGAAGGGATGAACGGACCGGATGGGCAGTGAAAGGTGAGCGGGGTGATGGACAGGAATGAAAGGGAGGAGGGAGGAGAGGGGCAAGGAGGAGGAAAGAGGGGAGGAACAGAGGTGTGGCAGCGAGGACCGAGGGAACCAGGCCCCTAATTGGTACTTAAACACTCGCGGCATGCCGAACTGTTGCTATCATAAGAAATTGATGAATTAACCGAGAGAGAGAGAGTGGGAGAGAGTGCGGGAGAGGCTTCTAAATCTTTTAAGAGGATAACTTACTTGGGCAAAACAGCTGTTTATGCATTATTTGTGCCGAGAGCCATTTACCACCATTTAGGAGGGAAGCAGGGCCCGAGTCTGAGGAGACACCCATAGGGACCGGTGCCTGGGAGGACAGCGAGATAGAGAGAGAGAGGAAGAGATAGAGTGAGAGAGAGGATCATTTACAGAAAAAGAAAAGATGAAAAATTCATCCACTGCTAGTTCTTTTAAAGACTTAAAGACCTGGCCTGTCAGTCTGCGGCTCGCGTTTAGTGACAAACAGCGGAGGCGGGAGGGATGAAGAGGAGGAGACGGACGCAGGGGGACGTAGCAACATGTTTGTGGGCAGGACGACACTCTCGCTTTTGAAGTTCTCTCTACAGCTGATGACTACGTAACTTTTCTTAGATGACGAGAAATTTTGTTTATTGTCGCCGAAAAGATACAGGTCATCTTTGTCAATCCAAAGGTTTTCTGTGGCTGCAGGTTCTCATTCTAAACAACTAGCAGAACACCTGATTCCACGTTTTAATCAGTTGAATCAGTTGGTCAGTCTGATTGAATAGCTGATCACTTGAGTTTCTTCTTGGCTGGAATGAAAACCAAAGGTTGACGGGATTGACAGGCTTGCAGTGCGAGCTCTCCACCCATGTTAAAAACGCACTGCACATAGGTCATTTACTGCCCAGGGAGGAAGTGGGGGAGGGGACCAAAAATGTAGGCTGGTGAAAAATCATCATAATAATAATAATCATAAAAATGACATGTTTAGATATAAGCAATACAAAAGCAACATATTTGCAAAAAAAAAAAAAAAGACTCATCTTTCAAAAAAGTTGGAGTTTGTGTCTGAACTGTGTATTATGGTGGCCGCAAGTTTTGAAATGAAGTTTTACAGCTCAGTAAAAATAAATTAATATGGTCTAATCAACAAAAATACTCCAGAATGACGAATACTATATGTTCAAATATTCAAATTCATACCCCTTGAACTTTCACCTATCTTTTCACATTACAACCACAAACATAAATATATTTCTTTGGAATTTAATGTGAAAGACCAACACAAAGTGGTATACAATGGTGAAGTGGAAAGAAAATTATGCATGATTGAAAAACATTCCAGACCTAAACCCAATCGAAAACTTGTGGCAAGATCTAAACTCTGTTGTTCGCAGAGGCTCTCCATCTAATCTGGCTGAGCTTGAGCTGTTTTGCAAAGAAGAATGGAAAAAAGAAAACATTCATTCAGTCACTAGATGTGCAAAGCTGGTGGAGACATACCCTAAAAGACTTAAAATACCCTAAAAACAGCAAAAGATGCAATTACAGCTGCATTTCTAATTATAGTTGTAATTAAATTCCAATGAAATATATTTATGTTAATGGTTGTAATGTGGCAAAATATAGAAAGGTTTAAGGGGTATGAATACTGTAGAACAGTGTCACAATTGGGAAATGCAATAAAATAAATGATTAAAAGTAAAATACAAACAAAATATAATATAAATAAATATGTAATAGAAAAAATCTGTTTACAGGTTAAAAACACCATATTTTAACCATTCAGTTCTGTATAAACTACAATTTGAAGTCTTATTAAAGAAGCAAATCAAACTCTTATCAAGTAAATCCAATAATGTCTTGAAAAACACTTTTCACAGTATTAATCATGTTTAATGAAAGAGTTCCAGTTCTATCCTCAGGACCGGCAGTAAATAGGAGTAGGAGGAGTGAGGAAAAAGCATTTTCTTTTCATCGCTTGAGCAAAACATCTAACGCCCAATTTCTCTGCAGGCGGTGAGGTTGTTCTATATTCTCACCTCAATTCTACTGTGTGAGTTCACTGTAATGGATTTTCAATGGGAATGAACTGCTGTGCAATGGCTACAAAATCTGTTTCTATTTCCAATTCTTATTGAATTCAGAATCAAACGGCATGACTGTGCTTCAAAATGGTCATAGATACTTACAAATCGCTCTGTTCGGGCTTCAATTTGAGCGTGCTGTGTAGGCACATTTTTGTCAGACAAGGAGGAAGAAGAGAAAGAAGGGGGTAAAAAAAGAAAAAGCAAACCCTGTAAGAGCATCTGTGTCACCTGAAGGCTGTCTGCGCCACTGCTGCACATCGCTGCAACAAAGTCTGCTCCCGCAGTGCCTCAGGGCGACAGACAGCTCCATTTCAGCAGTCACTGATGCTAATCGGGCCTGAAAGATGAAAGTTTGCCCTCTGTTTGTTCTCTAACATGCCGCTTTGTCTGTCAAATGCCTGCGGGTGACCAGGCCAGGAGACCAACTGAGGGAGGCTTTACCTAAACACTGTCCTCACAGACTCTCATCCAGTGTCCAGTACCCTCCAACTACTGCAATGTGTCAATGATGATAAAGAAGAAATTAACAAATCATCTTTCAAGTTTGTTCTGGCATTGTTATTATAGAGTGGCTTGCAAAAGTTTTGATAGATGCTGGAATTAACAATCAAAAATGTAAACGTATTTGTTTGAGATTTTAAGTCATAGACCAACACAAAGTAGCACATAGCAACTGTGAAGTGGAACAAACAAAAAAAAATCAAATACAAATCTAAAAAGTGTGACATGCAAAAGTATTCAGCCTACCAAATTAAAAGAAAGAGACTTTTGTCCATTCTTCTTTGCAAAACAGCTCAAGCTCAGCCAGGTTAGATGGAGAACGTCTGTGACCAGCAACTGTCATTTCTTGCCACAGCTCTGGCGGTTTATTTAGGGTTATTGTCCTGCTGACATTTTTTCAGCCTCCAACAGGTTTTCTTTCAGGATTGTTCTGTTTTAAGTTCCATCCATCCTCCCATCAACTCTGACCAGCTTTCCTGTCCCTGCTAAAGAAAAGCATATTCACATCATGATGCTGCCACCACCATGTTTCACAGTTGGGATGGTGTGTTTTGGGGAATTTTTACGCTACAGACACAGCAAATTTTGCATTTTTGCAAAAAAAATAAACTTTAGTCTCATCTGACCACAACACCTTCTTCTACATGTTTCCTGTGTCTCCTATATGGCTTGTGGCAAACTGCAAACAGTGGTTTTCTTCTTGACACTCTTCCATAAAGGCCAGATTTGCCAAGTCTACAACTTATAGTTGTCATGTGGACAGATTCTCCCATCTGAGCTGTGGATTGTGGATTTCTGCAGCTCCTCCAGAGTGACCATGGGCCACTCTTGGCTGCTTCTCTGACCAGTGCTCTCTTTGCTTGATTTGTAAGTTTGGGAGGACAGATTGTATAGCATACTTTTTTTTTTTTTTCATTTTTGGATGACGGATTAAACAGTGCCCACTCCTCCCTATATAATTCCTCCTACAAGTTTTACCCTTTTAAATGTCTAAGCCCACATTAAGTTCAATTAGGACTCATTACTCCTTTGACTTTGATGGTTGGTGCAATCTGACAGGTCGGCTCCCTCTCAATAAAAGAAATGTATTAAGATTTCTCCGGGCTCTCCCCGCTGACCCAGCTCCCCGGCGATAGCCACATAACCAAGGTGCCCTAATGGGGCCCTCTCACCTAAAATATCATCATTCAGGTCTGCGCTCGGACCGGAGGGCTGAGCCATGATTAGCCCACAATTTATTCCCTGCCTGCGATTGAGAGGCAGGGTGCCCACATGGTAATGTGTTTAAAATGTCAGTGGAGAGGTAAGGATCTCATCAACCTTTGGTCACCCGGCCGCTTTGAATATTCTTATTGCCGTCATGCATTAGTGATAAGCTTTTGAAAAGTAAGTCAAATTTAACCTTCGCCGTACCTGGCCCACGTCATGAATATTAACCAGGCCTATTATGTGTACATGATCTGAAAGAATTTAACCCTGCAGCACCCAGGATCCAGGGCCCAGCCTCTTGTGCGAGCAGAGGGGAGAGAGGAGGGTGTTTACCGCATTGGAATGGTGTTTGCCCAGGCAGGGGGAATGCCTGGCCAGATTAATGGGTTATCAAGGAACAGTTCCCCAGAGATGGATGGGGATTGACCGCTCTATCTAAGATTCGGGAAGAACCGCAGGCCCAAGTGTTTTCTTAAGGATAGAGAAGCAAATAACACAAATGCAAACATATGAACTATATGCTAAAATGTTAAGGCTGGCGTTTTGCACACATGCATATATTCACACACACACACACACACACACACTCACACATTTACTCAATTTCAGCTTTTAATCAAATGTAATCTAATCTTCTTAACCTTTAATCAGGTGCATTATCTGACAATCTATTCCTAGGCCACAAATCTCTCACACTGTGGAGGATGGATCTATATGGGGTAAAATACTGTATAAACACAGCTGACTGGGCTTATACGGAATATCCTTATGCATTCCCATGTCATCTGTGAATTTTGACAGATATTAGCCAGATATACAATTTCAAGATTCCTTCAAAAGAATATTTATATACAGTTTTTTTGTTTATTTTTGAAAAAGTCGAACTACTTTTACAAATCACACATTTATTCCTTATGCAATGAATTTAAAAAGTTCATCTAATTCAAACAATTTACTAACTTATTGCATTGTATTACAACATTATTTATCAGACATTTTAATGACCACACTGTGGGTCAAGTTGTTGTTACCTTTAGAAAATAAAGACTGATACACCTCTCAGCCAATCATAATACTATTACTATTTAATACTAATACTATTTGGTTTTTTTTAGAAAGAAAAGAAAATTGAGATGCGAGACATGAGATATACTCCTGATATGATACTGTTATTTATTTCTAATTTGGTAATTGTCTGTCTGTCTGTCTGTGTAGCCATATCAATCTTACTAATTTAATTAAGATATTTTTTACAACAAATGACTTTAATAAAGCTGCCCCTAATATCTCCTCCTATATCCAATCTGAACAGACACACTGTATATGTGTTAAATTCATAGATTACATGACAAGAATTCTTTTTTTTCATTAAACTAAAAAAGCAATTTAGGTTTTATTTCAAATTGTGGCATGTCCTCTCTCTGTATTTATCTTATTTGCATCTTTGTAAGTAGATTTAAATATGTATGTGTTAAAACATTTGACTAGCTACAGAGCAGCTTACTAAATAAATTAGCTTTCTAATAGGTCTGCCTTAGCATATCCTCAGTTGCTTCAGCTAGCTCCTAGCTCCTATGTATGTATATTAGAGCTTTCTAAATGTTCCACTAATCCAAATTTCTTACTAAGCTTGCTGTGAAACATGCATGTCTTCTGTATACTTTCTACTTTCTTTCTCTGTAAAGAGAAACAAATGATTCAAGGCACAAATGCAGTATAATTCCCATGGGTCTGTGCGGTTCCCCTTATCTAAGATCATGTTGAGCAGCTTTGGCCTGTCCTTTCCTCAAGTCATGTTGATCCTGTCCTAAAGCTTTAAAAAGGAACAAAGCAAAGCCTTATTGTATTGGGGTTATTGATTTAAAGAGAAATGGAAATCACGCCCTCATTAACAGTGGATGAAGTCATGATCCGCAGCCCCGCCAGCCATCTTTCTCCAGGAACTACTGTTCTTTCATTTTTGTTGATGATGCTTCTTTGTATCTCATTATTAGATAGAATTTTCAATACTTTTACATTATTCAGTGGTGAATATGTAAACAAATATATATATATATTTTTTACATGGATGACTGTTTTGTTTACAGTGGTGGTACACTGGTTGGTTTGGTTGGTTTACTATCTAAAACTATCTAATGGACCTACATTTAGTTTTGTAAAAAAAAAAAAAAAAAAAAAAAAAGGTTTATCATGTAAAATTGCAGAAGAATATTTTATTTCTATATTGCCTCCTGTAGTACACTTATATAAGGTGGAACCTGTTCTTTCTAAGCATAAAGTGCTTTAAACCTTTAACATATTTTTCAATGAAATATTTGTGTTTGTAAACATTTCTTACCACTTGCAGTTTGCTGGTGTAAATATATATTTCTTTACAATCCTATTTAATCCTCCTCCAAGAATTACCTCTTACTAGTTTTTTTTTCTTTTTTTGTTGATGATGCTTCTTTTTTATCTCATTGTTGGACACTTTTACCAATATTATTATTACTTATTTTATCAATTGGTTTAAATATAAACAAAGTAATTCAGAATGAAATGTGAAACGTGAAAGTTGTTTACACAAAATTATTAAAAATAGTTTTATTGACTAAAATCATTAGTGACGTTGTTTATTTATGTTATATGTTATGTTACTGATGGTAAAATACTTTAAAAACTAAATGCATAGTATAATTAGCTTTTGTTTGTGTTTAATCTGGTATTTTGCAAATTAATAGGAGAAATTTGTCATTTTAACCACACTTAAGTGGAAGTACTGAAGTATTAAAAAAAATTACTGAAGTATTGCAAGTAGTTTATTGTAAAAAGTATTACTTAAGTACTAAAAGTAAAAGTACAGGAGCAGTAGAAAGTTCTAAGAGTGAAAAACAGAATGGGAGCAGCGTGGTCTTATAAGATCAGCTTTATTGTTTGATTCACTCAATGACAAGCATCTTAATCAAACCTGCTGACAGTGCAGAGCATCTACTGTATCTGCTCTGGCTTTAGTGATGATGTAGATTTGGAATTAAGCAGATAAAAAATGTATCAGAGTAAAAAAACTAAAATCATCCACAATATGTAGTGAAGTAAAGGTGTGAAGTGAAAGTAGGAGAAAAGATAAAACTCCAGTAGATACAGATACAGCATTTAAGTACTTAAGTATAGTAAGAATCTTTGTTCATACCTAAAGTTTATGATGGCGTGTGTTGCAATTTAATGCAGTTTAATATACATAACTCTTCATTATGAATAGATTTTCGAAAATTACGTTTTAGAAAACCTTAACTTATCTTTTATACCTTCCAGCAAATAATCCATCCAGTTTATTCCAGTCTCTTTTTGTAACGCAACTTTTTTACAGGTGAGAAATCAAGCCAAATCTAATTACAAGCTCAACTGGAAACGTGTCAGTGCGCGCTTCAGAAACGTCTCTGAGGCCTTCGCGTGTTCACACATACAAGAGTACACAGGTGCGGCTCCTCCAAAACCCACAAAGAGGCCGTGTATACCCACACGTCTTTTCTCTTCATGATCCAAATCTGAATTGAGATTATCTATCAATCTGTCTGCCTGTCAACCGGCTTTCCTCTCAACATCCCAGCTTTTCCTCTGGTGTTTTATTTAGCTGCACTTGAGTCAGCAGGGGATTTCTTCCAGTGCACCCTCCCCCCTCCCCCCTCCCCCCCAACCATCCCTCAGCCCCCCCCCCCCCCGGCCTCCTCCCCGCACACTTCGAGCTGTGCTATCGATCGGAGAGGGAGAGGGGGCGCACTCACAATGCAGCCAGGGCCCTGTTCAAGCCTACAACTTTTAGAGGAGGGAGGGATCGATCCTTTCTCTCTCTCTCTCTCTCTCTTTCTATTTCTTTCTATCTTTCCCCACCTCTCTCTCTCTCTACATCTCTCTCTCTCCCTCCTTCTCCTTTTCTCCCTCTTCAAAGAACTTTATTGAATGCAACAAACAGAGAAGGGAAGACTTGGGAAAAGGAAAGGAGAGGAAAGAAGAGGGGAGGAGCATGGTGAGGCCCGGCACGCTGCCTTTCGCCGCTGGGTCAAACCGGGAAGAGGCTTTCGGAATGCTAGGAATATCGAATGTGGAATCAAAGAATTCCACATGCATGCCGGGTTAGAGCAGCGGGAGATTACGGGGGCCGGCACTCCCAAGGAGGGATCCTATTCAAAGGAGCTCAACGAGGGTCACCAAGCTCCTCCCCCCTCCCTCCCCACAACCTTTGACCAATGTGTCTGTTGTTAAAAAGCCTCATTCACTGCAGACTATGTCAATTTGCTGGGAAATCCTTTGAGTTTCCTCCTTCAGCCCAAGGCTTAGCTGCTGTACCTGCTCTCTTGAAATGAGCATATCTCGTTCAATTCTCGCCTCTCTTCATATTCTCTCCCCATCTCCCGACCTGGGGAAAATGAGTTACAAGCTTCCATCAAGCAAGCATGACTGAACCGTGATCAAACCGTGCGCCAGAGGCCAGGACGGTACCAGAAGCCTTGTGTCATGTCCACTTAGTTCTCAGCGTAGCTCAGCGTAGCGCTAAGCTACATGTGTGGTACGTCAACCTCTGGCACAAGGAAAAACAACGGAAGCGGCGAGGCCTGGCAGAATTGGCACGGGCACACGCCTGCCTGACTGAGATGGATTTGTAAGGTTAAAGCCGAGCCATTAATAAACAGTGCAAACAAAGCACTAATTAACACGTGCAGTAGAGGGGAAGGTTCCCATGAGTCCTGCTTTAAGTCATTAGCCAGGCAGCGTATGCATTATGATCAAGCAAAAAAAAAAAAACATCCAGTGCAACTGAAGCCCTTCCCTTTTCTTCCTTCCCTTGTTCTTGAAGGCTGATTAGAGGCTGGAAGCATCAGCCAGAGTCTTATCTTGCCTTATTTACTGTATTTGTTCAGCTAGTTCGCTAGCCAGCCAGTTAGTTAGTCAGTTATTGGTTTATTTGTGTGTGGAATGCTTGTTGAATGCTGAAAAATGCTGAAATGACCTGATATATATATTTTTTTCACATTGACATCTAATAAGTTACTTTTTTCTGTAAATCTGCTGTTTTCTACATTTTTGCATTCATCACCACAGTTTTTGATACTGTATAGTCTAAAAGGGAAAAGTATAAACTGATACACTGTAAGGTTTAATTGACAATATACAGTCTAAAAAAAAATCATTCAAATATCTTGTCTTATTTATTTGTCCAGCTAATTAGCCTAGTTAGTTATTCATTTTTTGTGTTATGAATGCAGAATGCTGAAAAATGCAAAGAATTTCCTCACAAGTGGTGAATTTCACTGAAAAAGTACAAGCGAAGAAGCAAAGAAATAAAAAGCACAACAATCCAAACTATACTTTTCCTTCTCTGCGTCTTTGCTTAAGATCTTAGCTAAGAGTCAGTGAGTCAGAAACAATTATATTTCTGTATCCAAGCCCCCCACCCCCCCGTCCCCCCAACCCCCTCTTTTTTTTTAGCACGAGTTTTCAGTAATTTGATGTTCCAGTGCAGGAGATTGTTGGCTTTAATACAAATCATGTTTGAATCGTTACTTTAAGACCTTAAGCCCTCCCTGGGTGTCAGGAGGATTCAGATAATGAGGCCTGCTGGGATTTCAATCATTTCTACATCTGTTGAAAAATAAGGGAAAAGAAAAGAAAAAAGGGGGGAAAATCAACTCTTTTTCGAGGCCCCCCTCCCATAAAAAAGAATCTAATTCATTTTGAAGATTAATAATAAAAAGAGACTCCCCCTTTTCTTAACTCCTGGACTTTTGTGCTTTCTAAATTTATTGGCCTTGAACTCCCTCAAGTACCTCAACGCTTTAACTCCCCGAACAATTTCTCGCAAGCCTCCTTCTTCATTGGAAAATAAATAAATCCCTCAGATTTCGCCTTTCAGACACCTCTTTATTACGTTCCCCTCATTCGCCCCATCCCAGGACAAAGCATATTTATAGTGTTATGAAGAAGAACGTACACCCTGTTGAGGGCAATAATAATCCAGGCCCCGCTCGAGAGGCTTGAAATGGAACAATAGTTATGTAGGTTATGTGGACTCTTCTCTAAAAGTTTCTGCTGGAAGGTTTTAATAGAGATCCAGGGTGAAATGAGGATGTCTCATGATTAGAAGATAAGATAACCACAGTTTACGATGAAATGAAAGTCCAACCATAACCTCGTTTAGATGTTACTGATTAGTCTGGAGAACTGCTAATCAGTTTGGTAGATTAGAGAGATAAAAACTAAATAAAGCTAATGCATAATTATTCAGCCTATCCAGGAACTACTTGCTGGAGGAAAAGTAATTGCTGGAGGAAAAGTAAGATTGAACATGTGACTTAGAGAGCACTGTAGAATTTCCTGTTGCTAGAGAACTGAGTGAATATCCTCCACTAAAAGTTCATTTAAATGAAATGTAGCATACTGACAGTTATATTATAGAATAATTGTAAATGAGTAGTATGGTGCCATCTAAAATCTGAAAAAATAAATAAATAAATCATATCCAGAAAAGTATAACTTACTTACTGAGTTTAATTTTTGCCTCATTTCAGTAGTTGACGTAATTTGAATCAGACCGTTATATAGCAACAAAAACTTTGATAAATGGACCAACAGAACTGCTACAAATCTTTTTTAGAATTAAATAATTTTACGTTAGAAAGAAACTTTTTTTTTATTTTAAAGCAATGCAATTTATTTCCACTGTCAGTTTAAGTTTTTCCCAAATCAACCTCCAACACTACACAACTTTTAAGGTGGTGGTAACACTGCTGTCTACATAATATATAACATAAATCCGTACATAATGACTGATAATATCAATTTACAGATAACTTACCAAAACTGCAGGTAATAGAAAGTCTTATTGCGTGTTTTTTTCTAATTTTCTAATTTCCTAACATTTATTTGTCATTGTTTTTTATGCATTTGTTTTTCATTGTTTTTTTTAAATGGTTTAAATCAACTTAAATCACCCATTGCAAAACAAAAGTAAAAAAAAAATACAGAAAATAATTTGTCATGCTCTATTATTGACAATGATGCAACAAAAAACAAATTAAAACCAGTACATTTATACATATTACACCTATAAATAAATGATATGATAAATAATCAATCATTATTTATGTAAATAATCCAATATAAATAATTTCATTAAATGCTATTAAACTGGTTTTTTTTTTTTACCAGTTTACCAATAAATGACACATTTTTTTTATTAAATTATGGTGGAAAAAGCATATGAAGGCTTCACATTTGTAAAGAATTTCATATTTTACTCTATACTTATTAAATAGTCTACAGGGTTACATAACATGTTCTAGTTCAGATTTGCAGTGAAGGTTACGTTATTTAAATGATACTATATCCATTAAATAAGTTAACCTAACATTGAACAATTTTTTAAACGAAAAATATTAGTTTAAAAAAACAGCAGAAAAAATGTTTACTAATAAAAAAAACATGACCAAATAACCAATAACTTAAGATTTTGGGGTACAGTATATTGACTGTAAATAAACATGTGCACTACTTAGTAAGCTTGCCTAACCTTGTGCACTAACTAGATTCCGTGATAACCTGTTCTCTCTCATTTTTTTCTTCCTTCATCTGTAAGTGAGAAGTGTTTTAAATTAAAATGTATTGCACTTTGTACACAGTTTTGTGCACAGTTTTTGTTCAGATTATTATTAGAATGCTGTGCCTTTTGTTCATTATTACTTTAAAAAAATGTCAAAAAAAATATTTGATTACATAACATAAAATTAAAAATTATTTTAACAATTTATATCACATCACATTTATACGTGTTTATAAACTTATTTTTGTTACAGTGATATTGTTATAGTAGAATACATTACATTACATTTAGAGGACGCTTTTATCCAAAGTGACAATTAACCAGTAAAAGGGTTTTTTTTACAGGGGCAGTTATAACTGCAGTTATATCCTCATATCAAAGAAAATGGAATAAAATGTTTAAAAAAGTAGATTAAAATTCCTCTATATAAATAATAATATAATTATCCATTGTAAATCTTGATTAATGTATTGATACACTGTGTTCTTATGAAATTTAAACAATAATGCTGTAGAGACAAAAAAAATCACTTCATATTGATTAAAAAAAAAAAAAGCATAAAAGGATATTGAGATATTGAAGCCACGCCCCCTACCCTGCCATGGACTCTGTCTAGGGTGGGTCTGGTTAAGCAACATATTTTGTAAGCTTTTTTTTAATCTTCTTCCAACACTGTTTTTTTTTGTATGTGAAAATGGAAAAATGCCCAGCCCACATATCAGCCTCTCCTCTCAATGTAAGATAACCATGTAAACTCAACATTAAGACACTAAATCAACATCCTTTACCTCAGATATTTATTCCACTAATTAACAGCTCCTCCTTCTTCTTCTTCTTCTTCTTCTTCTTCTTCTTCTTCTTCTTCTTCTTCTTCTTCTCATGAAATCAGTGAGAAGATAAAGCCGTCATCAGGACCTGGTTACACACACACACACACACACACACACACAAACACACGGTGGATATATCACAACCTGTCCTTCACCCCTGAGGATGTCATACACTGTGTGAGTGACAGTCAGTCTCCCACAGCGCTGTTTATTGATCAGGCCGTGGATCTGGTGGCACAGAGTATCTTTTGAGGGTCAGCAGACTCCTATAATCCCCACCTTCAGCACAATCTGTCTGACTTTCAGCACAGTTAAGATTCGTTAGGCCATAATTTAACCCTTTAAATCCTGAGTCTGTAAGTATAGTCCATATTCTCATAATTACATAACATACGATTACATTTTCTAAAAAAAATACTACAATGCTGAATTATTAATAGTGAGTAAATAAAGAGGCAAGTAAGAAATGATATTGATGATTGAACTGAATAGAAAATCTCTTTATTTTGTGAAACATATAGAGGGGGAGGGGTTTTGATTAGATTTTTATTGTTCAGTGAAGTCCAGTGTAGACAATTCTACATAATTTACATTCATTTGATTTATTGTGACCTATATTCACATGGAATTGAATGTATTTTATGAAAAACAAAAACAAAATATCCTAAATACCAGTATTACTGCTTAACATAAAATACAATTTTAGTTTAGATTTTTATGTTTTTAATTATTTTAATGTTTTGGTTACAAAAATATATTAAAAGTAATTTTATTATTATTATTGTTTTTTTTTTTTTTTTTTTTTTTGTAAAATAAGGTGTAACTGACCTTTACCAACACATGAAAATATAGAAAGAAAAATGAGTGGAAAAATATGAATTTGTAATTTAGGAATTGTAAAACTATCCTGGGCTTTGGAATGAAGATCCTGAACTATGCCTATCTACATTAACATTACCATTACCATGTTCTCTATAGGTTCTAAATAATTTCAGATTAAATTTACTTGCTTTGTTTTTGCTTTCAAGAATCTGGTAGTTGTTCTTTACATTGTGTCAAAAGTTTATGATGAATGAATCAAAAACATAAGCTCTTAAAAAAATACCTGAAATATTTTTATTAGCATCCATTACAATCTAATAGGTTATTTTAATTGTTCTGTTAATCTACTGTTTTGCATGCATCCACTCATCCACTGCTTTATACAGTTTGAAAAGAAAAGGTAGACGGGAAGAATGAAAGGTTTTAACAATATTTGAAAATATATAAATAAAAGCAAAAAAAAAGAGTTGTTGAAAATGAATATTTTAATTTCAATTTTAAAATGAAATTGAAAACAAAGTATCTAACTTATAATCAATTGCACAAAATCTTTTTTTCCACACACTACTAACCTGCTCAGTTTATTAATTTGTCATGAATTTTTTATTGCGATGAATTATTTAACCTTCCGTCAAATTCATTAACAGATTTTTTTTCCTTTTCTGCATGTTTTACTGTTCTCTACAGCACCTGACTAATTAGTGATGACTAATCTCTAATCTTTTAGAATATGGATCACAACATTAACATTTTGTGACCTATTAAACGCATATTTCATATTTAATAAACCATAAATTAATTGACACTAGATAAAACCTTTAGGAATCTAATGCTGCCAGTTTTACAATAATACAATGATGACAGTATATGCTGTTTAATACATGCATTAGTAAATTGTTAGCTTTTATAATGAAGAATGCAATTATTGGCAACTTTCACATTTAACAATAATGAGTGAGCCCTTCCAATGAAACATACATTTTTATATAAAAACTATTTCTCTCATTTGCAGGAAATTATTTTTTAGACTTTTATTTAGATTTCTCTTTCATAAAAATATCATCCATTAAAACACTTTAAATATAAAACTTACAATAATAAAGAAAATAACCGATTATCTTCCAAAAGGGAGAAATGGATGATACATGGATGATATATGTATGATATATGGACATATAATCTCAATTATACTTGCTTAATTATTTACCAAAAGGGCTTTTCTATATACAAAAGAGTACGAAGGGTAATAATGATAATAATAGTAATATCAACATAAATGAAAATACTCGTATACACAAGATAAGAGTGTTGTCGAATTGAGAAAATAAATAAACATTGATATTGACATTAAACCAACAAAAAAAGAATCACTCATATACAGCTCTGAAAAAAAAGAGACCACCAAAAATGATGAGTTTCTTTGATTTTACCAAATTGAAAATCTATGGAATATAATCAAGAGGAAGATGGATGATCACAAGCCATCAAACCAAGCTGAACTGTTCGAATATTTGCACCAGAAGTGGCATTAAGTTATCCAAAAGCAGTGTGTAAGACTGGTGGAGGAGAACATGCCAAGATGCATGAAAACTGTAATTAAAGAGTTATTCCACTAAATTTTGATTTTTGAATTCTGAACTTGTTTTCTTTGTATTATTTGAGGTCTGAAAGCTCTGCATATTTTTTGTTATTTCAGCCATTTCTCATTTTCTGCAAATAAATGCTCTAAATGATGTTTTTATTTGAAATTTTGGAGAAATGTTGTCCGTAGAATAAAACAACAATGTTAATTTTACTCAAACATATACCTATAAATAGCAAAATCAGAGAAACTGATTCAGAAACTGAAGTGGTCTCTTAATTTGTTCCAGAGCTATGGATCATATATAATACAATAAATGTAATAATTACAAAAAAAAAAAATACTGAAAAGAAGGATGGAAACAATGTCCCAGAGTTTATAACCAGCTACACGTAAAGCCCTGCATCCCACAGCCCAAAGCCTGGAGACAGACACCAAAAACAGCATGTGGGTATCAGAGGACCAGAGCCTACACAGAGGCGGAGAGGAGCACAGAGGATCTGAAGAGACAGCAGGAGGATCTTATACAGTAAATGATGTGAACAGGGAGCCGGTGTTCATGTTTAAGGGGGAGATACTGTATAGAAGACCATGAACATTACAGAGCCTTCCAATTAAACAGTAACTACAGATCATGATCAATAATGCTCTAATACATTACCAATAAAATATTTACACTGTCTGATTAATGAACAAAGAATGGAATCTTACCATCTATCATACCATAAGGATCCTTCAAAACCACACAGAGGAGACTCACATATCTGTCAACATCTGGTCATTTTTTGTCTGATGACCAGATGTTGCCAATCTAGTCCCCGTCACCCACCACAGATCAGCTGCCCCCGTTCAGTTTTGCCACCTGCCTCGGACTAGCTGCTCACTCTCAACTACTGATTACAATTACATTCAACTTTATATGAACTCCAAATGGACATTTTGTAACTGTTTTCATCGCTGGTGTGGATATTCACTTAAATATATTAGACCTATATGGATATATAATGAGTATAATGGCTTTTTAACATCCATTTATAAGTTGACTGACCAAAGGAGGATAGCTCCCCCCCACCCTTATTTAATAGCCTTAATAGTACATGTCATATAGTACATATGATGTATAAATATACGGGTACATGTAAATCTTTGTTCCTCCCAATGTTTCTTCCTCCTCCAGCTGTTTTTTGTGAAAACATCAGTTGTAAAAAGCTGTATATAAATAAATTAAAACAATAAAAAGAGAAAGGGTCTGAATAAAGAATAAAAAGAAATACAGGCTCTGGAAAGAATAAAGAGACCAGTTTAGTTTCTGAATCAGTTTATCTGATTTAGCTATTTATAGGTTTATGTTTGAGTAAAATGAACATTGTTGTTTTATTCTATAAACTATGGACAACATTTCTCCCAAATTTCTAATAAAAGTATTGTCATTTAGAGCATTTATTTGCATAAAATGAGCTGGAATTGCTGAAATAACAAAAAAGATGCAGAGCTTTCAGACCTCAAATAATGCAAAGAAAACGAGTTCATATTCATAAAGTTATAAGAGTTCTGAAATCAATATTTAGTGGAATCAAAGCTTTTATGCATCTTGGCATGTTCTCCTCCACCAGTATTACACACTGCTTTTGAATAACTTTATGCCACTCCTGGTGCAAAAATTCAAGCATTTTAGCTTGGTTTGATGGCTTGTGATTATCTGTCTTCCTCTTGATTATATTCCAGAGGGTTTTAATTTTTAGGTGACCTCTTATTTTTTCCTGAGATGTATATGCCTATATTAGAAACATAAGGACAGAATTTAAAATAAAAAATTTGAGTAATAATAAAACATCCAGATGTACTCACTCTGCCAGGCCACAGAAGCAATATGACATACTGCCTTCACACTGCGACTCACTCAATTCAGTTCTCAGATAATATGGCAACACTGCCATCTTTAGGTCTCCCCACACATGCAAAATTGCAACCGGCACACCACAAGAACACTTGGCTTGCTGAGCCTTTAGAAAAGTGGAGCAATGTTAAATAATTCATTTCTCTGGCCTTTAGTGAATGAAGGAGATGTCTTTGCATCTTTGCACTTAAGCTTGATGTAGGATATTGCTCTAAGGATAAAACTGCTCTGAGGCATTAGGGCTCGCATGGTAGACACTCCATCCGCTGTGCAAACAAAGCCGGAGTAAGCAAAATAAATATGCTGTTTTAAGAAAACTGTGTGGGAGAATTCTAGACGAAGAACACTTGTGGTGAAAATACTGTAAAACAAAAGAGGTAATAGGTTAGTTATCTTCTTTCACCTTATACTGGTGCAGGTTTGATGCTTTTATTACCACACAGTAAAGTATGAATTTTATAATTACCTCTTTGTTTCTACACTTACTGTCCACCGTATCAGTTTCATTGAGCATATATGATTCTAGAATTAGAAACTGTAGTCCTGTATCTTGGTTTCTGTATGCTTTATTTGTTTTATTATTCTGCTTCCACCCTGTTCTTCAATGGTCTGGACCCAACAGTAGAGACCACCACAAATAATATATAGTTTGGGTGGTTGGTCATTTTTAGCCAGTGTTGTGCCAGTTAACAGTTTTTATGAACTAGTTCAAGTCCAGTTCATACATGCTCAAAGTGAACAGTTCACGTTCAAAGTTCACAATTTTAATTCTGAACTAGTTCAAAGTTCAGTTCATTTACTTTTTTCGTGAGATATTCAAATAAATACTTTTTGTTTTCACACTACAAGCTAGAAATCACTGTACGTTCTTTGAAACTGCTCATTGTAGACATTTGCTCATGACACTGCAATTGTGGGTTTCTTACCAGGTGATGAAAATGTCCGGGCTCCAGCCCTCTGCGCTCCATCACGGGTAACGTCGTGCAGAAGCCAGTGTGTTATTAACTAGCCAACGTTCATTTACAGTGATGTCTGCCATTCATGACACATAATGTGAACACGTTCAAGTTCTTTATTAAAAAATGTGTTGCATTCAGTTTAACGTTCACGAAAAAATTAGCGTGTTCAATGAACGCGTTCTTTTGAACTCGTTCACACACAACACTGTTCTTAGTATTGCACAAGGTGATACTCAAGACATGTGCCCCAAGCAAAATGGACCCCCACCACCACAACAAACCCTGCTGCCCATTCCAATCTGCTCAACCCCCCATTTGGTAGATTAATTATCAGGTTATAGAGAAATTTCTCATTGCACAGAAATTATCACTACAATTTTGCATGATTAAATATGATAAACAGTGAATCTGAAACAAATCTGCATTTTTCTTATCCTGTTAATAGAACATATTACAGAGTGCAGATTAGTGCTGGGCGATTATGGCCTAAAAAATAATGTTCGATTAAAAAAAAAAAACATTTTGATTACGTTTTTCCCCCTACTAAAAATCAAACTACAAATGGCAAACAAAGAATTCAAGACTAAGTTTACCTGAAAAAATAACTATTTGGTGTTCAGACGTTTTGGGTTGAGTCGAATCAGTGAGTGAATCAATGATTTAAAACATTTTTTACAAGCCCATGCGTTCATATCACGCGCTGGCCTTGTGTCACACGCTGAATTATGTTTCAGAACGCGAGTTTGTGACTAACAAAATAGAGAAATATCGCACTAAATGAGTCACAGAAAACAAAGTATAGGGATTATTATTGTATTTCACAATTAATTACGGTTCCTCACCGGAGAGCGATGACGCTGCAGTTTTTGGAAACGGTAGGATTTATTTATAGATAAATATCTGCTTTATCCCACCGGATGTTTGTGTCGAAAGTGCTGGAACTTTTTTTAGAACGAGTTTAGTCCTCAGAGCGTAATGAAAAATATGTGCGCGATAGTTTGTGGAAGGCACTGGTAAAACGGATAAATACTTAAGACATTTTAGATTAAATACACATGGTATTCGTAAAGTCAAATTGTACCTCTATTTAGGTTCAAATGCCCTCCACCAACACCCAAAACAACTCAACACATAAATACGCTGGCCCAGTGGGGCTCTAGTCGCTTAACTTGTCACTTTCAGTATTTTAAGGGTCCGTTCTGCTTCAGTTTTCCTCTCACCTGTAGCGTCTCTCTCCAGTAAGGGCTGAGGCTGAAGCAGCTGCTCAATCAGTGCTGATTCAGACCAGCTGGGACCGGCAGGGGCTCCCCCATCTCTGCACAGTATGTAAAAAAAAAAAAATCAGGATTACTCCATTTTAAAAATCACATTCAAACTGTGGTGAAAATCGCCCAGCGCTAGTGCAGGTATATAAAAAATGCACTAATTGTTTAGTTAATAACTAGCATTGACTACCAGGCAGGGAGCTAGCTAGCTAACATAAACTAGCATATTGTTTGGCTAGCCTGCCTGTTGCTAAATTACACAATTTGTACAAGACACACAGACCTAATTTATCCAGTGTAAATTATCACAGCTGTCTTTTTTATTTTCGCCCTCTTACTTTCTTTTCTGCCTTTCTGATTTATAATTTTGGCTTCATAATTGCTGAAGTTTCATATTTTTTCAGCTCCCTCGTTTGGTCCGGACTTTCGGACTTTTCAGTTTGGTCCGAACCAAAGTAGCAGATGTGAAAGGGGCCGCGAACCACGGTCCGGACCAAAGGACCAGATTTTGGTCCGACCAAGAGAGGTGGTCTCGGTCCGGATCTTCTGAACCATGGACCGGTTCGCCTGCAGTGTGAAAGCGCTTTTCTGGATGGTTCGAATTAAAAAAAAAAAAAACTACTACTGACTGCAGCCTGCGGGAAGGCGGAGTTGGACATCCAGCGAGTCCAGTCCCACTCACTTTGTCCACGCCACGCCTTGTCAATCTCACATGCTTGTATACACAGCTAGTGTATACACAGTATTTAAGCCGGACGACGCGGCACATTATATTTAAAGTCCGCTAACTGCCCTGCACATTGTTTACTTCCGTTCAGAGGCGGAGATAAGACATAATGCTGACAAAGTGGGCAGGACTGGACGGCATGACGCTAACAAAGTGGGCGGAGCTGGACGCACTGGACGTCCAACTCCGCCTTCCTGCATGCTGCAGTCAGTACCCTCTCAAAATAACCGGAAAAGCAGGAAAGTGAGCCGTGGATACAATTGCTTCAGGACAAGCACGTTCGTTTGGCGAATTTGAACTAACCTAGATACCGTGCCTGAAGTTGCTGCTGCTGGTATAAAAACCACAATAGCAGCACTACTATGGAGACGAAATTAATCTGTTCATTCATTTTATCCTTATCCTGGAAAGGCTTCCCGCCGAATGAACCACCGGCTGAATTGTCAACACGCCAACGTCAGACGCATGTCCTTCTAAAACCAATCATCGTCAAGTTAAGGAAAACGCATTGATACGTGAGTGATTATGAAAGGATGTAGGAGTATCACACAAAGGTCTTTGGTGCGCTCCCTAAACTGCAGTGTGAAAACAAAAATAAGCGGACCAAATATATACAATGTAGCAAACACATGAACCTTGGTTCGGACTACGGTCCGGACTTTCAGGTGTGAAAGCACCCTAAGTGGTTTGGTTGCTTTTTTGCAACCAACGGGCCTGGGTTAACCTACAGGTAAGAAAACAGGATAAAGTGAAATGTGTGCTATAAAGGGTATAAAGTCATGTTTCATGCAGTAGTTGATTTTATATTTTCCAATCCTGCCCTCCAAAAAGCCTGAGTCCTTCACTGTAAGGTGTGTAGCAGTATGGAAATAATATTGGATTTTTGTTTCACAATTTTCCAAACATTCTCTATCTTCTGCAGATATGCCTTTGTAATGTGTGCAGTATGTGGTTTTGCAGTGTCTTGGTGAAAACTGCAAACATGTCCTAATATATATGGCCCAGAAGATGTTGCTTTAAGATCTTAATTTAGCTTACATTTCTACATTAACACTGCAATCACAAAAGTGTAGTGGAATAAAAACCTGGAATACTGATTTGCCTGACAACAATACACATTTCCACTGTGTGATAGTTGATTCCAAATGGTAAGGCTCTAGCAAAGTTTGATATATATACAGCTCTGGGGGGAAAATATTAGTTTATTTGATTTTACCAAATTGAATACCTCTGGAATATAAACAAAAGGAAGATGGATGACCACAAGCCATCAAACTAAGCTGAACTGCTTGAATTTTTGCACCAGGAGTGGCATAAAGTTATCCAAAAGCAGTGTGTGAGACATAAAGCAGGTGGAGAACATATTAAGATGCATGAAAAATAATTAAAAACCAGGATTATTCCAACAAATATTGATTTCACTTTTAAGATTTAGTTTTAAACAATTACATTTACCTGGATAATACTTTGGGTTCTATAAAAAACACAAACAATCATATAAATAACATACTAGTACTGAATTTAAACCAGAAGTATACTGTTTATCTAGTTAGTTAATCCACTCTTTTAAACACTCTGGTTCACCCCCCAGAAATGTACTAAGTAGTACATTCCATTACCCAGAATTCCCAGCATGTCTATAAAGACATGTTTAGGTGGCCTGCACTCTGTTTAAAACTACCAACTGTGGATGCTAAGCTGCAGAGATGGTGCATGTGGAAAAGACAAAGAAGGCATTAAAATTCTTCTGGTGAGCTGAATAAAAAATTCAAACTGTTTTATTCTATGTTTTGGCTCTTCTTTTACCAGTATGCACTCCTAGCATTGAAATGTTTAAAAGAGGTTTTACTACAGACAATTAAAATAGTGTTTAAATAAAGATTTAAACAAAGATTTTAACTTTTGTGTTTGTAGACAAGTTGAACAAGACTTTGACTGAAACCAAGGCAATCTAAAAATTGGAGAACTATGGCTAGTATTTATGGAAGTATTTAACACTCAAATTTAAGAATCAATGGTGATCAGTCTTACACACTGCTTTTGGATAACTTTATGCCACTGCTGGTGCAAAAATTCAAGCAGTTCAGCTTGGTTTGATGGTTTGTGATCATCCATTTTCTTATCGATTATATTCCAGAGGTTTTCAATTTGGTAAAATCAAAAAAACAATTTTTAAGTGGTCTCTTTTTTTTTTTTTTTTTCTTTCCCAGAGCTGTATGTGGGTGGGGACTTTAGTCTGCCATTGCACTCTGACCCTGTCCCAACTTTTTTGGGGGTGTTGCAGGCCTAAAATGCAGGGATGGATGTGAGTTAAATTATTTACTTAACAAGGTTAAATATGTTTGGTTAATACTACTAATAATAATAATTTAAAGTTAATTTGACTCCAGGCTGTCCCAACCTTTTTCCTGTCTGGGGTTGTAGAACTAAATTAGCTTCTATGATGTTGCTCAGTATATAAAATCACAGTTCATATTTTTTAGACCTACATTTTTTTTTTAACTCACATGCACTGAAGCGCATGCTATACATGCTAAGCATATTATACATTGTAGTAGATTATAAATCAAAATTAAATTAATTTTAATTATTTATGCCACCTTGCATAGCATTAGGACTCATTTACATTCATAAAACTTTGCTCATATTTAAAAAAAAAGTAAAATAAAATAAAAGGTGGAAACAGCATTTTGGTTCTGCTGAAATATAATCTGATATTTTTCCTGTGGATGAAAAGATGATGGTCAAAAGTAAAAAAAAAAAAAAATCCAAAATGCACCAAAAACTGCTGATTTAGTTATACACTAGGAAGTTACAGCCGTGCCCAAGGGTGTGGGAACAGCACCAACACTCACCACCACATGATGGAGACAAAAGCCAGAGCATGGTCTCAGTCCTGACTCAAGTCACTTCAAGAGGCTTTTGTCTTTCCATCTGAGTGCAAACATACAGTTCAACTGAATTATGTTCCTCCAGGACCAACAAAGTGCAATATGGAGCAACAATGCAATAATATACAAAGTGCAAACATACAAAACAAATTGTGCAACATAAAACTAGAACACTACACTAAATACAGCAGAAATCACACTACTGCTGCTGCTAAAGAGGGAAAATGACAAAGAAAATTAATTATTCGGCCTGTTTGTATCTCTCAAAACATGTTTGGGCTTTGGGATGTTGGTTTTTTGAGTGACAACTACAAACAGTGTAGTGGATGGTGCAGACTTCCTAATTCTCCTGGAAGTTGCAGGAGTCTACCACATATCAGTAACGGCTCCCTGATGAGTGCAATTCAGATAAAATCTCCTGGAATCTAGAACAAGTAGCCCAAGAGTGAACACAAACGCTCACGCAGACGACAGACTTTTACTCTATTGCATGTGTAAAAGAGAGGGAGAGAAAGGCGCTCCCTTAGTGTGCGTATTCAAGTGCATGCCAATCAAAGAGAGGTGTGATTGGCCTGTTCTCTACAAAGAGTCAGGTATGAATAAATCTTTATTTTCACTCTGCAATGCATTGACTAAAACTCCTTATTTTTAATGCAGCTGAACATTTACATCAACAGAGTTGACAGAAAATAAAATAAAAATTGAATTAGAGTTAATCAGGTTAAAATAAAAGGAGAACTATATAAACTAATACTAAAGGTAAATGGGAAACTCTTTACAATGTTTTTTTTTAATCAACAGTATGACAGTAGTAAACATTAAGTGGTTAATTAAGGTCTTTGCAAATGTTAAGACATTATTAAACATTCTTAAAGTTGAATGCTTTAGAATGTAAAAATGAATTACAGCATTCATTTTAAAAGTGTTTCAATGATTAATATGGTCTTAATTAGTGTCAATAAGTAGTTTAGATATTCTATAGTAAGTACTGTTAATTCATACACCCTTATTATAAAGTGTATATGGGGAAAATAATTTAATTTTACACCAGTCAAATATTCGTACAATTTACTGACTTTGTGGTTGAAGTGCCTATAACACTTGTATATAAAAAACATCCAGGCTGAAGCACTGCTTATAACTTAAACATGAATGGGTGGGGCTACATTAACATGTGAAAGGCAAAATTAACATATGTAAATCACAATACAATAGTCAAGGTCCATTCAAAAAATCAGCAAAAGATGAGAGCAATTACACATTTTCAGCATTAAAATGCAAAATAATTTGTTTCCATCCACTATAGTTATGCAAAGAAGATGACAGGTGACTGCTATCACCCACAAAAATTAAGAGACCACTTCAGTTTCTGTATCAGTTTCTCTGATTTTGCTATTTATATGTATATGTTTGAGGAAATAAACATTGTTGTTTTAATCTATAGTCTTCGGACAACATTTCCCCCAAATTCCAAATAAAAATATTGTCATTTAGATAATTTATTAGAAGAAAATGAAAAATGGAATAGAAATCAGTGAAATAACCCTGGTTTTTAATGACAGTTTTCATGCATCTTGGCATGTTCTCCTCCACCAGTCTTACACCCTGCTTTTTGGAATAACGTTATGCCACTCTTGGTGCAAAAATTCAAGCAGTTCAGCTTGGTTTGATGGCTTGTGGTTTGATCTTCCTCTTGATTATATTGCAGAGGGTTTTTAATTTGGTAAAATTAAAGAAACTTATTATTTTTAAGTGTTCTCTTGTTTTTTTTTTCAGAGCTGTATATTCTGGACGTCCAAACACACAATACATTTTTGGAAAGGCATAGAACATATATATTATATATATATATATGGCTGTGACCATCAAGCCAATTTGTACTATAAAGAGAAGCAAAAAAAGTTTTTTATATTCTGTGTATAATTTTCACGTAAACGGATGTTTGATTATTACTGATTCCTCAAGAAAATATATACATTTATTTCTAAAATCTCATTTCTGTTCCAAGAGATTGCTCCTAAAATCCCACTAATTATTCCCAAATCATTCTCAAAGTTATCCAAAGTTCACTAGTGCACAGTTAGCTACATCTTCCAAAAAAATGATTTGCTCTAATCAATATCATCAAGTGAAGAATGCAGAGGAAATGCTTCAACAACCATCCTCAACTTGCTGAACTCCAGCTCACGTAATGAAATAAATAAATTGAGCTGCAACCCAATACTGAGCTTCCTATTGCAGAGGAAATGTGTCTGGAACAAGTATGCTGTTAAATGATGTTAAGCCAGAACTGAGGCCCAGGTTCAACAACATATATAATCTCGAGTCTAAATGGAATGATACAGAGTTCTCTGTGTCTTCATTTTTTTCTCTTTATGAATCCCAGGTTTATAAAATTAAATAAATAAATAAGATTACTACTGCAAATATGTGGCTGCTGAAATTAAAAACAGTACATGCATACATCACTGTGTAATGGAGAGAATATGAATTGAAATGGACGTGAGCAGTTTCATCTGCATTCTGCTAATAATTTCTAGTAGAATTAACTGAAGAAAAGTTTATCTAGAATCCACTAATCATTTCCACTGTCTGATTCATTTGTTACACTTGTCTTTTAGTTGACAACCGTGAATTTTGCTGATGTAATATGAGCTCTTCAGTTACATATCTCCCCTCCCTAATGTGGAAATAAGATACACATTTTAATAATTCAATGCAATTCAAGTGTATTCATTTAATGACCCTTTCAATGCTGAATCATCATTAAGATGCTAAAACTGCACAATTAATTGTATTAAAATCATGGTAACACTTTACATTAAGTGTTGACTAACTAACATTAATTAATGCATTAGTTACCATGAACAAGACATGAGGCAATACATCAACAATATGTAGGTAATGTTAATTAAACACGAAAAAACAGCGTTAAATAATGTTACTTTCACATGAAATGTAGATGAATTAACAATACAAGTGAAGCATTTGTTAAAAAGAAAAATAAATCGTATACTTTATTAATAATGTTAACTAATGTTAGGTGAACAAGTAACAACTGCATGTCATTTGCTTATGTACTGCAGTTATGCATACAGTAATTGTTAAATATATATATTAAATAAATATTAGTTATAAATATAATTGACTGTGATAACACTTATGCAGTGGTAGCCAGTTGCTTGTTTTATTTATTAATATCCGTTATAATAATATATATAACTAATATAATATTTTTTTATTTTTTACTTCTATTGGCAATACATCTCTACATTTCTACATGGCTTTCCCTTTACATCAGGTCTATTTATTTCACCGAACAAAGCTGTATAAGTAGGCAGAAGTAAAAATGTAAAATAAAAAATGGTGATGCCAGTTTCCTCTCTTTCAATGAAGCAAACAAAATTGACCAAAATTACATAAAAACAAACCATATAGAGATTGATGTAAAAATATGCTTTCCACTTCATAAAGATAAAAACAGTTATCGAAAAGACTTCAATTAAACTTTTAAATGATATAATTCACATTAATAAAATACACGTGGTGCCAAAATGTATGCTGTATTTATGGCTGTTACCATCAAGCCGATTTGGACCATAAAGCAAATGTGTATAATTTTTATGTAAATGGATGTTTGATCATAACTGATTCCTTAACAAAGTATATATTTTTTCAGAAATCTCATTTCTATTCCAAGAGATTTCTGATAAAATTCGACTAATTATTCTCAAAGTTATCCAAAGTGCACTGTTCTTCTTTCATTTATCTTTATTTAGTGCACACATAGCTACATCTTTCAAAAAATGAATTGCTCTAATCAATATCATCAAATGAAGAATGCAGAGGAAATGCTTCACATACTTAAATACTAATGTGTTCATATACTTCTAGTCCTGATACCTTCAACTAGACATGAGGTACTATGTGTACTATGTGTTTTATTAGGCAGAATCAGCAACTCAGTCCAACAGTAGCTTTCAAGTTTTACAACTCTTTGACTGTTTTATATCATTGTGTTTTATTTGCAATTTTAAATTATACTTGATTTAATTTAAATAGGGATTTTAAGAATTTATTTATACTTAATTATATGGTTGCATGGGTTTGCACAAGTACTTGTGTGCAATGAATTCTGATTTATACCTACTAATTGGATGCAAACTGAAGAAAATTGTTGGGACATCTGCGCATTAGCTGATTTTCAAAAGAATAGGGGTCATGCAGCAGGACAATGACCTTAAGCACAAATGTCGTTCTACCAAAAAGAATGGTTCAAGAACCACTGTACTTGTGATGTAATATATTGTATTCCCAGTTCTTCTTTGATTAATATTTGCTGCACATTATGATTTTGCATGCTCAGAGTATGAGTTCAAATGTTTTGGAAACACATTAATATATAATCATTTTAATATATTTATTATTGTTGGCACAAGTAAATGCATTTTGCACTTAAGTTATGCAATATGAGAGCTTGTGCTGTACATAATAAATCTCTATTTAGGCAAAAATAGAGAAAACATTTGCAGCAATGCATTCACTTTTTAAAAAATGATTTTTGTTGTAAGTTTTATTGACAATAATGTACATACTTTAGCATGAGCCCAATAGAATGCATGAAAATGTTCATAAAAAATTATTTTTCTTATTGCTACGTTTGTGGAAACAGCACACACATACACACACACTGAGACTGGGAGTTGAACTCAGGCCCTGGCCTTCGTCCTTCGTCTTCTAAAAAATGTGGACAACATTCCCACAGACCTCTTCTCTTCCCCAGCGGTGCATGATGGGGGACGTTCTGAAGCTGGTCACTCTGAGAAAGCTGGGATGTTGATGTGATGGAGGGGGTGGGGGTCTGTAGGGGGGGGGCGGCTGTATAACCTCTTCCTTCCTCTGAGCTCCACGGCTCCCCTAACAGGCGACCTGGGACCTCTTGGTGGAGCAGCTGTCACGGGCTGTTTCCGGACGGGGAGTGTGGGAAAGTCGCCGAGGCCTCTGCTGAACCCCCCAGCCCTGCTCTCGGCCTGCTTCCTGACCGCCGCTAAATATACCGGCCCTTTTGTTCATCGCCGGCCCCAAAAATACGCTGGCGCTGACATCAAACATGTTCTTTCCAACTTCCTCTCGGTGGCTTTTTCGGCCACTGACGCTCTTCCTGCTTGGCAGCGGGCGCCGCTTTCCTGGATGGCTGGAGCATCAGGAAGTGAGGGCTGCGTGGTGGATGTGGCTCTGTGATGCAAAACATCAGCAGCAGATACAGGTTACGAGATAACGGCAGGGTCCAAGCGTGCATTGTAGGCCTGTCATAATATTTACATTATTGACTTATCATGCAATAAATGGACACTACCTCAATAATGTTTGATAATCGTGATATCGTCTATTGTGTTTATTTGTATGTTTGTACACATATATAACAATAAACCAAATTTAAGGCAGCAATAACAGACCAATGCTTCAATAACTGAGACGCAATACACTGCAGTGCTGGACTGCAGTAGGTGAAGAATAAATATTTAATTCCAAATCTATAATTATTAAAATTTTGTTTTCTTTAACCCTTGTGTGGTGTTCGGGTCTGTGGGACCCGTTTTCATTTCTCATCAAATGATACAAAAAAAATATTTACACTCAAACTCATTGGCATTGGATCATTTTTTGTAAAAAACATATATCAAAACACATTTTCGATAAACACACACTGTACACCCCCCCCCCCCCATAAATCAATATAATTAAAGTTTTTTCTGTTTTATCTTTCATATCAGAACCATATTATTGCTGTCACAAAGAAAAAAAAAACATTTTTTTAAATGGCAACTTTAAATGAAAGTCAAAGTAAACTGAGTTTATTCTGAACCATTTTGGAGCATTGATATCTATGGATAAATCTATTGCGATATTTAGCCTTTTTAAACGTTCTGTAGTGGAAACAACACCCAAACAGTTGTTTTCAAATTTTACAACTGGGATTTTGTTCACAATGTATTAAAATTATATTTTATTTATTAAAAAAGTAATGTATGTATACCTATTATTAAAAAGGTAATATATAGTAAAACTGGCAATGAATCATAATAGTTCTTAAGCATATCGAGAAAAATAGAGAAAACTGTTGCAACAATACAGTCACTTTTTAATTACTTTTGTTGTATGACTTTCATTGAAATATTCTCTGTAAAGTTATTATTAAAAAAGTAAAAGGAATATTTTTTCCCCAAATTTGATTCGAATTCTTCCTTTTTACTGCTGCAGTGTTATATCAAAGGTGCCATGAGCTGAATACACTGACAAAAATTAATCTTAGCAACTGAAATGATCAAATTTCAAGGCAATAAATCTTATTTGTCTTACTAAGCAATGATCTTATTCATGTAGAATTTTAACCTTATTTTGAGTAACACTTTAAACTTAAAATAAGCACAAAAATCTAATCAAGTCAAGGGTCAAATTTAAGCCACAAAATAAGTTTTTTGCTTAATTTAAGTCTAACTTCACTTATTTTAAGACTTTATTTGTAATTATAGCTTATTTTCAAGAAAAATTTGCTTACCACATTGGCATTTCTTTTTGCTTAATTTATGCAAAAAACGTCTCAATTTACATATTATTTGTCTAGTTTTTGTCAATGGATTTTTTGCAGTGTGTTTAGAAGTTTAAAAACAAGTTAAAGTGATCCAGATTAAATGTGAGTTTGTGGCTATTTTACGGCTGTTGGTTTGTTTCCTGCAGTTTTTGGTCTGCCAAAGCCATGCGAGACGTCTTTCAGGCTTAAATTACGGACGGTTAAAAACAAATTCACCACAAAAACACAAACAGGAGTACAACACGACTTCTCTGGCTTTAAAAAATAGCATGTTTAAAACTCAAAAACAGCCTAATGCACACACTTACACCTACAGAAATGTGAAATTATAATAAATTTACAACATTATACAATAGATGGTTCACATATAAGTATAGTCCTCTTTGTCTTGATGGAGATGACCAATAGATCTTTGTATGAAGGAACTGTGGTCAATGCCAAGATAACGACTTATTGTCACTTGTCATGAGTCCAGAAGGTCTGGTGTCATGGTGTAGGGGTGGGATTTTATATGATGTGTATCACCTTTGGTCTTCATTTCAGACCCATTGAACAAGTAAAAGTTTTGTTGTAACCAATTATCTAAGATCTAATATCTATATTTTAAGTTCATGTAATATAATTTTTAAGTACAGTAAACTTAAATATACACTTATCGGCCACTTTATTAGGTACACCTTTCTAGTACCGGGTTGGACCCCCTTTTGCCTTTCAGAACTGCCTTAATCCTCCGTGACAGATTCAACAAGGTACTGGAAACATTCCTCAGAGATTCTGGTCCATATTAACATGAGAGCATCACGCAGTTGCTGCAGATTTGTCGGCTGCACATCCATGATGCAAATCTCCCATTCCACCACATCCCAAAGGTACTCTATTGGATTGCGATCTGGTGACTGCGGAGGCCATTCGAGTACAGTGAACTCATTGTCATGTTCAAGAAACCAACCATTATCCTGCTGGAAGTAGCCATCAGAAGATGGTACACTGTCATAAAGGGATGGACATGGTCAGCAATAATACTCAGGTAGGCTGTGGCATTGACACAATGCTCAATTGATACTAATGAGCCCAAAGTGTGTGAGGAAAATATCCCCCACACCATTACTGAACCACCACCAGCCTGAACCATTGATACAAGGCAGGATGGATCCATGCTTTCATGTTGTCAAATGTAACAGCAGGTCATGTTTTTACAATCTTCTATTGTCCAATATTGGTGAGCCTGTGCAAATTGTAGCCTCAGTTTCCTGTTCTTAGCTGAAAGAAGTGGCATTCGGTTGCAGTCTTCTGCTGCTGTAGCCCATCATCCGCCTCAAGATTCGACAAGTTGTGCGTTTAGAGATGCTCTTCTGCAGACCTCAGTTGTAACGAGTGGTTATTTGCGTTACTGTTGCCGATCTATCAGCTGGAACCAGTCTGGCCATTCTCCTCTGACCTCTCGCATCAACAAGGCATTTGCACACACAGAACTATATCTGCTCACGGGATATTTTTTCTAGAGATGGTTGTGTGTTGTGTGTGAAAATCCTAGTAGATCAGCAGTTTCTGTAATACTCAGACCAGTCCGCCTGGCACCAACAATCAACCATGTTACGTTTAAAGTCACTTAAATCGCCTTTCTTCCCCATTCTCAAGTTCAGTTTGAACTTCAGCAGATCATCTTGGCCATGTCTACATGCATAAATGCATTGAGTTGCTGCTGTCATGTGATTGGCTGATTCGACATTTGCATCAATGAGCAGTTGGACAGGTGTGACGTTACAATATGCTTTAATAATGCTTTATTTTACTCTACTAATCTCCTAATCACACCTGAAGGAAAACACTATACTGAATACTAAATAGAAGTGATTCAGAAAGGATGTCACCTCACACTCGTCCACAACTTCCCTTTTTTTCTTTCCAGCCACTCCACCGTCACTCTGCTGCTGCTCGTTCTGTTTTATCGCTCATTGAGTTTCCTCTAAAAGACTGAATGGAGGCCTGCACTTAACCTCCGTGGGAATAGCGGGTGCTGAAAAACGACTGACTGCTAAGAAAGTGTACACTAAATAATTTACCCCAGACCTCTTTCTGCAGGAGATGGACAGTGCTTTAGACTTAGTGGACCAATGACTCTTCCCTGCTCCCATCTCCCCAGCTCACCCCCCCCCCCCCCTCCCCACCACCATTCACTAGATGCACACATGCACACACAATAGCCCAGCGTTCATCTGCAGGCGCTCATCTGCAAGGACAGCGGACAGCACACCACCGCTAACGCTAACCTGAACATGACAGCCTTCCTGTCTGAACTGGACTCACATTCATTCACCCCCTTAAAACCCCCCACCCACTCCACCCCCTGCTCCTGCTGGACGTGACAGGATCTATTCTTTCCTTTCCTTTTTTGCCTCTTTCTTTCCTCTCTCTGAGTTACGCCATCACTGCTGGAGCGATGAGTGGTGTGAGCTGACTAATGGTCTGGGCTGCGATGACTAAAGCACTTCCAATCTGTTCTTCCGATATCCTTTCAAAAGTCACAAACAACGTGTGAATAGACAGACCACTATGCTGTCAGCATCCTCACCACATGCCCTTACACACTACCCTATGCGGTGCTTCAGTCCTCAACTGAATCAATAACGTCCCAATCAACAACACTTACAGTCATAAAATTACCCTACAGTCTACAATTACACTACAGTACAATACAGACTCCTCAAGACTGCACACAGCAGGTAAATCTGGCCCAAAGCCGATCTTTTCGTCATATGTGACGCAGGTGTTATTTTTGTGACAGTGTGAAAAACACAAAAAACAACAAAGAACAAGACATTTTCACTTTTACAGAGCCCAGGAGGGGACTAGGATAAAAAAAAATATTAAATTGAGTGAACGATATAGCAGTTTGTGCTCAAGTTTCTTTAATTTGAGTGAACAATTTGCAGTTTGTGCTCACGATTTCTGTAATTCGTGCTCATGATTTCTTTAATCTGTGCTCACGATTTCTTTAATTCATGCTCATGATTTCTTTAATCTGTGCTCACGATTTCTTTAATTCATGCTCATGATTTCTTTAATTCATGCTCATGATTTCTTTAATTCATGCTCACGATTTCTGTAATTCGTGCTTGTGGTGTCTTTAATTTGTGTGAACAATTTCTTTAATTTGAGCGAACGATTTTTATGCTCAGTAAGACAAGAAGCTCGGAGGGAAAGGAGCATTTTTTGCCCTTGATCTGTTACAGGGCTGCTGTGATGATAATCAGTTATCTACATTTATAACCTTCTTGTTATTAATGCTCTAGTGTTACAGTTAGATAATACAGTGTCCATATTTTATAGTCTACGATTACACTACAGTACAATACAGACTCCTCAAGACTGCACACAGCAGGTAAATGTGGCCCAGAGCCGATTTTTTGTCATATGTGACCCAGGTGTGCAATTTTGTGAAAAACACAAAAATCAACAATGAACATGAGATTTTCACTTTTACGGTGCCTGGGAGGGGCCGTAGATAAAACAAATAATTCAATTGCGTGAACCATATAACAGTTTCTGCTCAAGTTTCTTTAATGTGATTAAACAATTTGCAATTCGTGCTCACAAGTTCTGTAATTCAGGCTCATGATGTCTTTAATTCATGCTCACGATTTCTTTGAATCGTGCTGATGATTTCTTTAATTGTATGAACTTTTCTTTAATTTGAGCGAACGATTTTTATGCGCAGTAAGACAAGAAGCTCGGAAGGGAAAGGAGCGTTTTTTGCTCTTGATCTGTTACAGGGCTGCTGTGATGATAATTAGTTGTCTACATTTAAAACCTGCTGATTATTAATGTTCTAGTGCTACAGTTATATAACACAGCGTCCAGATTTTCTATTGTTCATACCAGCTGTAAGCATCTGATAAAGATCACTTTAAAAATAAAGTGTGAGCAACCTAAAATAAACACCACATTTGCTGAGAAAATCAGATTTGGGCCACTTACAGCTGCTTTGTGAACATTGCCTTTGACCTACGATTACATGACAATTTACTGACCTTACTAACTGAAAATACCAAGTTCTTACAAATGTTCTGTTTTAAACTTTTAGCAACACTTCTAAAGTACAAGGCATTCTGCAGTTTATTTACGTTTCTTTTTGATTCTGTACTTTGTATTTGTCCTTTTACAATCAGCAACTGCTACTGCTGTTCATTTTCTAAAGTTTGTTTACAGATTATTTTAAACCAGTGAAGGCACACAGGAGTAGCAATCTTATAAAGATTTAAAATGTTTTTTACAAACTAAATTAATTTTATGCTACGTAGGAATTGATAGATTAAAATAATAATAATAATAATAATAATTTTGGATAGATCTGTTTGAATGTATTCATAGTATTTCTCAAAGACTGTGATGGGCCAGATACATAGAGCAGGATTCATAAATTCCCCCACCCCCCCTGATCCCCCCATAGCCCCGCCTGCACGTCCAGCCAAATCGATGTGTTCAGCAATTTGCAACATTTTGAAAAATGCAAGGAATGCAACAGCGTTTCCTGTTTTCAGCCTTTAACCACCCAGGATTACTTACACACACACACACATAGACACACATACACACACATAAAGAGAGACACACACGCACAATAAAAAGTAAAGAGTTATACTGTATGTAAATACATGCACACATTGTAGAAGCTGTTAAAAGTGTATTTTTTAAATAAAGAATTAAAGTTGATACTGTTTATACAGCATCTATCGGTTAAGTTAATGAAAATCCTAAAGCCTATAGACATTGTAGCCTATATTTTATTCCAGTAGAATAGTGTTTTTTCAGTCTTTCATCATCTGACCTGTCTTTATCTCCGCTTAATTAATGAAATGATAACCTCTTGAGACCCTCCATTCTCATATGGAGACTGTACATTTATGCTTCTCTGCACCATTATACTTATTTTTTTTTTTTTTTAATGTTGACCCTCGGGCATCATATGGAGACACATGTGACCACATCTAGTTAATCTCACTTGGCAACTGAGAAGTGGGAATTTATGACTATTGAATATCTATATATTTATTGTCAGTTATATAAGCTTGCAGTAATGCAAATACATATGAACAGCTGGACCCATCCAACATATGGATGCACACAACACAGTGTGCACAGTGATCCAGACCGGTTATGCGGCTGACTGTTGACTGTTGTCAGGGTTTTAATCAGTCAGTGGCGCACCTGTGTTTCCCGCCACCAACAGAGAAACACGTCAGAAATTTACCTGAACACACCTTACTTGGAACTGGCAAAAGTTGCAGCATATGAAAAGATGTCCTTTAGAATATGGGGAAAACCTAACAAATATTATGAGAAATGGGGCTTGTTCTCACAGAGGTATAGAGAGGATTAAAGTGAAGTGTTTATCACTGTTATGATTTGTATTATTTTATGCACTATTGCATGTAAGTTGGAGTGCCATTAAATGTGTATCAATAATAAGAGAAATGTTTGCATACTGATGTAGCCTGTATACAGCATTACACTCCTGTTGTGTTTGTTTGTTTTTGTGTGTTTAGCTAAATGTGATATTGTTATACATTGAAAACATTTTTTATAAAATACAAGTCATAAAAAAAAAATCACAAGAGAATGCTGCAACCTGTAGAGAATGAGTACTGTGATGGTGAGTAAAAGGTGTTTCATCTAAACAGTCAAACTGAGCATGTTCAAAGTAGTTGGCCTGGCCTTAGCTAGGGTTCATCTACAATTTGTACATTTTGCCAACACCGATTTTTAAGCTACACCAACATTTAATGAGAAACCTTATAATGTTAGTTGATTGGTGATTGGTTTGCTATGGTTTTACCATATTTAATTTAATTAAAACATAAAAAGTCCAATAAGAAGAACAACTTTAAGTTTATTTTCTTACAGCATGTAAACTAATGCAAAAGTACATGACATGCAGAGTGCACAGCCAAGCTCAGTAGATTGTCGGTCACATGATCTGCCCCTAAACCCAGCGGAGAGCAGACTCAGTCCAAAATAATGCAGGGTAACCCTCGGAGGACCCGGCCGAGCTGTATCACTGTGAGAATCGGTGTGTGTGCGTTCCCCGGGGGGGCTGTTAAACAAGCCTCTCTCTCTCTCTTTTTTTTTTTTTTTTTTTAAACAGCGGAACACAAGAGGATGTTGGATCACCACAATCGAGAACATCTGCAGGCCGATTTCTGTCCCCACTTTTTCCTCAACCACATGTGTTTGTGTGTTTGCGTGTTTGTGTGTGTGTGTGTGTGTATATGAGCGTGTATGAGTGTGTACCCTGCTCTGAATGGACACACAAGCTTCACTATACACATATTGTAGATCATAGATCACATCTCTCTCTCTCTCTCTTTCTCTCTCTCGCTCTCACTCGCTTTTGCTCTCTCTCTCTCTCTCTCTCTCTCTCTCTCTTTTTCTCTTTTTCTCGCACACACAAACACACATACATACGCACACTCGCCCACATACACACTAATGTCCTTTAATGGTAGTGCAGTGCAGGCCACAGCTCTGGCCGAGGCCAAATAACAGATATTATCCCCATCATAGTTTGGCCTCTGTGCACGGCGGTAGTCAGGGCCATCAGTAGAGAGGAGGGAAAAATGCAGGCACTCGATACGCAGGCAGCTGGGAGGGAGCGGAGCCCTCAGCAGTTCCGCCGCTGAAATGACAGGCCTGCATGGATCGGCCCGGCCTGATCTATACTGCAGTGCGAGCGCTGGATCTGTGCTGTCATTGATTGACGTGGGGGAGGACAGGGGGCTGGCTCACCAAGAGATATGCATTTTAGGCCACAGAGCACAGATGAACACATGTGCAACCCAAAAAAAAAAAGTGGAGGAGGGGGGAAATGGGGGATGATGCAAGAGAGAAATCATACACTGCTGTTCATGAGTTTAGTATCAGTTGTTATTTTTTGTGCTAAACCTTGTGCTAAAGGGGACAAAAATAAGACACTTTAAATATAGTCAAGTGGAAGATGAATGATCACAAGCCATCAAACCAAAGCAGAACTGCTTGAATTTTTGAACCAGGACTGAAATAAAGTTATCCAAAAGCAGTGTGTAAGACTGGTGGAGGAGAACATGCCAAGATGCGTGAAAACTAGGATTAAAAGCCAGGGTTATTCCACCAAATACTGATTTCTGAACTCTTAAAACTTTATGAATATGAACTTGTTTTATTTGCATTATTTGAGGTCTGAAAATATTTTTTTTGGTATTTCTGCCATTTCTCATTTTCTGCAAATAAATGCTCTAAATGACAATATTTCTGTTTGGAATTTGGGAGAAATTTTGTTCGTAGTTTATAGAATAAAACAACAATGTTAATTCTACTCAAACATATACCTATAAATAGCAAAATCAGAGACACTGGTTGAGAGACTGAAGTGGTACAGTGTACAGTGTACGGACAACATTTCTCCCCAATTCCAGATAAAAATATTGTCATTTAGAGCATTTATTTGCAAAAAATGAGAAACAGCTGAAATAACAAAAAAGATGCAGAGCTTTCAGACCTCAAATAATGCAAAGAAAACAAGTTCATATTCATAAAGTTTTAAGAGTTCAGAAATAACCTGAACCTGGAATAACCCTGGTTTTTAATCACAGTTTTCATTCATCTTACCATGTTCTCCTCCACCAGTCTTACACACTGCTTTTGGATAACTTTATGCCACTGCTGGTGCAAAAATTAAAGCAGTTCAGCTTGGTTTGATGGCTTGTGATCATCCATCTTCCTCTTGATTATATCCCATAGGTTTTCAATTTGGGAAAATCAAAGAAACTCATCATTTTTAAGTGGTCTCTTATTTTTTTTCAAGATTTCCAGAACCAGTGGTACCCAGTTGGGTTACCAATACAGGGTCCTCTTAACAGGGCACTTAACACACTGAACTCTATCTTTACCGTTAATTATTTGGTAAATGTTTAGTGTAGTACATTTATTACATTTTAATAGGGGCATTTAATAAAGTAAACTTTTCTCTTGGAAGAGCAATTATATAAGGACTCTCATTTAGATACTTTATCAACCTTTCTCAGTCTAGAGGTCAAAGCATCACAGTTTATCACAAGAAAGGCACCCTGCAAGGCACTGTAATTTTTCTCCGTTTGTAAAGGGCAGTCGGTAGGGTATTTTGTCTTGTGTCTGCCAGGGTTCTAGAGGGCACTTTTGTGATGATTTCTAACCATGCGGGCACAAGAGGAGGGTCTGGGTTTCTGTTTCGCACACTAAAACGGAAATAAAAAAAGAGGTGTTTGTGAGCCTAACTCTGTATTGTAGTGCAAAGGTTTCCCAAAGTAATCCCATACCAATTCTTGATGCAGTGCTGAGGAATAAGAGATCACTGGAGTTCCTCTTAGCACACAAAGCATTTTGCATTTAAGTTCTGCTTTGGGTTTATCTGCAAGAGTATCTTCTTCAACATGTTTGCTATATCCCCTATATGAATCATAAATTGCTTTTTTGCCACCCTTACATAAAAGCCTGATTTGTGGATTATATGACTATTATTTCTCCTGTGGAAAGATTCTCCCACCTGAGTTGTGGATCTCTGCAGCTCCTCTACAGTGACCATGGACCTTTTGGCTGCTTCCTTCCATTTTCAGATGATGGATTAAACTTTTGTGAGATGTTGATAGTTTGGGATATTATTTTATTACCTAATCTTGCTTTACACATCTCTATATCTTTATCTCTGGCCTGTCTGTTTTTTTTTCTGTTTCTTGGCTTTCATTATGCTGTTTTTGATTGGCTGAATACAAATGCATGTCACAAAATGTTTTTTTTTTTTATTTGTTTAACATTTTGAAAACTATGCATCATTTTCCTTTTACTTCAGAATCATATTATCCAAATAATCCCAACTGCTATTTTTTTCTACTCTAGTTAATGGATATTAATGGATATTGCCTCACCTTGTCAGGTGTTTTAAAATTTTATTTAATTGAGACTGATTCTAGTTATCTATTTGTAATGATGTAATTTCTTGTTCATCACTTTAACAATTCTGTTAATCATACTGGACTCATCTAATCAGTTATTTTTTATTATTATTTTATACAGATTCCAACTATTTATTTGAAACCTAAAGCAGCATCATTCCAGCATCAACACTGCATCTGTATAATCATATCCGTTACTATCCAGTTCATTATATGAATCATTAATTCCAAACATCTGAATGGTGTTGTGTTTTAAATGTACACACACATACACACGTGTACACACACACACACACACGCTGTGCGAGTGGGAGGTGGAGGAGAGCTGAATTCCAGAGGGCGCAGGGCCGTGGGGCCGGCAGCGGAAGTGTGTTAAAGCTCTCTGCGCTGACCTCTGACCCCGCAGATACCATTCCCATCAACTCCTCCTCCAGCTGTCCGCACTCAGCCACCCAGCAGGCCTCCAAACAAACCTCCTCCTCGCCCAGCCTCTCCTCCCTCTTTCTCCCTTTTTCCCTCTCTCTCTCTTTCTCTCTCTCTCTCTCTCTCTCTCTCAGTGAATATATCAGCAGCAGCTCTGGGTCTGAAAACATACTAAGAACTTCAGTTCCTTCAGGCTTTCTCAGTTTTTGCCTCTTCATTTTTTCATTCATATTTTATTATAATATCTTATAGCTCCCATGGGATTTTTTTTTATTTTTAGTGATTTTCATTTGTTTCTTTGTTTGTTTGGTTATTTATACCATTACAGTTTTAACAGGCTTTACTTAAGAATATTTTACAGTATTTTTTTTATTATTTTTTACATTTTCTTAAGAAAATGTGACTTCAAAAGATTCAATATAAGTGCAAATAAATTAATGATCTGTTTTAAACATTTTTTAGCTGGCCATTTAAGGACAATACAAGTGTAATAAAAAATAATATTATTTGATCTATTAATTAATTGTAGAAAATTCTTTTTTTTTTGTCATTTTAAATTTTATATCTGTCAAAAAAAATAAGAATTCATATTCTGATTTATATATTTTAAGTATTGTGAAATCTATTTCAAAAAAATAAAATCCGTATCAATGGAACTTATTAATTAGCCATTTTAAGGAAGCTAACTGTGAAACACATTTCTCTTTGTTAAAAAATGAGGAAGATTGTTACCAAAAAATACTGTTGTGATCTGGACATATTACTGTCAAAAGTTGCTGTTTTACCTATATTTTCTGTTATACTGTTATATTTCTTTTTGTTAACCACTGTCTTTTGTTTTCTTTAATGTTATTAGAGATGTTTTGGTGAGGTTGGCTGGATGTTTTTGGGTAGTTTTAATAATGGAAAAATAATGAAATGAGACTAAGCTTTTGCTGGTAAGTTAGTGTGAGTTATCTCTGTTTTAGAGGCCCTGTGTTGTTTATGTCTTTTGTTTATGTATTTTGTGTTATAACCTGTTGTGGTTGAGCAAATATCTTTATAAGAGGCTAATTTACTTCAGTTTTTTTTAGCAGTTTATAGTTTGTAAATAATCAGTGAAATATTGCAAATGTACAGGTACTCTATATGGAGAGAAACTAAAGTACAGGCAAAGCATTATTAATTATTAATTATTATTCACTTTATTAATCTAACAGCACAGTTTTTACAGTATAAAATGTGAAAAATAATAGCAGTGGCAACAGAAAAAACATTTGCCAAATGGCAATTTATCATTTTGTTACAGTTTTTTTAACAGTTTATTGAAAGGTTAGTGGTGCATTTGGAACACTTCTGACTGTGAATGTACACTCAGGCTTTTTAATTTAATGGGACATCTTTTTTTTTAAGATAAAAATTGTAAAAAAAAAAAAAAAAAAAAAAAATCTGGAAGCAGGGGAACCAACCAAAAAACTATTTAATTTATTGCTTTGTAACATTTAAAAAACATAGTTTTGTTTTCCTGGCAGTGAGTAAGAAGTAAGTATCGCTGCTCAGATGGGAAAAAGGCAATTTCAAGCTTTAAAACTACTAGTTAAAAAAAAAAAAAACCCGCTTTTGCGAGCAATTTAGTGGGAACAATTTGGAGGGGAGGAAATCTCCCATTTCTCCCCAACTTCCTTCTTTCCCAGGTCCCATCAGCCACATGAGAGAAGCGGGATCCACAGATCCTCCAGGGCCTTGCACACCCCTCCCTAAAACATACTTCACACGCTTTTAACACACCACCACCACCAGCTCCTGACCACTCACCACAACACAGATGGGTCCTCTCTGAGACCAGAGGGAGAAAAGAAAAAAAAAGCCAGCATGTGCCACAGTGAACTTAACTCCCAAATTCCCCAGCACGTCTCTGATGTCTCATTAGTCCACGCCGCTGAAGACCTGCTTGTTTTGGACTTCTGATGTATGGTTCTGCTTTTCATTCCAGTGCAAGATTTCATGGGGAAAACTCACTTCACTAACACCTCCATGCTGCCCTGCTGGAGCCGGATTACTTTTACCAGAGAAACGTCTGTAATTGAACGCTTAAAGGATTTAACGTACATACAGTTGCAAGAAAAATATATAAATTGGTTATTAAATGTGTTCAGATCTTAATCTAGGTCACAACAATAGACAAACACAGTCTGCTTTAACTATTATGCAGACATCCAAGTAATCCCAAAGGGTTTACACACTTTTTATTGCAACTGTAGAGTAGATAGAGTATCTACAGTGTTGTGATTTGTTTTTCCACTTACAGATTTCTTTTGTTTCTTGTCATACATACATTTTTCTGATTATCAAACAAACTTTAATATCAGACATTTAAAAACCTAAATAAATATTAAAAGCAGTTTTTAAACAATGATTCATTTATTAAAGGAACAAAACTATCCAAACCAACCTGGCCCTATGTGAAAAAGTAATTCCCCCTCAGTGTTAATGATTTAAAAGTAAGAAAGAGACTGGGTGAAAATGGTACCCATGGGAGATTTCCAATGAAAAAAGCCCTGCTGACCACAAAACAACCCAGAGGTTTTTCCAACATTTGCCAAAAAAATCTTGATGATCCCTAGAACTCCCCTTTGGAAAATATTCTGTGGATAGACGTGACAAAAGTGAACATTTTTGGAAGGATTTTATCCAAATAATACTAATACTAATAATAATGTACATTAGAAATAGAGGACATAGAAGTTAATTTCACAAAAAGAACATCATAGTGAATGTAAAACATGGTGGTGGTAGTGTGATGGTCTGGAGATGCTTTGCTACTTTAGGACTTTAGGACAACAAATTGCTGTTATTGATGGAACCGTGAATTTTGCTCTCTACCAGAAAATCCTGAAAAAACTGTCTGCCCAACATTACGTGACCTCAAGCTCAGGCGTAGTTGGGTTCTGCAGCAGGACAATGACCCTAAACACACCAGCAAGTCTACCTCTGAATGGCTCAAAAAACAAAATGAAGGTTTTGGAGTGGCCTTTTGGAAAGTGGGATTAAGATGCTGTGGCTGATCTTAAACTGGTGGCTCATGCTGAAAAACCCTCCAATGTGGCTGAATTGAAACAATTCTGCAAATAAGAGTCAAACAAAATTTCTCCACAGAGATGAGAAAGACTCATTCACAGTTATCGCAAATGATTGATTGCCGTTGTTGCCACCAAGAATGGCAAATCACAACTGGAATCACAACATATGCATGTTTCTGGCTGAATCCCACATGTGACATGATGTGGTTGGTGTGGCACAGTGGATAACACCACTACCTGCTAATCAAGTCAAGTGAAGTCAAGTAGTTTTATTGTCAATACTGCATATGTACGGGACATACAGAAAATTGAAATTATGTTACTCTCCTTCCCAATTTTACAGCAAGTACAGATAATAGATATAATAAAAGAGAATGGGAGACACTATGAGTACAATACAGCAGGGACACAATAGACATACATGAGACAGAAACAAGGTGCAGTAGTGTGGGGGAGAAATAGATATATAAATATAAGTAAAAAAAAAAAAAGAAATAGATATAATATAAAAGAGTGGGAGACACTATATGTACAAAACAACAAGACACAATAAACATACGTAGACAATAGTGCAATATTGATGGTGATTGAGATGGAATGACAGTATAAATAGTATGTATCAGCAGTGCAAATATGGTATGTGGTATATATCTTAAGGCAGGTAAAGTGAATGAGTGCGTAAGTTCTTAGAGTTCACAGTTTATGGGGAATTAAAGTGCGAATTGACAGTGCAAGTATATCAGATATTGGGTGCGTAGTGCAAGTCCGTTTGGAAGGGACCAGTACTAATAAGTTACCACATCATGTGGGAGACTGGGGTTCAATTCCTGGTCTGGGTGACTATACTGATCTACAACAATAAGAGTCCTTGGGAAAGACTCCTAACACTGTGTTGGTTCAGCTCTGTGATAAGAAAAACCTTTGGATAAAAGTGTCAGATAAATTCTGTAAATGTCTTGCCTCCTTATTCCCTATATAGTAAACTACATAAAGTATACCACATAACTGCAATGTCCACAAGCATATAGTACTAGATTGCTGCTACAAATGCTGCTACAATATCCTCCTGAGACCCAGTCTTTTGCTTTGTGTGCGGGTATAAAAACTAAACTTTGTCTTTGCACAGGAAGTCATATTTTTTGTAACAAAAAAAATAATGTCCACATATGAGGACATTAGTTTATTTTAATAAAATTATCTGTAGTCCAAAAACAAAATAAGTAAATAAACTAGTTTCAAATATAAAATTGGATATATGGCCCATTTTTCTGGACTGGCTGTAAAAACCTTTGACTGGGATTCCCACCACCTTGTTTTACATCAATTGATTGTGCTGTTGTCATGTTTATTATGATTAAATAGTACAGGCAGTGTCTCCATATGAGGCCAAAGGGTCAATGTTTTAAAATATTAGGAATCATGGTGCAGAGAAGCAGAAATGTAACGTCCTCATATGAGGAAGCAGGGTCTCAAGAGGATATATAATGTCATTGACATTCACTCCCAATCCTAACCATGCACAGTCCCAGCACAGTCGGTGATTTCCTTACTCAGCTTACACAACTTTATCAACTTGTAATCAGTTAATCACCTGGCTCATTAGATTCATTAGAGTTTGATCAAGAAAAGTACCAAGTCCATAACCTGGGTCTTTAAAATCTGACCTCCAAGCTCACAGAAGGATATATCTCCAGTAGTGCCCACTCTCAGATATCTCCCAACTCCTGCCAGAAGGGCCTCTGGGTCAGCTCCACTCTGGCCTCTTCTGGTCCTACTCAACCCTTTCTGGCGCCTGCTTCTCCATCACACCTCCTCCTGTCAACAGCTCCAGCTCTCTGCCCAGCCTGTGAGACTCCACCGCCCCCCAGGGAGGCGACATGCCGCACAGCTAACGCTCCTCAACCCCTAAACCTCTTCAACACTGCAGTTACAAAGGCTTCGGCCATGGTGAAGCCATGCAATGCAATCAGAGGTCACTCAATCATCTAAATTGGGATGATGGAAAATAAGGTTTGGTAAGTTTCTTTGCCAACCGACACTATAGCGACCCAAAACATAGAAGTAAATCAACAACCGAATGGCTTCATCAGAAGAAAATACGCCTTCTGGAGAGCCCTGACCTCAACCCAATTAAAATGCTTTGGCCTCATGACCTAAAGAGAGCGATATCCCAAGATTATGGCATTGATTATGGAATTGAAATAGATTTGTAAAGAGGAATGCTCCAAAATTCCTCCTGACCGTTGTGCAGGTCTGATCTGCAACTACAGGAAACGTTTGGTTGAGGTTAATGCTGCCAAAGGACGGTCAACCAGTTATTAAATCCAAAAATCTAAAGGTTTACATACTTTTTCCAACCTGCACTGTGAATGTTAACATGTTGTGTTCAATAATACCATGCAAACATATAATACATTTTTTGTGTGGTATTAGTTTTAGCAAAAGTTTAAGACTGTGTTTGTCTATTGTTGTGACTTAGATGAAGATCAGAACACATTGAATGACCAATTTATGCAGAAATCCAAGTAATCCCGAAGGGTTCACATACTTTTTCTTACAACTGTTTACTTTCCCAAAGACATTTCGCCAAGTTGGCAGACTTTGATAGGGGTGCACCACTGGACTGAGACAAGCAGGATGGTCATTGTGACAAAAAAAACTGCCTGCTATCCAGGCCAACCATCAGCCAACCTCTGTTTGCAGGGCAGTTGTGCACGAGTAACCTAGACTGCTATGGTCTGAATTTCAGGTTGCCTCAATCCTGCCTTTGCTATGCAGTAAAACACTGCTGGTGTGATGATCTGGGAAGCCATTGCTTACAAGAGTTGGTCACCACTAGATAAAAATGAAGGAATGCATCTGAATGAACATTGAGTTTTGAAGTGTTTTTGTTATTTATCACAAGAAGCACCAGCAGTAAAACTACTTAGATCTAGTCGTTCTGATATGAAAACAAAAAATGCAGGTAAATAAAGAACGATCTATGACTTTAGATGTTACTATTTAGTTATTCAATTATTCACTGCCTGGCCACCGCCTTTAGCTGTGTTGCATTAATTTTCACCAAGATCTTGCAGCATTGATGATGGTAGAGTCTGACCGCTGCACAAAGTCTTCTCCAGCACATCCCAAAGATTCTTAATGAAGTTAAGATCTGGACTCTTTGGTGAACTCTCTCAATCCATGTGTGAAAATGATGATCTCATGCTCCCTGAATCACTCTTTCACAATTCCAGCCCCATGAATTCTGCCATTGTCATCTTGGAATATGCCAGTGCCATTAGGGAAGAAAAAATCCATTGATGGAATAACCTGGTCTATATTCAGTATATTCAGGTAGTCAGCTGACATTCTTTCAACACATACTGTTGCTGAACCTAGACCTGACCAATTGTAGCATCAACCCCAGATCATTTGCCTAGTTAAATCCAGGTGGCGACTTTTTTTTTAGCCAGGCAGTGTATATTAGTTGAGTAGTTCTTAGCATAATATGGATTAGAAGAAAATTAAGTAATTAACTCTTGAAAAGTTCAACACAGCTGTTAACTGAGTGAGTAAAGTCTTTCCAGTTGACTCTACCTCAAATATATACCTAAAATATACAACATATTCTGATTAGTTCAACCCTTTTTTCTTTACTTTTAAGTCGTTTTTTTTTTGACTGGTACAAAATGGGAACTTCTTAGCAAAATGGCAGCAAGATTCTAAGCTTTCAATGGAAGTCAGTGTATAAATATTTTATTTAAAGTCATTTGAAGAGTTGGAGCATTTCTATTGGTCCATTCATTGTGGAAATTTGACAATTGACTAGAGACAGCTGCTGTGTTCAAAGTTGTTCAAAAAAATCTACAAAATTAATTATATATATACTTATATAAATCATAATAAAAATACATATATATATGTATTTTTTTATTATGACTGCTGGTTTGATGATTTATTTTTTTGGATAATTTGAATCATATGAGGCTTCTTCCCAATTGAGCTCTACACACTAAAACTATAAGGTATATACCATGTACTTATCCTTACTAACCTGTTTTTTTACTAATAGGAAGTCATAAAACATTGCTGTGCCAACTATAACATAACTATTTTTGTCTAATATTGTTTTAAACAGTTGCAGTCTAATTGCAGTCCATTCTGGAATAGTGTACCTTGTAGTCACACCCAAAAAAAAAAAAAAAAAGAACCGACCAGCTGTGAGTGTGCATCTCGGATATGTGAGTACACTCATCTTTAAAACTTGTATCTCTACTAGATCATTCATATCTTAAACTATTTTTAGAAATTAGAATTTCTAGAAATTAGAAATTGGGTTGCACTCATAGACTTGCAAGGGGTCGACACACAATTGTATAGAAATTGTAAAAAAAAAAAAAAAAAGACCTTTACATAATATTAGCTATATAAAAACTGGGCCTTCAACTGAACTTTATTAGCATAATGCTAATGCACTTGTAGGAGAGGAAACCTGAGATTTCCTCTACTAAGTTTGCACTTTATAAATGATATCAAGGTCCATAACACACAATTAAGCCGGCAATTTGTAAAGTGCAGCTTTAGAGCAGTTGTGTGTTGTTACAGTCGGGTTAGCACAGCAAACAAAACGCCTGCTTTCAGACTCCACTGCACAGTGATTGACGTGTATGGAACACTGACTGACAGCCACCATTGAGGCCATCCCACTCAGAGAGGCTTTGAGGCTGACCCCTGGGGTGTCCTATACACTGCCTGTCCCTGCCGGACAAGGGCCACATAGGGGAGTTCTCTGGTCGCAGAGGGCAGCGGGTCGGGACGGTAGAAGATCAACTGAACCCTTCCCTCCTCGTCCTTTATTGCTCAGGTCAGAGGTTAAGTAAGCAAGGAGCATTCCTGTAGGGTCAGATTTGTTAGCAGCTAAAAGGAGTCCACTCTGACTTCTGGCTGGTGGCGGGCGCCATTCTTATTCCATGAGGCATTTCATTACATGGGGGCTCCCTCTGTGAGGTGGGCTGAAGTCAGTTAATGGCAGATGGCTTTTTTATGCATATTACAGAAGAACACAAGCGACGGGAACAGGGGCGTGGCATATCGTATCCTTCACGATAATATCGCTATCATTTTTAAGAAGATAACCATTATATCCATATAACGATAATAGTGGTATTCTATCTTAAGAGCTGTCTAATGTATTTATTTTGCGATTTACTGCAAAGCTGTATGAGGAATTTGCTTTCGTTTGGTTTAAGATTTAGATTTTATCATTACATTATTATAATATTTATTATAATTAAACAGCCTGTCAACCTACATTACAACCTTCTGGCAACTCTGATTAACTTATTCTGTGTAACAGAGGTAACTCTTGCTCTTCCTTTCCTGGGGCAACCCTGATGAGTGCCAGTTTCGTCATTCAGCATTCATTAACGTTCTTGAGGATACTTTCAAATTTCTTGAAATGTTTCGAATTGACTGATCTTCATTTCTTCAAAACTTAGAGTTCTTGCCATAATATGGGTTATTATAAATATTATTCAAATAGGGCTATTTACTGTATACCATCACTACCTTTTCACAAGATGTGCAAAGCTGTCATCTAAGCAAGAGGTGCCAACTTTGAAGAATCTAAAAAAAAAAATTAAACAAATCTTTTTTTGTGATGTTTTTAGTATTAATATATAATGCACATTTTTTTTATAATGAAAAAGCACTGAATTCTATTAGTCAATAAATTTAAGGCAGTTTTATTCTGGATTAAATTAACTTGGACCAAATCTGAATAGTGTAATAAACACCAGCACTGTGGGAAACTGGGAGGACTGAAATAATTTCATGAACCAAAGTTCAGTTGCATCATGTTTTGGCCAAATACAGTATAAACCTAATCATCAGTACAGGATATGCAATGATTATCAAATTGATTAAGTTAAAAAGGTACAGTAACATTTTACATATTTACATTTTACAAGAACGATGACTTCAGATGACTTCTATTGACTTATATTATTATGATTCTAGGTAATCATGTCAACCATTAATTTCTACAGTATGTGCTTTTTTTTCTTGTTTAAATGGGACCATGAACTGTCAGGACGTAGCAATGTGGAGGACTGTATGTACAGATGAACACACATGGGAAGAGATATAAAAGCTTCTGAGTTGAGGCAGGATGTGCATTATTCATGTGGTTTCTTCTTCTTCACACACAAACACACACACACACACACTCACACACACACACACACACACACTCACGGAATGAATGAGAATTTGAGGAGATGTTAGGATGCACACTTAATGCTCATGAAGCTCTGGGAAAATAAGGCGGGCTTGGAGAGATCCAGAGCAGCAGAGCTCTTCTTTAGTGTGATGATGAACAGAAAGGGTCTCTCTGGAGTGCACATGTGCACACACAGATGAACACACGAAAAATACACACACATACACACACACACACACTCACACACACATCTGTATTCACTTTTCTCAGAAGCCATTAGCACGAGCTGGCCTTGATTACTTATTTATGAGACAAACAGGCTGAAGTGCGGGGAGTGGAGTAAAGAGACATAGACAAAGGCTGGAACCCAGAGATACACACACACACACACACACACATACACATACACAAACACACATTTACACTAGTAGTCTCTATCGTAATCTGCACAAATTACCCTTCACAATTCCTACAAAGCACACAGATCATCACATACACAATATGATAAAAATAGTACCCTGATATATTCAGTATAATACATAATACAGCAATATTATCATGAAACCATTTTTAATTCTGTATAGTTGCTCTATCTTTCCTGAGTGGGCTGTTCACCAACAATTCTTTAAAACGATTACTAATTATGATCATGAAAAATGTCCTAAACCTTTAGGGAACATTAAAGCAATGAAACTGATAAGATTAAGACTAATGAGATGCTCTATCAAAGTTCTGGACTACAATACACAAGATTCCACTCACACACCTCACAGCCACATGCCCTTTTTCAGCCAGTAAGCCCCAAATCTCATCACACTCTTCCTCACCTGAGTACTGATCTCCTACACCCGCGTTCACTAACTAACTCTGAGCTTATAACCCTTTTTTGTTCGTTTGTTTGTTTGTTTTAAGCTGATTTACCATCAACTTTGTTTCAGTTTGGTCTGAACCAGACTAACAGCTGTAAAAGGACCCAAATTAAATTCAACCAAAAGAAGTGGTGTCAGTCCAGAACAACTGAACCATGGTTTGGATTGTATGTAGTGTGAAAGCACTTTCCTGGATGGTTCAGACTTTCAGACCAATTACATAAAGCTGAGACCAGTTTTCATCACCCATTTGATAATAATAATAAAAAAAGAACAGGTCTTGTACGGAAATCTGACTCCACTTCATGTGCACATGCATCATGCTTCAGTATCTACTGTGACTGTAAATGAATTATTATGTATAAACACAAATAAAGGGGAGGGAAATCGAAGGGTAGTCGAATTCTAGCAGGGAAGCAGAATTAAGCACAACTTCTGGAAAGACTTTGCTTACTAATACGTATGAGTTAAAATAGCCATTGAGCTTTCATAATCAATTAATACAAATAAAAGAGAGACAAACCAATACATTGAAATATTCAACAAAAAATTACTTTTAATTAACGAGAGATAAAACTAATTACATGTGTTGAACAGTGATTTGCAGAGCTATTACAGAATGCAACTCCTTACCTGACTCACTGCTCAAAATAGAATAAAATATGGTTTAAAAAACAACTAAACAGACACTATTTAACTGATTCCTGATGGTTAAATTTAATAAATAAAAGTAAAAAGTAGAGTAGGGAATTGATTTATAATGACATTTTCATTTTATGTCATTTAATTCTTTTTTTTTTTTACTTCTTTATACTTGTCGTTTTTTCTTACTTACGTATGTTTATTTATTTTCTATTTTATACATTTGGAATGTACTTAGAATATGTTTCTTTTAAATTTTGTGTGTATGTTTAATGTTTGTGTGTTTGATGGCTGATGGACCCCAGGAAAAATAGCTGCTATCATTATAGGAGCTAATGGGGATCCAAATAAATGAACAAATAAAAAAACTAAACCTAATAATTCCATCCAAGTTCTTTGCAAAGTATTGCCAACTTTTAGTAAGCATACTGACTGGTTCTCATTTGTTTGTCTTTGATGGGTTTGACACTGTTTTTTTTTTTTGCACTATTGCTTCTGTTTAATTGTCTGATTTTGGCCTTTTGACTGCACTTTGCCTTTCCCATGTATTCCCATAGTTTTAGTACTCCTAGCTCCTAGCCTGACTTAACGTACATACATTCTTTTGAATTGCCCTTTTGCTAGTAAGAAACTTCTCTCTATTTACATCTGCAAGCATCTGGTTAGTCACGCAGCATTACGAAATGCTGATTGTGTAACTGATCATGGAATGTGTGCGTATGTAAATGGCAGCAGCTATTTCCAGCTATTTATGTTTTCCCAAAAATCGACAGTAATCTACATTAAGTCCCAAATGATGCTTCAATCATTTGTGTCTGGAACCCAAGACGGTATAATTGGCCTCACTCTCGTGCTGTTTGAGTGGGTAAGATGGCCTTCATTTTTTTCACTCAGTGGGACGCTAACAGAATTAGCAGCTAGGATTCACCTCCAAGCGTTTCGAGCTGTCCAAAGAGGTTGCATTAGTGGCACTTTGAAAAGAAACAGTGGCACTCCGCCCATGTCTGAGAAAGCATGTGCTAGCTTTTACTGTCCCAGTGATGGTAGCATCGTGTAATTAGGTGGTCCTAGCTAGAGGATGGGGATTGGTGATGGGAAATTTGGAGGAATTACGGGAAAGATCCTAAAAATAAATATTTAAATGCATCAAATAAAAATGTAAACCAAGAAAAATTGTGTTTGAAAGAGAAAGCATAGTCTATTGAGACTTAAAACACAATTAATTTAAAGTCCCTTTAAACGCCCTTAATTTACTAATATATATATATTTATACAGTATTGCACATGCACCCAAAAACAAGGTTATTTTGTGTCCACCCAAAACATACACCTCAAATTACTCCCATTAGCTACCATGCTACCAATGATGTCATATCACAATTAAGAAAGAGTCCTACAAAATCTCATTCTTTGAAAACTCTCTTTTATTAGTTTTCCTCAGCCGTAAGGCCACACCCACCACACCACTCCAACAAAAAAGTTGAAATCATTACAAGGGTCATTTCATTGCATCATTCACCATAAATAAATACTTATCTTTTTCCTCGCAACCATTTAAATAAATATTTGTGACTTGTCAATAACTTGTCGGCAACAGAAGAAAATGTGTAAAATGTGTTTATATATATTTTTTATATATATTTATATATAATATATTCATTTGTATAGATTTCTATATATATATAAATGTCCATATATTCCTCTTTAATTCTTTCACAACTTACAAGATGCCAAATGTACCAAAGCAATACTGAATACAATACTGGGGAAACCTTTAATGGTTAATTTCGAGGCTGCGGTCAGCACCAGTTAGGCATTCCTGTAAAATGCTTGTACCTATGCACTGCACCCATCCCTACAATAGCAGAGACTCCCTGGAGAGACTGTCTTTGGGGATATATATATTGTTTGTTTTTTTAACCGTGGAGAAGAGGTACCTCAACAAGGTTGGTTTATGTCACCATCACACTGCGATGATGTCGCCAGTAATTTAGCTTTTTGGGAAATATTCTCTTGCTCTTTACTTAAAGCTGATCGTAATATTCGAGTACATGTGCATAGATGGCTCTAAACCAGTCACTATTACAGCAGTACTCTGAAAACGCTGAAACAAAATTAAAGCCAATAGTTAAATACAGTCTAACATGAGAAGGTTTTCTGAATGGCTTCGATCGACTTACATCGATGACGTTCTCACGATAGCCGAGACTCGGCACCTTAATAAAATGACCAGTCAATGTCAAATCCCACAAGGGGATCTGACATCACTCTGCTATCACGTACTTCTTGTATAAATACAGTGTAATGAGTGCTGAATTTAATCACAGTTGCACTTTACCTAAATGGTAGCTCCACCCTCACTTGCCTTGGAGGATTGTGGTTAAGGTCACAAAGGGGGCAAAAGTGCTAAAAGTATTTTTTTTTTTGTAACGGTGAAAAAAATACGAGCCAATTACACAGTAATTATTAATCTCATTATAGGGAGATCACAGCACTGCAATGTAAAACGAGTGTTAACCGCAAAGGACCTCTCCCCCACAATACAAAGCCAGCTTAGGTTAGTTTTAAATGTTAGCCAGGCCTCTTGATTCAAAGTTAATGTCCAATAGTAATAGAAAATAATGGTAATATTAATAACCAGATTAAAACGAATAGAAAAAAAATACAAAGTACAGTAACAATCCTACGTACATACAAAAATATAGCAAAGGAACTCTAACAACAAGGGTCAGTGTGCATATAATGGGGGAGAACACACATGATTGAAACAGATTTGATTGCATTTCTCATCCCAGTTTTGGATTATCAGTGCATCTGTTTCACCTTGTTCCTATGTATGGTGCTCGTATGGTTCCGTTCTGATCAGCCCCTGTCTCAATGCAGTCAGTTCCTTCATCCTGTGATGACACCAAGGTAAGCGTACGTCTTTTATATCCTCACGTCCTGCAATGTGCCTAGAGCCTGTCAGAGACACTGAGGAGGCTCAGGAGCCAATCCGTTATGTCTGTGCTTAGAAATATATGGCCGTGTGGAGGATATTCCCGGTTGCTCTTGCTTTGATGCCGCACTGAGGTTAAACTATGTTATGAAGCTTCTCTTTACTCTGACCGTATGTGGTCCTGCACATTTTCTGGCCATTTTTTTTGAGAGTTCTCCAAGTAAGGCCTTGTGAAACACTTCACTCTGAAAGCAGCGGGAGGGAGGGGGAAACGTAAGAGGAATCTTATGGTCTTTGGTGAGGACTAACCGTGACTGAGGGTTGGTTCTGGGAATGTACGATGACTGATTTGCATTTGGTCCCATAGCACATTTAGATACAGCACAGGGCAAGAATCCCACTACTGGAAATCGGAAAGAAAGAGCAGCAGGAGGGGGAGGCGGAATGGTGAGGACGCGAGAGTGCTTGGGAGAGGCTGGCGTCAGGCTGCCCTGGACTGGAAACCTGACCAGACACTTTGTCTTTCAAAGCAGCTTCTCTAAAAATAAAAAGAAGGCTTCCGCTGACAGCAGACACAAGCCTGAGACTGCACATACATGCACATACACCTTACATATCTCTCATACACGCAAGCAAACATGTTTCAGTTTCTTCACCATTCATATCCACACATCGCCTTTCTGTCTTTTTGTTCATCTCCTCTCACGCAACAGCTTCATCTGCCGTTAATGGTCCCTGTTTGGTGTCCAAAATAGCTTGACTCATGGTAGACACATGGTAGGCTTTTTTGGTCAGCCCCCTTTTCCTGATAGAGTCCCCCTGGTTTCACATGAGATAAAACATCATCCACCGGTTTGTCCGTTTAGTATGGCCATGGATGTTCTGGCATTCTGAGTTCTCTTATTGGACTACCCATAGACCACCAGAACGTCTGTCTGTATTCAGACACAGCACTGCTCTGATTTTGTTCTGATGGCTAACTCCCTGTAAAAGTGGCTATATGTGTAATATGGATTACTATGGACCGACTCTCTTAACCAGGAAAGTCAAATAAATAAATAAATAAACAAGGTTTTGCATAAAAAAAAATCCAAAAAGTTTTCTTTGTTAGACTCAATGCAGGCCTGATTGGTTGGGCGGAGGTGGGCAAGTTCAGCAGAATTCTCTCCAGAATGGTCTCCTCTGGGGATGCAAAGATGGGGGTAATGCAGAGGTTGTTAGGTATCAGGCTTCTCGATGTCATACAGGCTTCTCCAGGGTCTTGCGGAAAGGCGTGGGATTTGTGGCAGAGATTTTGCGGCACACGGTGTTGGTGTTGCTGCAGCGGCAGCCGGGCCGCTTTGTGCGGTCGTAGCCTCGCTGGCACAGGGTGAGGCACAGCTTGGCGGGAGGATAGCAGCACAGGCAGGGCAGGCAAAGAGCCAGGAGGGCCATGGTGCCCCAGCGGGCGCAGGCGTGAGCCGGAGCACAGGAGCAGGGCCGATCAGCACAATTGTCCTCATCATCTGCCGAGCAGTGGTAGAACAGCCCTTTGACACAGCACAGGCAGGTACCATACTCCACAGCATTCTCTGCCGAGCACAGGCATCGCTGGCCACAGGCCCAACAGGAGGGCAGGCTTCGAGGGGCGCAGCACTCCTGGCACTTGCAGCGGCTACATCGTTCGCAGATGAACAGATGCAAGCCTAAATCCTCTCCGTTGGCCAGGCTTTTACCTAATGAGTCCGGTTTCAAGTCGCCCTTGGGCTGCGACCGCACGACTGTGGCCAGGCCAGAATGGGAAGGCGTTAATCCTGAAAGAAGTCTCTGGTCCGATGAAGCACTGCCACGGGACATAGAGCTAATGGTACTAGAGCGGCTCAAGTGTGCCAGGTGGGCGTGTTGGTGCTGACTTTGACTGCGGGGGATTTGAGGATGTCGCTCATCATGTGTATAGAAGACACCCACCTGAGTGGCAGGCTCTAGTGCCACCGGGCGATCTACATAGTCATTGCTGGCCCGTATAGAGCGGATCTGGTCTATGGACAGCACAGAGACCTGCTGGAGGTCCAAGCCATCACGGTCCATCCTGAGAGGAGGAGGTGTCGGATCCATAACGTCACTCGGGCCACCAAGGGAAAGACTTGCATACAAGGCTCGCACCTATCAGGGTACATCAGATAAACCTGCAAGACAAAACAATACAACATGCCATGACTTTTCCAGCAGAGTAAAATAATTACATTGATTGAAATACTGAAAAGTTTTAGCACTTGGTGCGACCGGAACAACAGGAAAACACATAACCTCTGTTCACTAATGCTGAGGCTACAGCTATTATTAGACACAGAGGATGGAGAGATAAAACCATTGACATCACACTGTAATTTAGCATCTGGTGAACACAGCTGTTGACACAAGGGAGGGAATCTGAGTAGAGAAATAGACAGCAATGAATTGTGGGAAACAGGGGAACCCAAAAAGACTTAGTGTCAATGTCCTGAGGCATCTTTTCCCCCAGCTGCTCAGAGGAATCCAAGAGCCCCTCCCAGCAGCTTTTCTTTTGTTAAGCCTTATCCTCCATAAACAGGAACAACATGGCTAGTGGAATGTACATGGAAAACATCAGCATCCTGGAATTGAGAAACATGCTGCTCGCATTATTTGATGTCATGCCACAACAACAACTTCAATCACATTAGAGTTTAGCGCATTCAAGATTCTTAATTAACTAATTGCACAAATTTGACAAATCCCCTGGGTTGTGTGTTTTGCAGCACACCCTTTGAGTTACACAAGCACCCGCTTGAGGATCAAACTCTGGACTGCTCTAAAGGAGGTAAGATTTCACGAAGAATGATTCAGGATGAATGGAGATGCTTTTCTAGGCAGGCCTGATGAAGAGATTAGACAGGAGAGGAGAGCCGTGCCTGACATAACCAGGAACGGAAATCCATACGCAAGGGCAGCAATTAGAGGAAGCAGTGTCTGCTCCCAGTCCGCCAAGTATCCGGGGCACAGTCAGCTGAATTCCTGGCAAGAGCCTTGGATGCTCTTGCAAAAAGGTAAGATAGCATCCGTCCTCTGCCCCCACCACTCGACCATAAAGTCGAGATAAGGAGGCCCAGGTCGGAAGTACAAAATGCATTTACGAATTACACAGAGGAGGAAAGAGAAGTCCTGGAGAGTAATTACATCAAACCCAGCAGAGAGCTGCAGTCAGAGCCTATCAGTCCATCTAATTGTTTAGAGGGGCCTGCTGTTCATTTCCATGAGCTCATTATTTGGGGCCTGATTTCGCAAACAACGTTGGACTTCTAGCCAACGGCGCATCTGCATACAAGCCAGAGAGGAAATTTTGGGTTTGCTCATCTGTGTCATGTCAGGCACTTTTAGGTTGCATATTTGCGAGAGCATTTGCACATGTCCTCTCCATGTGGTTTTCCTCAACTGTGTCGACACTTGGGAGCATTTATCACTTGGGGCTATGCTGAAGTTTATTTGAAAGTTTCCACTGACTTGTAGTGCTTTTCTTAAAAACCAAGCTGTGTTCTCAAGTTAAACTTCAGCTGAAGACATCAAATTTCATGGTTTTGTTTATATTACTTAATGTCTTTTACGGACAGAGTACGTTTTTTTCAGGGGGGAGATTGTGATACTTGATTTGCAGAACTAAAATTAGTATGACTAATAAACAACTCCAATCCTCCTTAGTTTTTTAGTTTTTTTTAAACTAACCTAACAAGAGATTTGAAACCTACAGCAAGAGCAGAAACCCACCAATTCAACCCCACCCATCCAAGCCCCAGACCTCATCCCAGTAGCCTGGGTGCCAATGGATCGATAAGCCACACTCCAGCAGTAGTGCAGGCAAGGCGCTAACATCAGGAAGCCAGACGAACCCCCCCTCCCTCCCTCCTCCCCATAAAGAGCACTCTACTACCCCTACCCAGTCCCAAAGCACTCGTCAGCTCTGCATCCCCCAGACCGCATTCTAGGGTGAGGCCCGATGAAGATGCTAAGCTGCTAGTGTGCGAATGCTGACAAAAGTAGCAGAGGGCCAAAATGGGGCACAACCTCAATAGCCTGATGGCTGCTGAGCGTTGATTGTTCAATAGGCTACAAAAAGGTTGATTCGCTGCTGGACAACGAATGGTCCATTTGTGTTTTAACAGTGTGCGCTGTAGTATTGATTGCCGGGCTTGGATTACATCTTCTCAATCCCAAGCTCTGACCACGACCTCTAAAAGAGCTCCTGTTCAATGAGGTGAGACATCACAGCAAATGGACTTGGGTCAAGTACTCAGAGTTTTAATTGTTGCTAAGGTTATGAGGTACACCTATAGGTGGCGTTTGGGTATGGGTATGACTTTAATCCATACTTCGAGAGTTAGAGAGAACAGCTGAGACTAGTTGTTCTTCAGGTAGCGTTCAGGATCTGTTTCTGCAATCCAGCAATTGGCCTAAGCATCACTTCCTGCTGGGTTTGAGTTTCTTTTCTGCTCTCGCATCTGAAGAGTCCATCTATTTGTCGGCTCATGGTTTTATCATTTGTGTGGCGGCTGCTGCTGCTGCTGTGGAGGGGTTGCAAACTCAACTGCACACCAAGCATGTTGACAGGTCAAACGGATCGAATTCGCATGGCTGTCAGTATTTCTTTCCACTCCCTGTGAAAAGCCCCCCACTGCCTAAGGTAATTCCAGGTGCTTTGTAGCTTTGTTAGTGGAATTACCTTTGGAGTCATGAATATTTATATATGTTTTATCAAGTGTTTGAGTGCATTTTCTGGGAATCTAGAGAGGAAAAACTGGCTGGCTGAGAAACAGCAATATTTGATATTTTTGCAAATGCAAAACCAGCACATGTCCCAGGTTAGAACATCCGTAGAACATCCAGGCAGGCACAGACATGGCATGAGAGTGCACAGTGCAGGGGAACGAGCCTCACATGGAGAGGGGAGAGAGGGGAGAGGGGAGAGAGGGCTGTGTTTACTCAGTCCTGCCTGCCGTGAGGGGTAACCTGAAGACAGGCCCCTGCGCTCTGGGAGTATCAGTGCTGAGTGAGCTGTGCCTCGTGGCTCAGCCCCAGGGCTCCTTGCGCCCGGTACCTTGCACACATCCTTGGCCAGAGTAACCCAATCCCAGGCAGGAAGAGGATGAGGAGTGCATATTATTCATAACAATCGCCACACACCACTAGCCGGGAGTAACCCAAAACCCCAGGTCAGGGAGAATGGAGAAGAAAGGCAAACGAATGAAGGGGGAAAAGAGCCATATTGCAGAGGGTCACCAGCCGAATGTTGCGACGAATGTACCCAAAGTCCGGCAGGCCATTCTCTTGTTGCAGGCCAAAATTTAGGAAGTGGTTGGCAAGGGTTCCAGGCCGATGACATCATAACGTGATGCTATTTTGGAGCCTCCTGTCAGTGACCCCTGGAGCTGATCCTGCAACTGATAAAGTGATAGCCACCCAACCCAACAGCAAACCAAGCCATTCTATCTCATTGGCTTATTTTAGGCCAGCTGTCATTTAATGTATCTATTCTACCTTTCTAACATTTTTTTCAGAGACGGCAACAGAGCAGAAGATTGGCAGTTACTTAACGAAAGTTGATTAGCTGCTAGTCATTCTGGGCCCTGGACCTTTTTGAAGGGTCAGAAGGGGGCTCCCAGAGGCCAATGTTAACTCTCAGGCTGGCCATGAGTTGTCAGTCACAAGGACCCTGGGTCAGCCCCTCTGGACCCTCTGGGAACACAGCGGGATTGAATGACAATAAACTGTATGAGATTCCGGATGTGCCGAATCCGACCCCCAGGAAGGACTGAAATAGACACTGAGAGAGGGAGGAAAAGGGAGAGGGGGAAGAAACAGAAGAGAGAAAAAAGGAGAGAGAGAGAAAGAGAAGCAAAGAGAAAGAGAGAGGAGAGGCAGGGAGGATAGTGATAGATATGTGTCCCATGTCTTTTTTGAGAGCATAAAAAAGGGGGAAACTTAGGCAAATGATGAAAACTAGTACAAAAAGTACAGAGTGAGCCAAAAACAAATACAAATAAAATAAAAGCAAAATCTTATGCTGAATGTCTAATGTCAGAACAGAGTGGGACAAGGATTAAGCTTAGTCCTAGACTAAACTAGACTAGACTTTTTCCTTCAATGGGAAACCTCCATTTCAAATTCTTTCTGTGTAGTCCAATTCGATTATAGATTTTATACACATTTTTTCATCACTTTCTCAGCAAAAATACAAAAACGGAAAACTTTCATAATTTTTTTTTTTTTGTCAGAGTGCACGCGCTCATTGTGCAACCTGTCCCGTGCAGTACCCAGAGTAGGAAAAAAAAAAACGCTTTCAGGCATCAGAGCTCTGTTTCCACTCTGTTATCATCCTCTTTCCTAGTCACTGCCAGAGCAAGCTGGTTGTATTGACAGCTCTGACCTTGAGGACAATCAATGTCATCCCTGCATGCCCTGAGCCTCATGCACAGGCTGGGTCCGCTAAACCATACTAAACCAAACCTGCTACTCACAGAAAGTCACAGAAACTCAAGGAAACTCACAGAAAGTCATGGAATTCATCCAGTTTTCAAAGAACCATCCTCTATCAAGTGACGGGAGACGGGAGCAAACCATTCATAGCGCACAAGATGATTGTGATAAGATGAGATAGTGGAAAGTGCAGTCAGAACCAAAAACAAGAGATAGATGAAGAGATCACTCACCTCGGAATGGAGGGAGATCCATTGCGACACTTAGAAAAAGTAGTTTGTTGAAGTTTTAAGTCTTTTGCCTCACTTGTGCCACTTTGGTCAGCTTTGTCCCTTCAGTCGCTTGGTTTCTCTGTTGTTTCGCAGAGTCCCACGCGTGCTGGCTCTATCCTCCTTTCTCAGAGCTCAATCATTCATTCCCCAAGGAGCGCGAGCGAGAGCCAGAGAAGAAGAGACACAAGAAGCACTCCAGTGAGGAATCTCTCAGAGAAGAGGGCAGCGTGTCATGCAAAATATCCCAAAGCAAAAGAAAAGGTCCCAGAGTGAAGAGAGTGAGTGGAAAGTAGAGCAAGGCTCAGGAGCACTTCCACATAGAGAGCTGGAGAGCATCTGATCTGTGGTTTGTCTAGTCTTAGTATGAGCTGGAAGTGTGAGCACTGGATAGTCTCACTTGCACGCCCGTCTCTCTCTCTCTCTCTCTCTTTCTCTCCCCCCCCCCCTCTCTCTCTCTCTCTCTCTCACTCACTCACTGGTCAGTGCTTTGCTTCCTGCCCTTGCACTCACTCATCCATTCTCTCTCAGAGGGCCGTGTCTGTGCATGAGTGAGCGAGCGAGGATGTCACAGACAGTGAAAGAGAGAGAGAGAGAGAGGGAGAGAGGCAGAGGGAGAGAGAGGGAGGTGGAGGGAGAGAGAGATAGAGGGTGGGAAAACAGAGGGAGGAACGGGGAGGGGTTGTCGGATATGAATGGTAGATACAGGGAGGGCGGTAAAGGGGGGGTTGGTGGAGTTTTGCTGGAGATAGTTAATGGCTAAGTGGCATCATCAGGCTGAAACTCAATCTCTCATTTGCTCCCCCTCAGGCACTGTTCCATATGATTCCCTGAGCATGGCCTGCAGCAGGAGAGAGAGAGAGAGAGAAAGAGAGAAAGAGAGAGAGAGCAAGTGAATGATATAAAGAGAGAGATGAAGCAACAAACAGGCATGATAATGGCAGTGCAAATTTGCGAAAAAAAAGAGACTATAATTTCTTACATTGCTTAATTACTTTTATTATTAAACATTTTTTAAATGTTTTAAACATGTTTTTACATTGTAAATAAATACTGAAGTGATCCAGACTATGAAGGAACACATAAGGAATTATGTAGTCATTTAAAAGTGTCAAAAAAATTAAATAAATAAATTGCAGAGTCTGAGGCTGGTAACTCTGATGAACTTATCCTGTGGAACAGAGGTAACTCTTGGTCTTTCTTTCTTGGAGTGGTCCTGATGAGAGCCAGTTCCATCATAATGTTTTGATGGTCTTTACGACTGTCTAAGTTTTTTTTTTTATTATTTATTTACTTAAGTTAGAGTTATTGCCATAGAACATCACTCAAACAGGGATATTCATTGTATACCAACTTTACCTCTTCACAACTTTACAACTGATGCTCTCAGACACGTTAAGAGGCAAGAAATGAATAAAAGCATTAACAAGTAATTAACAAATATGCTTTCTTTGAAAAAAAAAACTAAAACTATTGTTTTGTAAGGCCAAATATCACCCCAAATATTCAATTTTACTGCATTTTATTTGCTTTGTACTTTGCTAATACCTTATAGCTAACATGCTATTTCTTAAAGTGACAGTCTATAAGACACCAAGTAATAATGATGTTTTTCCTTGATTTTACCAAATTGAAAACCTCTAGAATATAATCAAGAGGAAGATGGATGATCACAGCCATCAAACCAAGCTGAACTGTTTGGATTTTTGCACCAGGAGTGGCATAAAGTTATCCAAAAGCAGTGTGCAAGACTGGTGGAGGAGAACAGGCATGAAAACTGAGATAAATGGTGGAGTTATTCCACCAAATATTGATTTATGAACTCTTTCTGGACTCTTTATGAACTTTATGAATATGAACTTGTTGTTATGACAATATATATATTTTTTTAATTTGGAAGAAATGTTGTCCGTAGTTTATAGAATAAAAAAAACAATGTTAATTTTACTCAAACATAAACCAAGGTTTCATGAAGAAATGTTACCAAACAAAACTTAGCAATGGCACACTACTTTGTTTGCCAGGACAGAACAGTGTGGAAGTGAAAACCTCAGTAAAAAAAAAAAAAAAAAAGTTTTAGAAATTTACCCAATTGGTTTCTATAGTGTTTAGAATGTTAATTTATCATCTCGTTCTGTTGTGTCTGTGTGTGTGTGTATGCGTGTGTGTGTGCCGACTAGCAGCTGTCCTAGAGCGGCCCACATCCTCCCCCAGTGAATAATTCAGAGCCTGACGTTGTGGTGCATGTCAGATTGGAACAGGGCCCATGTTCCTATCCTATTTACTTCTGTTGTTGCCAACAGATACCAAGAGACCTTATCATAATGGCGACATGCTTGTGGTGAGATTAGCAACTATTGAGAAGCGCGGCTCTGTACACATCCTCCTGCAACTCTGGGCTGAAGGCTGTGAATTAATCACGGGCCGCGCCGCTGACAGAAATAATCATTTTGTGGCGTGATACGAGAGAGCAAACACGGGGAGTGAAAGCGCTCCGTGTGCGAGCATGTTTGCCCGTTCAATCAGAACAATACAGGGCATCAAGTGGGAAGCTCCTCCCACTGTATCTGTATTGTTGTCTTACTTATGTCTTCTTATTGACGGCGCAGGGAAGATATCTCCAAGGTAACAGGACGTGTGTGTGTGTGTGTGTGTCTGCAATAGGACAGGAAGAGGGGTGCTTCCTGGCTTCCTGTGGAGGGAAATAGCTGGGATGGCCAAACAGAGCAGTGAGCTGGAGAGTGAATCAGGTTTCTCCGTCCTTGGCAACCTCGGCCCGAGGCTCTGTCAGCATGACAGTGGAGCTCAGTTGTTGAAGCGCAGTTCACGTCTGACTACTCCAGAACTGAGATGCTTCACATGCAGCTTATAGATGGACTAGTAGAATCCATGTAATCTGTGTAATGATTCTAAAAATACAGTTAATATTACTTAGAGGTGTGTTTAAAAAATATTTTTTTTGAATTTTCATTTAAATTTATTGATATCTTTTATATAAATATAAATTCAGAGTTTGAATCATTAAAAAGAATCTATTCTTCATGTGTCAACGTCCTCCACCAGCAGTTTCCTGTCATTTTAGAAACGTTAGCATTAGAGTAAACGTTAGTGACCGTTTTATTTCTCACTCAAAGTTACTAGAACCTGCTAGATTATTTAAGCATTTAGCAAACAAGTTAACTGTTGTTGTGTTATGGACACGTTAATTAATAATGATACAAAAAATAATATAACTGTCACTTTAATTCTTCATGTAAAGACTATTATTTTTAAAATTGACAGGTTGAGTATTCCTTGTACAATAACAACTTTATGTTTCAGAAAATCTGTTTCATATCTGAAAAAAGCCTCTAATTGTAGCAGAAATATTCCTAAATTTATTTCTAAAAATTAAATTCAACTGAATAAAATAGGATTAAATCAGAAATAGATTCAAATTTAGGACCTTGTCAATCAGAAACAAATCGATTCTATAAATCAGTTGATATCCAGCACTTATATCAATATAAAGTGCCTTTTGTGTCCATTTGTATCAAATATTCTGCACCAGTTACAAAACAAGTATCACTGAAAATTCAATACTTTTATGATTTATATCCATCATTAGTGTTTAAAAACTGCAGTACCTTTGTTGGATTTGGCATTTTTATCAACTGACTGAAATCTTGTGAGGATTAGCGCTGGTATTTACAGTGCACAACTTCCAGTTCAAAGGTTTAAAGTGTTTTTTCCTCATGAAACTGATCCCACACACTGAAAATCCACATGTGATCACTTTCCTCTTTGGGGGCTTCATCTGAGTATTTTAGGCCTTCTATATTTGTAAAAAACAACTTTTTTATCACATTTTTTTTTCAAGACCAATTACCCAACCCACTCATTAGGACTCCCCAGATCACTAGTGATGCCCCAACATCAGGAGGGTGAAGACTAGCACATGCCTCCTCCGATATATGTGAAGCCAACAACCGCTTCTTTTCCAATTGCTGCTGATGCATCATTTCCGAGTAGCATCACAACGTGCTCGGAAAAAAGCGCAGCCACTCGGTTCTGATACATCAGTTCACAGATGCCTTGTGCTGATCAACATCACCCTTTGGAGTCATGTGGGGAGAGAGCACCATCTAACCACCCAGAGAGAGCAAGACCAATTGTTGCATGAACGGATGGGAACTGAACCAGCAATTTCTTGAATTCATAGTGATCTTAGTGGCAGTGCTTAGCCCATCCTTCTTCGCTTCTACGCTACATGTGTGAGTGTGTGGCGTGTGTACGTGTGTGTGTTGGGGGGGTTTGGTTATAATGGTTTGCATTTTCAGTTTTAAGTTGAAGAAAACATAATAATACATTTATCGCATTTAAACATTTGACATATACTCACAGGAATGCAACTTGGTGGGTAGTTGTGCCTGTCATGTACTGTCATGGAGTGATTCATAATGGCAGCAGATTATATCTTCAGCATGAATCCTGTCTTTGTCTTAGTGGAGATGATGACCAACGGATCCATGTGTGGAGACTAGGGGTGTAAGGAGATGAGAACATGGCGATATTTTAATATACAGTATATTTTAAATATACAACTCTGGGGAAAAAAATGAGAGACCACTTCAGTTTATGAATTAGTTTCTCTGATTTTGCTATTTATAGGTACATATTTGGGAAGAGAACACCATCTACCCACCCAGAGAGAGCAAGGCCAATTGTACTTTCTCGGGGCTCCAGCAGCTGATGGCAAGCTGCATGAACGAAGGGGATTCGAACCAGCGATCTTCTGAGGCTGCGATCATAGTGGCAGCGCTTTGCCCATCCTTCTTCGCTGTGTATTGATGTCTCATTGTGTGTTATGAGGTACTATCACTTCACACAGGGCTAGCATGCTCATACAAGCTTTTCCATCCTTGTGTGAATAGGAATATTTAATAATAAGAGGAAGATTTAATAATATCGTGTGGACGTAGCTTAGCAGAGTTAGATAAAAATCATTGTACTAAATATTATAGCATGCATGGCATGTTTTTTTTGTTATTTTCTATCACAGGCCTCAGACTCTTATTCTCTGAAGGCCTAGAAGGTCCTAAGGGTTCCCCGCTGTCTATCATACACACAATACTGAATGGCATTATTTAGCTTTAGTTTGTAATCTCATGAAACAGTTGTCAAGCCAGATTGCAGATGGAGATCTAGAGGCAAAATACAATTTCCTTCTCCCCTGCTTGAGTGATGCAATCAAACTGTGTATGTGCGGGCGCTCGTTCAGGATGCACACATCCTCTCTGCTGTATAAATCATGTGTTCCATGTTTTGTCTCATGCTCTTTTCCAACAGCGTGTCTCCACTGTATTTATTTAGCCGTGTCTGTTTGTGCCTGTGAGTCAGGGATCGTCTGTGTGATTTCTTCACTCTCTGTCTCTCTCTCTGTCTGTCTGTCTGTCTCTCTCTGGCTGTTATTCCCATTTATCACTGGTGCTAATTCATATGGCTGCATGTGCTGTATCTGTATCTGTAGCTGTAACTGTATTTGGACCAAACCAGTTGTTGCAGAGTTGCTTGCACTTCTATATAATGAATAAAATTTAACAGAATATTCAGGGAAAAAAGAGAATGCACACCATGTATGTTGGTATCGACTGCCTGCGCCCATCACATACCTCCCCCACCCCACCCCCGGGAGGCACCATGCCCCGTCGCTTCAGCCCATAGCTCCTGATCCCACTGGAAGAGAAAGAGATGGGAGTGGTTGTGCTGGGCCATGGCAGGATCAATGTTAAATGGCCTGGTTAATGACCGGCACACAGCTGACAAAGTCATTCATTTCTGCCGGCGCTGTGTACCCTGTACATGTGTGTATGTGTGTGTGTGTGTGTGTGTGTGTGTGTGTGTGTGTGTGTGTGTGTGTACGTGTGTGTGTTGGGGGTCATGGTTAGAATGGTTTGCAGTTTCAGTTTTAGGTTGGAAGAAGACATAATAATACATTTATCACATTTAAACTTTTGTCATACACTCATCATAAAAAATAGCTGCACCAAAATGAATTAACTGACAGGAATGAAACTTGGTGGGTATTCCTGCCAGACTGTAATGGAGTGTCATGGAGTGATTCAGAATAGCAGCAGATTATCTTCTTCAGCATGAGTCCTGCTTTTGTCTAAGTGGAGATGATGACCAGCGAATGCATGTGCAGAGACAAGGGAACGAGAACGAGGCGATATTTTAATATATATTTTAAATATACAGCTCTAGAAAAAACTAACATACCACTTCAGTTTCTGAATCGGTTTCTCTGATGTTGCTATTTATAGGTATATGTTTGAGTAAAATGAACATTGTTACAGACAACTTTTCTCCCAAATTCCAAATAAAAAATATGAAACAAAGATGCAGAGCTTTCAGACCTCAAATTACACAAAGAAAACAAGTTCATATTTATAAAGTTTTAAGAGTTCAAAAATCAATATTTGTTTTTTTTTTATCACAGTTTTCATGCATCTTGGCATGTTCTACTCCACTATTCTTACACACTGCTTTTGGATAACTTTATGCCACTCCTGGTGCAAAAATTCAAGCAGTTCAGCTTGGTTTGATGGCTTGTGATCATCCATTTTCCTCTTGATTATATTCCAGAGGTTTTCAATTTGGTGAAACCAAAGAAACTCATCACTTCTTGGTGGTCTCTTATTATTATTATTATTATTATTTTTATTTTTAGAGCTTTATATTTTACAATTTCAAAGATGAAATATACATAATTCAAAATATTTTACTAGACAGAAACTCACAAAATGCAAAACTGCAGCATTTTCTTTAATAGTTTGTAAGTAATCGTCTTGGAATGGATGTTACTTAGTGTTTACTCCAATTATGACTTATGCATGATTGATCATATGCAGTAAAATACAGCAAATACTGCAGCTGTTTTAACCATTAACCCAACAACCTTCTCTTCAGATCTGAGAACTACTGTCAGAATCTCCCCTAGTGAGGGTTCTGTATTCAACTGGCAACTCATCTTAGGGCTCTATACAGACCTGGCAACCTATGACCAAATCTTCTGCATTGTGTCAGCGATTCCACGTCACTCTGCAGTTTAAACAATGAAGGTGGAAATTTGTGGGTGGTAACATGAAGCTTGGATACCCGTGCATAAGTCTCGCAAGACACATTTATTACCTGAAGTTTTTACATCTCTTTCTCGCGAGATATCTTTCTTCTGCATAGTATTTTAAAAGTATTGCTTTCCAACACGTCGTTATGGGTGCAACTGTTTTATATTTTTGATGATGAGTGTATATAGAATCCTATTCAATACATGTGGGTTTTTAATTTGTGTGAAATAAGAAAAGGCAAGATATTTATTAAATGAAAATGATTAGGATTAAAAATTATACAGGCAATAAGAAAAGAGTATTATGGAAATAGACTTTGTCATGTGTGTGTGTGTGTGTGCACATGTGGAATGATATTATGGATAGCGTGAGCATGACCTCACATGTGCGTGTCCAGCTGCAAGAGAGTAAAAGAGAGAGAGAGATACTGTCTATTGCTATAGAGTTACAAAATACTTCTGCTCAGTTCTTTCAATGGTCTCTAAGCTCCAGTCTCAGCCTCTCTCTCTCATTCTGCCCAATTCCTAGAAGGAACTTGACAAAACTGCCCCCTAAACACCACTTCCCCTTACACCCCTCCACCCCTCCACCCCACCCACACCCTCAGGCTGCCTTATTCTTCCAAACAAGCAGTCAAGCTCTCCCTCATCCTCTCCCTCTGTACCACTGAGCTACATAAACACCACCATCTGCATCTGATCAGAATTAACGCCAGGCCCCCTCCTTCAGGGCCTCGCTCGCTCTTCCCTCTCACTTCCTCACCCCCACTCCCCACCCGCACCCCCCCATTCACCCTCACAGAGCCTAGGGCCGGCCTCACGGGAACCGTCTCAAAAAAACAAAGTCATCTTAAAGTTAAGCTTGAGGGGAAAAAAAAAGTTAAAGATAAATTGTTGTTCTTCAGAATTTTCTTAACCTTTTATACTACATTTTTCTTGGATTTTATTTTTGTCCCTGAGGTCCATTTATAACTTTATGTACCATATTCATTTTTTCTTGACCATTTTCCAACCTCTTTTTTTTCCCTGAGGACTCAAACTGGACTTGTCTCTGTTATGGCTCCTTTAAAGCTGATGATATGTTGTGTTTTTGTTCTGTGCTTTATTTTAAAAGCAGATTAGATTGAAACATAACTAATTATTTATAATTGTGAATGGGTGGGGCTAAACTGCTACAGGCTGAATAGGTGGGTCTACATTGATTTAAAAGCAGTCTAGACTGAAATAGTACTAATGCTTGAATTGTGAAAGGGTGTGGCTAAATGGCTGCATGGAAAAATGGGTGGAGCTAAATTGCTGTAGGTTGAATGGGTGGGGCTAAAGTGATTCAAAAAGCAGTCTAGACTAAAACAGTAATAATAGTTTAATCATAAAAGGGTGATGCTAAACTTATGAATGGGGAAAGGGCGGGGCTAAACTATTTTAGGCAGAATGGAGAGAGTTAATCTACTGTGTGCTGAATGGATGAAGTTAAATGGCTGTAGACTGAATGGGCGGAGCTAAAGAGCTATAAACTCAATGGATGGGAATAAACTGCTGAAGGTTGAATGGATAAGGCTAACATATGGTGTAGGCTAAATGGGCGGGGCAAATCGCTGTCGGCCAATTAGGCAGCTGTTTATCAGCTTAGGCTGAATGTTATGGGGCTAAGCTAGTGCAGTTGGTGAAACTAAATAGGTGGGGCTTAACTGTTGAAGGCTGAATGGATTGAGCTGTACTTCTGTTGGCTAAAAGGGTGGGGCTAAACTGCTGTAGACAGAATGGGTGAGTTTAAACTGTTGGCAGAATGGACAACTATAAACTGTTGTAGGCTGAATGAATGGAACTGCACTGGTGTAGGCTGAATAGGTGGAGCTAAAGTGAGGTAGGTTGAATGGGTGAAGCTGCACTGGTGTAGGCTGAATGGTTGGAGATAAAGTGCTGTAGGCTGAATGCATGGACCTACACTGGCGTATGCTGAATGGGTGGAGCTATATTTTTGAAGGCTGATTGGTTAGGGCTAAACTCATCATTTGGTCCCTTTACAGTGAGAGCTGTTCTGGAAAAAAAACATTTACTACATTTTTCTGATTAACCTCACAGTAAAATATATACAGTGTAAAGAAAACCCTATTTAATACCAACCTTCTTAAGGAAAGCATTTATAAGTTTTCACTTGCACTTCATCATCACTAACCACAGTAAATGATTAGCTTTTTGCTAATTACTCTAAATTATTCTGTATTCTCCATGAAAATAATGTGTGCATACTGTAGCTTACAGTCAGTATCTGAAGTGTGGAACTCCATACAGTCTTCTCTCCTGCTCCAGTGCACACGTGGAGATACCTGCACATCATCAGCCTCAGATTACCATCACAACATGAAGAATCATGCGCTCACACACTCATACATACCAAAGCACACAAACCCTCCCCCCACACACAAATGAACTCTTCCACCTGTATTAAACTACACACACACATATGTAGACACACAGAGAACCTTCACGCCCTGGAGTAATTGTTGCTGATAGTTTGGGGCCGAAGTATCCGTGTTCCATTAAGTGAACGCTGCTGTAGCTGATTGGCCGGGCTCACGGCCCCTCGGAATAGCCGGCCTGGCCGCCGGCCAGCAGCTCATTTCCTGCCGGCCTGAGAGCCTCCAGCCGCTCCCACTGCAAATGCACTTCCTGACTATGTATAAAATTTTTATTAATGGCCAGGAGTGCATCAGCAAGAGCCCTGTGGAGGAGGAGGGAGAGACAGAGACGAGAGAGAGAGAGAGAGAGAGAGAGAGAGAGAGAGAGAAAGAGAGATGAAGTTAGGGGACAGACAGCATTAAGTATGATTGGGTCCCGATAGACAGAATGAGCAAGACAGAAAGTGAGACAGAAAAAGAGACAGAAAAAGAAGGAAAGTGAGAAAGACATACAGCATAAGCAAGGAAGAGAGAGAGTTTGCCTTTAAACGCACATCTTTAAAACAGAGCAGACCCAGTCATTCATCTCTTCCAGTTATCTCACAATCAGATAAAGTGGAAAAGGAGGAAGAGATGGTGTGATAAAGTGAACGAGTGAGAGACGGCAGGCAAGAACCAGAGGAAGCACCTCGAGACGGCACCATTTCCAATAACAACACACACCCGGCCAATAAACAGTGGACGTTTCACCTTTTCTTCGAGTCACTTCACGACAGCTTAAATTGGCAGGCAGGAGGAGAGGCAGGCAGAGGACAGGCAGGAGGAGGAGAGGCAGGCAGAGGACAGGCAGGAGGAGGAGAGGCAGGCAGAGGACAGGCAGGAGGAGGAGAGGCAGGCAGAGGACAGGCAGACAGATCGAGGGCAGGCAGACGCAAAGCAGGCAGGCAAAAGAGAGGCAGGTGGAGGACAGTCAGCAGAAGAAGAGGCAGGCAAAGGACAAGCAGAAGAACAACAATAAAAAGCAGGACAGACAGACAAAGGAAAGGGAGGTGGAGAGCAGGCAGGTGGAAGGGAGGCAGAAAGAGAACAGGCCGGAGAAAGGCAGGCAGGCAGTGGACAGACAGATGGAGGGCAGGTAGGCACAAGGCAAACAGGCAAATAAGAGGCAGGAGGGGACGAGGCAAGCAGATGACAAGCCGAAGGAGAATAAGAAAGAGGAGGACATGCAGGCAAAGAAAAGGCAGGTGAAGAACAGGAGAGCAAGATTGAGAACAAGAAAAAGATGGACAGACAGGCAGAAGGAAGGCAAGTGAAAGAGTGACAGGAGGAAAGAAGGCATATGGAGGAGAGGCAGGCAGAGAACAGGCAAGCGGGAGAGTGGCAAAGGGAAGGCAAGTAAAAGAGAGGCAGGAGGAAAGAAGGCAGGTGGAGGGCAAACATGTGGAAGGCAGGCAAGTAAAAGAAAGGCAGGAGGAAACAAGGCAGGTGAAAGAGACGCAGGTAGTGAATAGGCAGAGAAAGAATAGACGTGAGGGAGACAGGTGAACAGATGGAAAGCAAGTGAAATAGAGGCAGGTGGAGGGCAAACATGTGGAAGGCAGGCAAGTGAAAGAGAGCAGGAGGAAGAAAGGCAGGTGGAGGGGAGGCAGGTAGAGAAAAGGCAGAGAAGGAACAGGCAATAGGGAGAGGGGTGAACAGAGGGAAGGCAAGTTAAAGAGAGGCAGGAGGAAAGAAGGCAGGTGCAGGGCAAACAAGTGAAATACTGGCAAGTGAAAGTGAGGCAGGAGAAAGGAAGGCAGGTGAAGGAGAGGCAGGCAGTGAACAGGCAGAGAAATAACTAGCAAGAAGGAGACAGGAAGCAAGAGGGAAGGCAAGTGAAAGAGAGGCAGGAGAAAAGAATGCAGATAAAATAGAGGCAGGAGAAAGCAGTCAGGTGAATTGCAAACTGGTGGAAGGCAGGTAAATAAAAGAGAGGCAGAAGCAAGGCAAGTGAAGAAGTGATAGGCAGAGAACAAGCAAAGAAAGAACAGGCAAGAGGGAGACAGACTGGAAAAGGGCAGGCAGGTAAAGCACAAGGAGGCAGGAGACAGAAAGGTGTAGTGTGGGCAGGCAAAAAGAGAGGCAGGCAGAGGCCAGGCCGGCAAAGAGGTAGAAGAAAAACAGAGAGTAAACTGATATGACAAAAGGGAAGGAGATATGGCCAGGCACCTCACCCACTTCAGAGGTCAAAGGTTGACAAGTGCACGAAGAGGAGTGGCAGAAGACTGACACATGGGACATGTCAAAGCAAGTCCTGCCCACTCGTCAAAAGTCAAGATTGACACATGGGCAGCTTTCTTTGGAGAGGGTGGGTGGGGCAGGGCAGCTCGCAGGCAAAGAGGAGGGAGGATGAGCCAGCCAATGAGAGGAGGGTCATGCTGGTTAGCATTTTCTTGCGCTTTAGTCCTGGAGGTCCAGAGTTACATGAGTTACCCAGTTAAAATACAGCTTTTGAACTGTGATTGTTTGCAGCAGTCATGCGTACAATTATTCTCTAGCTACCAAACATTGGTTTCAAAGGGTCATTTAAATAAAGCCAGTTGTTCTACCAATGTAGAAGTCATGCTTTAACTTGTAACAACGTACTGATGCTCTCACATAACACTATGAGACAGTTTTACAGACAGTGATTAGGCATATTCTAGGCTACACAGCATTTTGAAGCATTTTGGAGACTTCTCATTGAAAGGAACATTTAGTCTAGGACTAGGCTTAATCACTATCTGGAGTTGGTTTCCCATGGAATTATCCAAGTTTTATGAAAAGGGATGTGTAGTCTAGAACTAGCCTTAATCCTTGCCTGAAAAAAAAACAACTCTTATGGACACTTTCACTGACAAGGATTAAGCCTGGTCTTGGACTACATAGCATTTGGAATTGAGATTTTCTAGTCTAGGTCTAGGTTTGGCTAAATCCCTGTTTGGGAAATAGACCCAATGATAAAAGTTCAGGACTCTTCATTAGGAATTTTCATCTTGTCTTCTCCAGTTGGACAGAGTTCAAGTTGAATTCCTGCTTTATAATACACCAACCCTGTCAATCTCCAAATTGGCAAGTTTACAGGAAAATGAAAAAAAAAAACATTCTTAATTTTCTATAGAAGTCAATGTAATAAGATTTTTCAATGAATTTGATGTTTCATGAGTTTCATTTCTTTTGGATTATTCATTGCTAACCTTTGAAACAATGTAAAGAACAATTACAGAACACTTTTTGATATAAATGATATCAAAAACAAAAAAAACACAGATAATAAAGGATTTTGAACAAGATCTAATTAGTTCAACCCCACTTAAACAGTCCACAATCAATATTACAATAGCCTGCTAGCCTGGTTTTGAACCTATGCACATCTTGTGGCTTTGGATAACTAACACTTAGATAGTTGGATTAGCTGTGTTAGATGAGTTTTAATGTGAATGGTCTAATCATTCATATAGGTAAAATCATCCATGTGATTTTTTGAGATTACTACAGATTTACAGAACATTACATCCCAAATGCACAACAGTGCCGTGCAAAATTCATGAAACTCACAATAATTTGCTATTGCCCGAATGCATAATGCAGGTCTGGCTCTATTTTAGCAGCATACACATCTGACTGCCAAGAACTGATGTCTACTAAAAAGTTTTGTTATTATTTGTTATTGCATTACTATGAGGTCAATTTGAACAGGACGTTGAGCATAATTACAATGACAGACTCTGTAAACAGGCCAGTTGAAGTATGGGAGAGAAGGGCACAACCTAATGTTTTGGGCCATTATTGTGTAAACAATTTTAATATTAAGTATCTAAGCAAGATTAGTAATACAGCTCTGGAAAGAATTGGGAGACCACTTCAGTTTCTGAATAAAAAAAAACGTTGTTTTATTCTATAAACTACAGACAACTGTTTTCATTTAGAGCATTTATTTGCAGAAAATGAGAAATGGCTAAAATAACAAAAAAGATGCAGAGCTTTCAGACCTCAAATAAAACAAATAAAACCAGTTCATATTCATAAAGTTTTAAGAGTTCAGAAATCAATATTTGGTGGAATAACCCTGTTTTTTAATCACAGTTTTTTTAATGCATCTTGGCATGTTCTCCTCCACTAGTCTTACACACTGCTTTTGGATAACTTTATGCCACTCCTGCTGCAAAAATTCAAGCAGTTCAGCTTGGTTTGTTGGTTTGTGATCATCCATCTTCCTCTTCATTATATTCCAGAGTTTTCCAATATGGTAAAATCAAAGAAACCCATTATTTTAAAGTGGTCTCTTATTTTCTTCCATAGCTGTACATTAAAAGAAAAGTTTAATGTATCTGTTACATATAAAAATGAAAGTTTTAGTGCAAACACAACAACTAATCTCACAGAAGTAAACTGTAAAAGATCTAGTAAAAGTCTGGTAAATTAAAGTAAGATAAATGTATTTAACACTGAAGCAGCACAGAGTATGCAGGGGGGCTTAAGAGCTCACAGGGAAGCTCCCAGCATGTTTGTCAGCCACCCTCCTCTTTTGTTTGGGGTTATTTGAGGCCATTTGGGTTGTTTGTGTGTGTGTTTGGGGAGGGGGGCTGTTTATGTATTGGTTGTTATGGCCCCACTGGTGAAGTGTTGAGTGTTATTCACCCTCTTGGTGTTGGGTAAGAGGGTGGATAAGGGTCTTCACAGGTGGGCCACAGTTTTAGAAAATAACTAATGCTTTTTTGGCACTCTTTCGCACTGTTTTTTTTTAAATAAAGTTTGCTCAATGGGACTAAGGCCTGGCCTTACGACTCCACCCAGGTGACTCTGCACTACAGTTGTTGTGTTGTAATGTTGTATGAACTAGATGAGTTTTCAATCTAAATATAGCAAAATATCAGCAAAATCAGTTTTTTTCTACTGGTTTCATTAGAATGTTTCTTGTTTACTAAGGACTTTGAAATCCCATATTTTTAAATGTTCACAGTGCTGCTGCTAGGAAAACAAAGCTTTTCTGAAATTTATTTTCAACTAGCTACAATCAGAGATGTATTGTAACAAAGTAGAACTACTGCACTACTGGAGTATTATCTTTTTTCCTACTTTCACTTTAATTTCACAATATATTTTTCATTATTGCCTGATTTTAGTTGACCCCACCCTCAGCTCAAATTTAAAAAATGCTAAAGAAATAAAAAAAAATAAAAATAAAAAATGTGAGAAATAGGGAGGGGATGTATGGGTTTGATACAAGAGCTGATTTGGCTAAGCAGTGTTCCTCTGACAGCGATGAGACGCCTATGATTGGACGCCACCAGGGGGTCGGTATTATTAATTGGCTGATTTGCATATTGCGAGTGTGTGCACACCAAAGTACATAGCACAGTCACCTATAGCACAGTTGAACATGTGAGGATGCAGAAAATACCACAATAAAAGCGTTTTTCTTTTTTAAGGTTATTAGGTCATTACTTTAAAAAAACACACACACACATTTCAGCTATTAATAAAAAATGTGTTTTAGGGATTAGTGCCTCTTTAAGATAACATACTGATTATTTATTTAATCAAGGATAACACAATATACTACAGCTCTGAAAAAAAAAGAGAAAACACGTTCTCATTTCTTAAGTTTCTTTGATTTTACTTAATTCAAAACCTCTGCAATATAATCAAAAGGAAGATGGATGATCACAAGCCATCAAACCAAGCTGAACTGCTTGAATTTTTGCACCAAGATTGGCATAAATTTATCCAAAAGCAGTGTGTAAGACTGGTGGAGGAGAACATGCCAAGATGCATGAAAACTGTTATTTAAAAAAACAGGGTTATTCCACCAAATATTGATTTCTGAACTTCAGATTTTTTTACTTGTTTTCTTTACATTATTTGAAGCTCTGCATCTTTTTTATTCTTTGTTATTTCAGCTGTTTCCCATTTTCTGCAAATAAATGCTCTTAATTCATTTTGACTTTGGGAGAAATGTTGTTCCTAGTCTATAGAATAAAACAACAATGTTCAATATACCTATAAATAGCAAAATCAAAAACTGAGAAACTGAGGTTTTGAATGGGACACTTCTTATTTTGAGGAAGGGTGGAGGAATTCATGTGTGTTGGTTTGTGCACACGTTCAGGATGAGCTCCAGTGATCCTCAACAGGGGCCCTGGTTATGGAGGTAAGGTGGTCGCTGGAGCCACAAAACAGGGCCCCCACTCGGAATTCCACTGGAGGCACTTGGGTGAGAGCAGAAGCAGGGGAGTGGGGGTTAGTAAAACACCGAGCGGCACTTTCACTTCTCCTTCACACCGTTTCCTTCACACTCCCCCCAAAAACTTCACATTCTTCCCTGTAATTTATGCACGTTCGGCCCATCTGAGGCCCACCTCTCCACAGAGGTGGCCTGCTGCTGTCTGACCGGTAAAGCCGGAATGCGAGCGGTGTAATCTAATGAGATGAATATATGCTGATGTGACTCTGCGGAATCTGATGTAGGTGATCCGATCAGGCCTCTCCGAGAGGAAGCCGTGGGTGTTCTGCTGACATGATATGCAATTATGAATATTAATTATTGAAGTGCAGTGCGGAGTGAGGAAATATGAACCTGGAGAGCCAGCACTTCTGTCTGACCACTCACTCCCTCTCCCTTTTCTTTCTCTCTCTCTTGATGAGAACAGTGGAGATGAGGCCTTTCTCCAGGCCTGAAAGCTGACTCAGAGCTTTCGGAGGGTCAGAAAACGCTGCTGGTCCCACCCAGGAGGCAGAGTGACTGAAGGATCAAGTGATCACCACCGTGCCAGTGCCTCCGAACTTCAACAACAGATCACAGTGTGAGGAGTAAGTGAGCCAGGTGAACGTGTCAAATATGCATGACCCTGTTTACAGACATCTGACAGAATACGACTGACAATCCAGAGCGTTCCATCAGTGCATTTAATCATCAAATTAACCCCTTAGAACCTGCACGTAAGCCTACACTTACACTGTTTCTTTTTTTACTCGTAACGAATGTACAATACATAATAGCATTAGTTTTATGGGCCCTAAAACAGAGCCTTGTGGATCTCCATACTGCTAAGCTAAAGTTTATTTGCTGTGTACAAAACTCAAATCAAAACTAAATGCTTTTTAAGATCTTTTTAAGACATCAACAAGGCTTAAAAATGTAGTCATAACTTCTTAAATAGAAAATAATTTATTGTATTAAAAAATCAAAACGTTTCTGGTGAGAGAACTAAGATTAGTGTAGAGCTAGCTGAAATTAGTGGTGAGATAGCTATCAGTACTGGGGAGAGAACTAAGGTTAGCGTGAAGCTAGCTGACATTAGCAGAGAGCTAGCTAATGTTACTGGGGAGAGAACTAAGGTTAGCGTGAAGCTAGCTAACATTAGCTGCGAGCTAGCTAATGTTACTGGGGAGAGAACTAAGGTTAGCCTAGAGCTAGCTAACATTAGCTGCGAGCTAGCTAACGTTACTGGGGAGAGAACTAAGGTTAGTGTAGAACTAGCTAACATTAGCGGTGAGCAAGCTCTAGCTCTGCACAAGATGACACGCAATGACAATGAATAATAACATACAGCTCTGGAAAAAAAAATTAAGATACTACTTTAAATTTTTTTCCCTTGATTTTACCTAATTGAAAACCTCTGAAATATAATCAAAAGGAAGATGGATGATCACATCACAACCATCAAATCAAGCTTAACTGCTTGAATTTTTGCAGCAGGAGTGGCATAAAGTTATCCAAAAGCAGTGTGTAAGACTGGTGGAGGAGAACATGCCAAGAAACTGATTCAGAAACTGAACTGTTCTCTTAATTTTTTCCAGAGCTGTATGTAGAAGGTTGTTAAGTACCACGCAAATTGGACAGCATAGGGGTGGTAATGATCTCTACCAGCAGTGTCTGGTTAGAACTATGAAAGGCTAAAATCTATCAGAAATCGCATAATCATTCAATGCAGGAGGTCCAACAATCCTATTCCACAGATCAGTGCAGTATTCTTTACTGCACTTATTCTTTACAGTATTTTCTTCTGTGGGACACGGGGCATTAATTAGTACAGTGTTGCATGACTTAAGACAGTTTTTTCTGTATCATTTTATGTATAAAATGACAAAGCTTTAAGCAAGTTAAGGAATCTATTCATTGAAAGAGAAAAACATTTTGGAGGAAATATTTAGTTCAGTCCCTGTAGGTTTGGTCCAGCTATCCTGCATGTAGTCCCATGAATCAATATTAGTGGGAAATGGGAAAAACAGCCAGTGAGAGAGAGAAAGAGAGAGAGAGAGAGAAAGCAAAAAAAAAGAAAAAGAAAAACATGCAGACGAGTCCTGACATACAGGCACAAACAGCAGACACAACTAAATAAATACAGTGGAGACATGCTGGTGGAAAAAGAGGGAGAAAAAAATCAAGGAACACATGATTTACATAAGAGAGAGGACTTACACATCCTGACACACACACACACACACACACACAAACACACACAGGGAGGCCATATGTGCACACACACACACACACACACACACATGTTGGCAGAACACCCATGCATAAGAGTACAGGAAAGAATGGGCAACTTTTTCAAGACGTAATCTTAAGCAAGTCGATTAAAGAGTCGTGACAGAACAATGTCCCAAACACTGTGAGCGAGCGAACGAAGGGATAGAGCGAGAGAGGAAGCGATAGAGTAGAGACTGAGAGAGAGAAAGCAGTGTCTGTAAACCCAATATCCTCTGTGGCCCCAGGGGCAGGGAGTGCATGGCCAGCGCAGGAAGAGAGAGGCTGCATTATCCACATCAAAGCCCTGAATTATCAGCCATAATCAATGCCTTCCCATTACTAAGCCTGCTCGCCTCTCAGCTCATACACTGCTCTCCCATAGCAAAGCACGGCACGGCCGAGAGAGAGAGAGAGAGAGAGAGAGAGAGAGACTTTGACTAAGCAAACTAAAGCCCTATAATATTTCCCTCATCAGAAAGCAAGCGGGATAAATTGACAGGGGGGGAACGCATTCGAGATTTTAGGTGTTGTCGAGTGATGTACAGTTACAGAGAACAACAGATGCACCATCGTTCAGAAACACTATGTACTTAATGACAGCAAGCATGTAAAATAGCTACGGCAGTCCAATTTTAAAACATACAGATAGTTGTCTGCCCTAAATCCTTATGCTAATCTCACACAAGCCACCAGGACACTTTAGGACACTAAACCAACACAAACAAGTGCAAGATGAGTTTAGCAATGGCAACAAATAATAACATACAGCTCTGCACAGCAAATTATTATTTTTTTGTAATAAACTCCCTGAGAGTTAATAGCAACTCATTTTAAGTGTATATGCGTGACCATCGAATACACAGAGTTAAATTAACTCTTTTCTGGGAGTTGGCCTTTTAACTCTGTCCAGAAGTTAAATCTGAACTGTTGTGGGAGTTAAAATATTTATCCCATCTAGAGTAAAATACAGCTCTCAGCCAGAGTTAATTTTACCTTAAACTCCTTCACAGTGTTAACAATTAATAAAAAAAGTGTTATTAAAATTATATTATTTTTTTTTTTAAAACATTGTAATATTTTAAAACCCTGGAACACTTAGGAGTAAAAATGGCAACAAAAAACCATCATTACTGATTACAATAAGAATTTCATACTCAACAAGTGTAAACCAGTTTAAATATTTTCATTGCGTGGCAACTTTAATCTTGCATTATAGTTCTTAGTGCATTACCAGCACTTTGTCACGCTTAACAGTGCAGAAGATGGTAACTTGCTCTTACAGCCAGCAACACATGGGCTAGGCAAACAACCATTATATAAAATATCATGAAATACCCCATGGAAGGAGCCCTGGTGGGAAAAAACTACACACTGATGGTAAGCTAGGATTGGGGGACACACCCATTACAGAGTTCAGTCACGCTCCTCAACACCTTGGAAAAAACTCTGAAATACTACACCACCAAAGAGTTCCCCTAAACCCAAGTTCTAGTTTAAGTTGGAGAATAAACTCAAACAATTTAACACTTTCACACATTTTTGTTTAACTCCAGATTTTTTAACTCTAAAAAAAATAAGAGACCTCCTAATGATGATGAGTTTCTTTGATTTCATCGAATTGAAAACCTCTGGAATATAATCAAGAGGAAGCTGAATGAGCACAAGCCATCAAACCAAGCTGACCTGCTTAAATTTTTGCAGCAGACATAAAGTGACAAAGTTATCCAAAAGCAGTGTGTAAGACTGGTGGAGGAGAACATGCGAAAATGCATGAAAACTGTGATTAAAAACCAGGGTTATTCTACCAAATATTGATTTCTGTACTCTTAAAACTTTATGAATATGAACTTGTTTTATTTGCATTATTTGAGGTCTGAAAGCTATGCATATTTTTTGTTATTTCAGCCATTTCTCATTTTCTGCAAATAAATGCTCTAAATGACAATGTTTTTGTGGAATTTGGGAGAAATGTTGCCTGTAGTTTATAGAATAAAACAACAATGTTCATTTTAGTAAAAAAATATACCTATAAATAGAAACTGAAATGGTCTCTTAGTTTTTTCAAGAGCTGTATGAGAAAGTCAATATAGAGTAGAATCAAATGTTTGGTTACTGACATACAGTGCTGGTTTAAAAAAAAAAAAAAAAGCATTGGCCCTTTTTTTTCATCATACTTACATAATACCAAACACATTTTAATACCAGACAAATATAACCTGAGTAAATTAAACAAGCAGTTTTAAGTGAGAACTGAGAAAACAAGTTCATATTCATATTTTTTTTTCAATATTTGGAGGATTTTAATCATAGTTTTCATGAATCTTGGCATGGTCGCCTCCACCAATCTTACACACTGCTTTTGAATAACTTTATGCCACTCCTGGTGCAAAACTTCGGTTTGATGGCTTGTGATCATCAATCTTCCTCTTGATTATATTCCAGAGGCTTTTAATTTGGTAAAATCAAGGGAAAATATCATTATTAGGTGGTCTCTTATTTTTTTCCAGAGCTGTACGTTACTTCATAGTCTGGATGACTTAAGAAATTCAAAAATAAAACATTAAATGACAAAGTACTGTATTAAAAAAAAAACATACTTAAAATTTTAAATTATATAAATATAATAATGAATTTGGCAATTAAATATTTCTACGTAAAATCTATTATGAAATTGTACACATATTTAACCTGCATTGGCTTTACAAACCACTGCTTCCTGATGGGAGTGGCAGGGCAGCTGAGTGATCTGAAGCTGTGAATGAATCAAAATGGTGGCCAGCCAAATGTGCCCTTGCCAGTTATAATGACCTCATTCATGCAGATAGAAAGCCTGCACTCCTGCTGCTCTCTCGCTGTCCTGAAACACAGAATACATGAGCGTGTGGTGCCCTCTGGTGCCAATGTAAAAAACAAAAAAAAAACATGGTTATTAAAATACAATAAAATTTAAATAGTTAAAAGACAGAAAAGAGTCATATGATTTATGCATGCTCAATTATTGTTTATTATAAACACACACACACTTTAACAAAAAAAAAGAAAGAAAGAAAGAAAAAACACATTAAACACATACTCTGGGAGGTTGTGAATGGAAAATGTGGCAAAATTCCACAATATATATTGCTCAATCTAGTTCAGCTTACTGAGAATCTTATCACAATCTGAATTCTGTGAAAATGCAATTTCCTATAAAGGAGCCGCAGAAGAGAGGAGGAAGGATGTGGACTAAAACTGGAACACTGAAGATTCATTTGGACCTTAAACCTTTCAGACCTGAATTATGTTCCAGTTATGGAAACATATTAATGTTTTTTTTTGTCTGTATTGCAAAAAAAAAAGAAAAAAGAAAAAGAAACTACTATTCTAATTAGGCCTGGCTGTCACATTAATTACATTATAGACTTTTCTTTCAATAAATGGACACAACCTCAATCATTTCAATAATCGGGATATTGTTCATTGTGTTTGCACAAAAAACGCACATATATTGTGACACAGGGAGTAAATGAACTTAAAACGTACCTTTGTTAGGAAAAAAAATGCCCTCTACAGGGTTCTTGCACAGTATTTAAAGTTCAATTTAATGCTTTTTAAGACTTTTTAGGACCTCAATAAATATAACTTAATATAATATAATATAATATAACTCAAGACCCAAAAATTAAGTCATCATTTCTTTGGTAGAAAACAATTTATTGTATTGGAAATCCAAACTTAATGTTTCCCATTTGTTTTGTTTTTTTTTGTTCCATTATGAAGCAGAACAGAGCCAACAAAAGATATGTAAGTTGCATTATGTTAAACCATAGGAACCCCAAAGAATAATGAAAGAACGCTCACCGCTAACGTTAGTATGTTAGCTAGCTCGCTGCTAATGTTACCTAGCTTTCTGCTAATATTAGTATGTTCGCTAGCTCACTGCTAATGTTAGCTAGCTCGCCACTAATATTAGCTGGCTTGCTGCTAATGTCAATATGTTAATTAGCTTGCCGTTATTGTTAGATAGCTAACTGCTAATGTTAGTATGTTAGCTAGCTCACCACTAATGTTAGCTAGCTGACTGCTAATCTTAGCTAGCTCATTGCTAATGTTAGTATGTTAGCTAGCTCACCACTAATGTTAGCTAGCTGACCGCTAATCTTAGCTAGCTCACTGCTAATGCTAGTATGCTAGCTAGCTTGCCGTTAATGTTAGCTAGCTCTTTGCTAACCTTAGTTCTCGGTAATGTAGCTAACTCTTCACCAATGTTAATATGTGACCCCCCTTTTAAAAGGGTGTTGTCATTATATAAGTGCCATTTAATAGTCTTGAAAGGTCTACAATATCGTTTATCTCAATAAATTCTGGGACAACATATCGTTTGCAAAAAATTGTATTGTGACAGACCTAATTCTAATATAAAATCTATATTAAAGTAAATGTATTTAACTAAAATGTTTATTTCTAAACACGATAATTTTTAGAATTTGTTCTGTTGTGCTGACATGCCCTAATCACTGATTTGCACATTTCTTTTTTTGTACAGTGCAGTAGGCGGGGCTAAGTTACTCTTTCACTGGCTGATTTATGATTTATGCAACAAAACATTTAAAAAAGGAATTACATGGTGTCCATTGTAATTGACGCAGGGTCTGAAAGGGTTAAATCACTAGAACATCAGCACAGGTCAAATTCAGCTTTAGCTAAAAGGTTGTTAGTAAGTAGTGTTTAGTGTAGTGATCTTCCTCATTATACCAGTGCTAATCCTTCTCTTCACTCGTCTCTCTTTTACAACCAGAGAGTTTCACACAGGAACATCAATCACCCCAACAAAAAAAAAAATGCATTTACCCCAGGCTTCACACATCCGATAGCTCCCTGTACATTTATTACATGAAAAACAATTGAAATATGCGCTATTAATCAGTGTGCATCAAAAAAATAACATTTTAACATCTTTATGTACCGTGACACATTCGATAATAATAATAAAAAAACAGTATCTGAGTGGATCCCTGGTTGGACATTTATCATCAGTGATGGGTTATTGTAGGTTGGAGGTGGGGGATGAAATATGATATTTACATTTCCCTTTGATACATTTAGCTGATGCTCTTGTCCAAAGTGACTTTCAGATAAGGACAATATGGTTATTCATATTACAGAAGTGGGCCAATGTAGTGTTAGAGGAGTCTTAGAAGTGTCCAAGGATTCTTACTGGTGTAGCAAAGCAGCAAAGTCTCGCAGGCTGGGAATCAACTTGTAGTTTCCCTCATGGTGTGGTAGTTTACCGTCTGGTACTGGTGTTATCCACTGCACCACACCAACCAATCAATATTCACTGCGCGTCACCAAACAATATTTTTGATTAAAACTATTTGCGTCCAAATCAGACATTTTCAAAGCAGGCAAAATCTAATCAAATTGAAAGTGTTTAGTAAATCATGCTTGATCATATTTGATTTCACATTTTGATTTACATATGAAGAATAAATTGAAAAATCGGGTATACCAGAAGGTCGTGAACATTCAAGGACCTGATATCTCCTCTAATTAAGTGGTTTCTGCTCTCAGTAAACTAATGTAAACCTGTTTTAGATCCAGAATAAAAAACTATAGTACATACTATGAAACCTAAAGCCACAGTCTCTTTAATATAAATAAGTGAGGATTCTGAGAAACTATGCCAGATATCTGCTTTACACATGATTTTATTAGCTTAATGGTGATATCACACTGGATGTGCCGTGCATTGCAGCACCGTGCAGCCCTCTTAAAATCCAAAATCATTGTTTTAATGAATCTTGTGTGTAATATACAGCTCTGGAAAAAAACAAAAAGTGACCATTTACAAATGACGAGTTTCTTTAATTTTACCAAATTGAAAACCTCTGGAACATAATCAAGAGGAAGATGGATGATCACAAGCCATCAAACCAAACTAAAGTGCTTGAATTTTTGCACCAGGAGTGACACAGTTGTCCAAAAGCAGTATGTAGGACTGGTGGAGAAGGTCAAAAAACAGGGAATTTTAAAAGATACTATTAACTTGGAGAACTGCATGCCAGTTCCCACAGACTAAATTTAAGCTTAAAGCCAATATGAACTGGGTCTGGGTCTAGTTCAAAATTAACGCTGAAGCAGTTTGTTTGTGGTGAGAATGTGATTCTGTGTGAATGTGATCGAGCTATATTTACTTTCTTGCTCCCAATCAGAGAAGACATTGTGCTCACGTTTTTTGGGGGGCATAGTTTAGTGCATTTAGGTTTGTACCTGTGTGAAAACAAACCAAACCAAGGGAGAAAATGCTCTAAATAAACAAACTCATCAACTGATTCAACTGACTTGGACTAGAGAAACTACAGGTGTGAATTTGCCCAAAGTCTCCAATTGGATGGATGGTTACAGATGCAGGTTACTCTAGCTACCAACTTTTCTTGGTAGGAATTAAACCAGATTTCTCAGATGCTATATAAAAAAATAATAATGACACCTTAACCAAAAGATTAGATGGCATTCAATAAAATTCAGTTGTTAAAAAATAAAATATTGTTAAATACCCTCATTCCTCAGCCCAGTAATCCATTTTTTTATTATTTTATTTTAGTGATAGGATAGTCAATTCATCGCCACATGCAACTTCAACCACTGTTGCTACATAGCAAAATGCAAATGTCCCATCACCAGGTTACACTACCTTATACCTATACACCCCTACAGCAGTGTTGTCAATTAACAGAAAGAACAAAATAAAATACATCAGTAAAAAAAAGGAAAGCAACCAAGACAGATTACCGTGATCCTTACCGAAGCAAGGTACAGACACGGTCACGTTACAGAGTGCACTGTCCGTGCTTACATACATGCTTACAGTAGTGCCGACCAGTGGCTGGTAGGGTTGTGGTGGCTCGAAGCATGACGAGGTGCACCAAATCTGTTTCAACACTACCAAGAACGTTATATAGCTCAGTAAGGACTTGATGGATTGGAATTGAAAAATTTGATTGAGCTATATGACACACTAACCCTGCGTTCACATTGGCAGAAGACACATCGCTTACGTCTCTCCAAGTTTGTCTCATTTGTTACCTGTATATGTCCGAAGATGCATCATGTAAAACGCGATTATATGGTGGGACTTTTTTCTACTTTTTACCCCATTTTCTTCCTAATTTACACATTTACACTCCCCCTATCAGAATTGATGCCTCAACACCAGGAGGGTGTTGTCAGTTATATGTGTAGTCAGCCATTGCCATTGCATCACAGCCCACTCAGAGGAAAGCACAGCGACTCGGTTCCGATACATCAGTTCACAGAAGCTGATGTGCTGATCGACATCACCCTTTTGGCGTGATGTGGGGAAAGAGAGTCATCTGCCCACCCAGAGAGAGCAAGACCAATTGTGCTCTACGGTAGGCAAGCTACATGAACAGGATTCGAACTGGAGATCTCCTTAACATGGTGGCAGCGCTTAGCCCGCTGGACCACTTGGAGCCACCTGACTGGACTGTAATTTATTGTAATTGACTGTACTTATTTTTTAGATCCAAAACAGCTTTTCTAATTTTTTTTTATCTCAGTCCATAAACAGAAAAAAAGACGACTTCCCCAAAACTTTATGGGTGTTTTTATTTTTCCAAAATGTATCCATGACTGGAAATTGCTATGTTCAAATTCCTCGATTTTTCATGACTGAACATTTATTCAGTTATGAAGCTCAAAATACCTGTGATTTTACTGACAGTTCAATGCGGCCTTTGGGCAGGTTCTGAGTGATCATGAGATATCGAAAAGAAATATTGAAACATTCCCTATCATGATAAATATAGATAATATCTAATTTCTGCCTCCAATGCACAGGCTTTAATTCATGGCATGCTAGATTGCTAACTTTTGGACAAATCTGGGAAAACTTGTGTATTTAAGCTTTGTATTTGTATGGACAGTTGGTTTACTGTACTGTGAGATTTGATCTTGATTTGTCGCTCTGTCGCAGTTTGTTGCCACTTGTTGCCACTGCACTCATAGAAAATGACTGGTTGCTTGTTGCTATATTTCGTCTGCTAGTGTGAATGCAGGGTAACTCAGGTTAGCCAATGTCAAGCAAGCCAACGCATCAGCACAGCCCTTTCCTCAGCGTGAAGCAGCAATACACCCAAATCCAAATGTCTCCTCTAAGCATGATATGCTGTTAAATGCTTGTAAAAATGTGGGCCTCCACACCATTACTCTGTGCTTTTAGATGCTTTGACTCCCATTTTACCTCATCCTCCACAATTAGGCTGGAACCACCACCACTCTATATAGAGCCCTGGAGTAACCGGAAGAACAGCATGCAGGGGAGGGAGAAGGGAGAAAGCGAGGGAGGGAAGGGAAGGAGGGAAGGAGGGAGGGAGAGGGGAAGGGTTAGGAAGCAGGGGAGAGGCTTCTGGATCTTCCTCGTGTTCATTCCTGTCAGAGAGAAGCATTTTCTTTAGGGCGTGGTAATGATTTCCTGCCCAAAACAGAACAGAACACAGTGTTCATGACAGCTTTAACAGTACCTCATTTTTCATTTCTCCACAATTCTAATAAAAAAATCATATTTCAAAAATCCCGTCCTTCAGGTAGTCAGGTCGTAAATGGTCATGGTGGTGACCTTTCAGAAAAGCTTGAGGAGTTTTAAGCAGCAGAATCTGACAGCAGGATTTATTATTAGATTACATGCTGACAGCATTCTTAGCTTGACCATCAAAACATGCCTGTGCTGGTCTAGAAGAAAAATTTGTGTCAAGTGAAATATGGCAGCTTTCTGCTTCTGTGTGTACAGTTTATATGCTACTCACATAACTGTCTACAAATTAGTCTCATAAACAATACAATTTATTGTTGCTGTCATGCAAAAATCTTGTATCTCCAAAACCAAAAAAAAATTAAGGAGAAGAGAGAAAAAAAAAAACATCTTAACATTTAATAGAAGTTACAATCAATGGAACATTAAATCGTCATAACTGCCTTATTATTGAAATACTGTAACGCTCTACTGTCAGGATAACTCTTTTTTTATTGGATGATTTTTTTTTTTGTTCCAGAGATAATTGAGAAATAATACTATTAAATTGTTTTTTAAGACAATTTTATGGCAATCATATAATGATAATATAACAGTATAATAAAACTATCACACTTAATCCCGTCACAATAACTAAATTTTTATATAGATGTTTCTGCAATATACTGGGGACAGATTGTGATGCACAATATTTTTGAAATTTTAAGACAACTGTATGCCAACTATATAATGATAATATAATATAATAAAAATGCAACTGCACCTTTTGCAACTTTGCTTTTGGAATATAAAAACATAATTTTAGTATAAATAAATAAAACAATGATAAAATAATTATCATGGCAGGTCTAAATAGATGTCAATGTAAACAAAAAAATATTCCAATTTGATATTATTATATTCTAATACTATATTTTTGTATAATGTTAATATTATATATATTAATTATGGGGCATTTCTCAGAAGCTTTCTGAGGACTGGATTACTCAGGCCTGCCCTCTAGTGCTAAGTAAAAAGAAAATCTATCTATCTATCTATCTATCTATCTATCTATCTATCTATCTATCTATCTATCTATCTATCTATCTATCTATCTATCTATCTATCTATCTATCTATCTATCTATCTATCTATCTATCTATCTATCTATCTATCTATCTATCTATCTATCTATCTATCTATCTATCTATCTATCTAGATTAACATCTTTCATCTAATGATCCAATGTAACTTCAATACACAATGAACATCTCAATGTGGCTAAACCTAAAATAACCTTTAGTAGTATTAGCAAACAAATACATTAGTCAATCAAGCCTTTCAGTCAGCAGGGTAATTAGTCTGCTGCAGAAGCAGTATTGTGGGAGAAAGTAACTCTAATGACTTTGTGTCTTTAGCCCGACTCTTATGAGATTAGTTTTACATAGGAAGGTATCTGTATTGTCTTGCCTAGGCTACCTTAGGTAAACTCTTACAACTATACTACCTGGCTCCTAAACTGTAAGCATTGTTTTCTGAGCTGTTTACTCTGCGTTAGTTCTGTGCGATACTGTTCACTTTATAGCATTTTATCTCCCTATGTAACTTTCTAAGAATATTGCAAATCTATATTTTAAGTAAATCTCAATCTAATCCAGACGGTTTAACTTTCTACAGTACCTGTTTGATCATCTCTCCCGTCCTCTCGATGACGATGGTCTTGGCCTCTTTGACAGGCGATGTGACCTGGTAGTCATCACTCAGCAGACCCAGTATAGGGTACTGGTTTCTGTATCTGTGTCAGAGAGGAGAGGTCACAGCGTTTCTCTTTGACAGACTGTTTTATTTCTCTTTTATCAGAACAGAAAATAAAAATAAAAAAATGACACACCACTGAAGTAGTATGTACGAACTACATACTGATTGTGTGTACATACACTTCTTAATCCGATTGCTGCAAAACATCAGTTTGTGTAATCAGATAATGGGAAAACTCAAAAAAAAAAAAAAAAAAAAAAAAAGTCACACAAAACCTTCATACTGTGTTTTAACACAATTTGAGCATATATCAGCTAGTAGATGAAGCTTATTTAAAGCTTATATAGCTTTTTTTTATTCATTCTCGGGTGCTATTTTAAAAGATGTTCGCTTATTTTCAGGACCCGGGGTCAGTTTTTTTAACACATGCGCACATTTACACATGACTAAGAAATCTGATTATACTCCAGTTAAGAGTATAGAGGCAGCTCATTTTTCTTATCCTGATATTTAGACCTAATTTAGATTACTCTGAGTTAAAAAATTAAAGTATGCTGTTTACATGGCTGCTATATAATTGCATTATGAATTGCAGATAAACACACTCATTGTTATAATACAAAACCAAAGATACAATATTTTTTTACCATAATACTGGATGAACTAGAGTACTTTCAGTAATCTTATGATTATAAATCAGAAGACTCTTATATTATGTACCTCTTTCATATCAAAAGAGTTTCCAAACTTCATGTATAGAATTTTACTTGATAATATTCGCAAATCTAAATTCTTTTGTTTTCTACTGTTTTTTTTTTGCAAAACAGGACTTGGGTTTGATAAGTCAATTTTGTCTAATAAGAGAAGAGACCTTCATATTTGCCAGAAATGAACTTTAAACTTATGGAAGTTAACTGGGTAACTAAAAATCCCCCTTTAAAAATGTGTAACACATGTAGACATGTGTAAAGAACATTCTAATTTGGTCTATACGTGATTTTAGAACAGTCTTAGATACAGAAAACTGCAAGGTCAAATAAATACATGTCCTTAAACACAATTACACCCCGCGTGTCTGTGATAGACATGTAATTGTGTCTTAAACAACATGTCCTGGAACACACCGTCTCATACACTCCCCATGTCTGCTTACCGTTTGGTGATTATGGTCTTGGTGACGTTCTTGGAACTCTCCACCTTCTCCTGCTGGAGCCGTCTGATCTCCTAGGAGCACACACCAGGGGTCAGAGGTCAGAAGTGTTAAGGAAAGAGGGGGAAGTGTTGTCAGCCAAACTCACTGACCTTGTTAAGGGTCGTTATAACAACAAGTAATAAGTGCAGTGCTAGGGCATTACTAAGACCCAGACAGGTATATATGTTGTGGTATTGTGTTAAGTGGTTGCTATAAAATCTTAGGGGGTTGCCTGGTTGTTTGTTTCTGCAGTCGCTCTAAATATTACAAATACCCAAATTATGCAAACTAGAGAGAATATTTCTTAAGATCTACTGTATATAAATGATGAACATTATGAAATATATTATAAGAAGAATGTTTCCATCAGCAAAAAATATTATAAGCAGTACTTATAGGGCTTTTTTCTTTAAATTCTCCAGAGACTTTTAGGATTAGGATTTTACTTTGTAAAATGTAATGATGTAAAAAATGAATCTTTTTTTATAACCAAGTCTTGACTATTAACTGTAGCTGAATTATATGGACATGTATTTCAAATTGTGACTGTCATCATTCTGCTCACTTGACTTTTTTTAATCACATATGTATGAACAGGGTAATATACAACCGCGTAATCACAAAGTGTGTGTGTGCAGGTGTCTGACCTCCTCCTGCCGTTTGATGACAGACTCGCGCTGCTCCAGTGTGCTCAGCAGCTCTGTGATCCGCAGTTGCAGGCTCTTATCACTGGAACGCTCTGTACTGTATTCTGTCTGGATCTTTACCAGCTGAGACTGTCTCACACACACAGACACAGAGACACACACACACACACACAAGTTAAAATATGCTAGGATTTGCCTGTAAATAAAACTGTAAAGCTTCCTTGCTTTAACATTTAACAGTATTTATAGTTGAAAAGTGGTATTATAGTATAGTAGAATAGCAGAATAGTATTTACAGTTAAATTATGTCAAATGGACAGAGACTTGAATAAATATTTCAGTGTTAATCTAATAAAATCTAAGAGTGTCTCAGTCACTCTGCAATAACACTGCACTGTGTTCTGCATTAATGTGGATGTGCTTATTATCAGGCTACTGTAAAGGTTATGCGTTTATGCGTAGGCTATGGCACAGATTTAGTGCAGAAGCATAAACTGGCCTATAAATAAAAAAGGTACTGGTCCTCATAATCCTAGCTTGGCCACCTTAATAAAGTGAGTAATAAATTACATGTAATAAATACTGTTATTGCAAACTAATACACTGTCTCAAGCTCCTGGCTGGCCTCACCCGCATGTTCTTCAGTTCCTTGTCCTTCTCCTCTCGCAGAGTGCTCAGCATCTGCTCGTAATGTCTGGACAGCTCCTGTGTCTTGGTGTTCAGAGTGGACGTACTACACTGACCCTCCAACTGAAAAATATACACATATACACATAAATACTTAAAAAATATTTGTTTTATAGCTATTATATGTATATCTTCCCTGTTAACAAACACATTCTTACATATCATTAATCTAGCATTTGTTCTTTAAACTGTGCATTAATTTAATAATAAACAGATCAATAGAAATGCTCCAAAGGTTTTTATCCTCCAGTAAAGTAAACTAATTTGAAACTTAAATCTAACTCTGATCTTATTTTCAGCACCTAAACTTTACGCACTCATTCACTTTACCAGCCTTAAGCTATATACCATATACCATATTTGCACTACTGATATATACTATTTATACTGTCATTCCATCTCAATCACCATCAATACTGCACTATTGTCTTACGTATGTTTATTGTGTCTTGTTGTATTGTACATATAGTGTCTCCCACGCTTTTATATTATATATCTATTTCTTTTTTACTTATATTTATATATCTATTCCTCCCCCACACTACTGCACCTTGTTTCTGTCTCATGTATGTCTATTGTGTCCCTGCTGTATTGTACTCATAGTGTCTCCGATTCTCTTTTATTATATCTATTATCTGTACTTGCTGTAAAATTGGGAAGGAGAGTAACGTAATTTCAATTCTCTGTATGTCCTGTACATATGCAGTATTGACAGTAAAACTACTTCACTTCACTTGACTAAAATATAAAAATATTAAGACATCCTTATCCTGGAAACATGCGCAAACTGCAGCCGGCGTTCAAAAAGATCTTGAGGGCACAGCTGATGTATCCTTCCTGGCCCTGAGTTCAGTTGGAAAGTCAGATTTACGTTTAGAATGTGTTTTTTGTAAAGAAAGGAAAAAGCACATGATTTTTCACTACAACTGCAAGAGGCAGAACCTTACTGGGGACGTCACTACAAAGCCTCTTTAGACTGTTTCACATGTGATCAATAGGCTACTAAAAAGGAGGACCAATCCTACCATGACTGCAGCCTAAGCTTTGGAACACAGCTAGCTTAAAAGGGAGTAACAAAAAGAAACACACACAAAGACGCATACACACACAAGGCACACATACAAAAGGACAGGCAGTAAAGACAGACTGTAATCTTGTGGGCTTTCACCAAGCTGTCTCCAGTTTATGGTTTTCCTGTCTCCGGCTGTGGTGTTGTTCCCAATATCATAGTGAAATGAGGAAAGGTATTCAGGTCTTAAGGCTCTACAAACGCAGGCCAGTGTTGCTGCAGACTCTGAGTTAACAGATGTGCAGCAGCAGCAGCAGCAGCAGCAGCAGGAAAGCTTGTGTTGGTGTGAGCTCTACTGCAGGAGTCCCTGAAAGCTACAATGGAGAGTTCCTACCTTCTTGCGCAGCAGCTCGTTCTCCTGCTCAAGAGCCCTCTTGCTGCCCTCCAGCTCTTTCATGCGGAAGTCTTTACTGGAGTCTATGCTGCGGGTGCTCATGAGCTGAGTCTCCAAATTGCGCTGGATAGAGCTGGTCTCTTTCAGGGAGTTCTGATGGAGTAAGAAAGAACGCAAAGAAGATGAGGATCAATAAACTCATTAATGAAACCTGTTTGTGATCAGTTTTAAAGTGGCACAAGGCTAGGGGTGCAACAGTTTTTGGTATTTTATTTAACCATTTGGTTTGCTCGGTTTGGTTTGATACAATGCAGGTTGGGTCATAGATTCATGCTGTGCCAAGCTGCAGCCTCAGCTTTCTGTTCTTGGCTGACAGAAATAGAATCCGATGTGGTCTTCTTCTGTTCTAATCCATATGCCTCAAAGTTGGATGAGTTCTGAGGTGTTTTTCTGCTCATCATAGGTATGCAGAGCAATTATCTGAGTAATATAACTGGACCAGTCTGATAATTTCCTTTTGACAAATTTTATCAACATGGTATATCAATGGCAACTTGACATAGTGCCTCTGGGTTTCAAGGGAGACCATTGTGCCAAATTGCATCTTCAGCATTATGTTCCTGGCTGAGAGAAGTGAAACTCAGTCTTCTGCTGTCGTAGCCCGTCTGCCATAAGGTTTGACATGTTCTGAGATGCTTTTTAACTTACCACAGTGGTATAGAGTGGTTCTCTGGGTTACTGTATCCTTTCTGCCAGCTCCTACTAGTATTCCCATTCTCTGCTGACCTCTTTCATTAACATGATGTCTCTGTCCGCAGACCTGACACTCTTTTGGATGTGTTTTTCTTTATTACACCATTCAGAGGAAACTTAATGGAGAACTCCAGCGTAAATTTGACTTTTGGTTCGACTTTTTAGACCGTTATCCAGGCTCAAAGTAGCTCCACACCTCATTGATAGAGTGCAGAGGGCCCTGACATTTAAAACGAGGCATTAATAACTTTAAAAGTGCTCAAGAAGCTTATTAAAAACACTGTTTAACCTAATCTACTCATGACTATACCTTAAGATTGCGGCGCCCGTATGTTACTAACGCTATAGGGTGAAAACAGCAGTTTTTAATAAGCTTTTTCCGTACTTTTAAAGTTATTAATGAGTTGTTTTAAATGTCTAGGCTCTCCAGATTCTACCAAAGAGGTGTAGAGCTAGTCTGATCCTGGATAACAGTGTAAAAAGTGACACATCATATAGTCTAATGCATTTTTGGACAAACTGCTAAAAATGACTGGATCTCAGAAAGCTGCAGGAGAGCGGAGGGGGGCTACTAAACAAAGGTTAGTACTCTTTATCCTGTTTTACAACACCAAAAATCAATTTTACACCGCAAAATAAAATGTGCACAGAATCAGGACTGGACATTATACATTATACTTTCATTAAATAGCCCACCACACTGTAGAAGATTATTAGGACATATTTTGAAGAGTATTAAGGGTCACACTGTGAAAAAGGGGTTAAGAACCTGTGCTCTAGAAACTGTTCAGCAACAAAAAAAATCCCAAGAGGTCAGCAATTCTAGAAATATTCAAACCAGCCCATCTGGTTTGAGTATGCCACGCTCAAAACCACTGAGTTAACACATTTTTCCCCCCTATTCTGATGGATGATATGAAAATCACCTGAAGCTGCTGGCCTGTATCTGCATGAATGATTGAGATAAATGCATGAATGAGTCGGTCTACAGGTTTTCCCAATGATCCTTAGACTGTCTCTCTCTAAGGAAGCCATTGAAGTGATTGTGCAGTCTCTTGTCACTTCACTTAACTTGACTACTGCAAGTCTCTTTTGGTTGATCTTCAGCTGCGAGCCACCAGACTTCTGCAACTTATTCAAAATATGACAGCACGACTCATCTTCAGTCTTCTGAAGCTCAGTCATGTGACACCTTTGCTGCGTTCCCGCCACTGGCTTCCTGTTGTGGCCTGCATGAGATTCAAATCCCTAACGCTGGCCTACAAAGCCCAAAATGGTCCAGCTCCTTCATACTTCCACTATGGCTTGGCTTGACTCACCATCCCTCAAGTACCACAGAAGACAGACATCTCAACTCTTCACTGTCCTGCACCAAGTTGGCGGATGGAACTTCCACTGCATGTCAGAACAGCAGAGTCCCTCTCTGTCTTCAAATGCTTATCTTTATAAAGAGTTCCTAAACTAACAATTTTCTCCTGGGTGTCAAAACATTATCAAAGCTTGATGTATCTCTTGACTTTAGCTATGGATATTTTTTAATAAATGCACTTTTTGTAAGTCACTCTGGATAAGGGCATCTGTTAAATACCCCAAATGTAAACGTAAAATGCTTAGTGAGTGTGTGTAGCACGTGCTGCTCAATGCACATACCTGCAGTTGTCGGTTGTTCTCTCGCACTGCTTCCAGTAATCTGTCGTACTGTTGTGCCTGCTCAGCTTTAAACATCAAGTCCCTCTCCAGACCCTCTTTTTCACTTTCCAGCCGCTGCAAACACAAAGAACATACTTCATAAACTTCATAAATATCATTTAAAAGTTGTTAATGATTATGGCTTACAGCTTAAAACCCAAAAGTTAGTATCTCAGAAAATTCAATATTATGTGAGACCAATTGGTACTTTTGGCAGTGTGGGCAGTGTGCCAAGTCCTGCTGGAAAATAAAATCTGCATCTCCATAAATGTTTTTTAGCAGAGGGAAGCCTGAAGAGCTGTAAGATTTTCCAGAAAAACACTGCACTGATTTTAGTCTTGATAAAACACAGTGGATCAACACCAGCAGATGACATGTCTCTCCAAACCATCACTGACCATCAATAAATTTATCATTTTATTTGGAAGTCAAGGGAGCTGAGTCTGGAGGAAGAGTGGAGAGACACACAGTCCAAACTGCTTGAGGTCTAGTGTGAAGTTTCTACAATCAGTGATGGTTTGGAGAGACATGTCATCTGCTGGTGTTGATCCACTGTGTTTTATCAAGTCTAAAGTCAGTGTAGTGTTTTTCCAGAACATCTTACAGCACTTCATGATTCCCTCTTCTGACAAGTTTTATGGAGATGCAGATTTCATTTTCCAGCAGGACTTGGCACACTGGCCACAGTGCCAAAAGCACCAATTGGTCTTTTATAATATTCTAATTTTCCTAAATACTGAGTTTTCATTGGGTGTAGGCCATGGTCATCAGCAATTAATAAAACACTTAAAATAGATCACTCTGTGTTTAATATATCTATATAACATATGAGTTTCACATTTTGAACTGAATTACTCAACAAACAGCAATAAAGCACAATTGTTGAGCACTTTTTTGTGCGAAACATCAACAATTTATGACTTTTTTTATTTGTTTTCATTGCTGTGAGTATATCACAAATATGTCTGTGACTGTTTCTATTAAAATGAACCATAACAACTAAAACAAAATTAAGAGTATATAATGGGTGATGATGCCAAAGATAACAGGTGCTCAGGTCCTGATAAAAAAGCAGCCCAAAACATTGATGCTCCCTCCACCATGCTTCACAGTAGCTATAAGAATTTGGTGCAGTGTTCTTTTTCCTCCAGGCACAGCACTGTCCTTTTAGTCTTATTTTGCCAACCATTTTTCCAAGCTGGATTACTCACTGACAGTTGTTGACAGTGTTGACAAACCCTATGTTCATTTACAGGGTTTTTTTCAGATCACATGCAACAGAGATAAGCTATTATTTTGTGGTGAACTTAGTTTTGCTTTGTGTGTGCATTTGAGTGTGGTGTTAGTTGCTAAGACTTGGGGAATATGATTTTTTTTTTTATACCAGTAAAGCTAAGAAGCAAGCGTTTCCCTGTTAAAACCATGTATTTTAATGTCATAGCATACCACATAACCTTTTCCCACTGCAACCCTTATAACCTCACCCTCAAATCCTCCTGCAAGTGCACCAACTCTTCTCTCAGGCTGCTGAAGGTGGTCAGAAGAAGACGCATGGTCTTAATAAAACTTAATAAAACACTTAAAATAGATCACTCTGTGTTTAATATATCTATATAACATGAGTTTCACATTTTGAACTGAATTACTGAATAGAATTAGAGATGCACCTGTATCTCCAGTCTTGTATGTAAGTATATAGATTTCATACCAATATTGTGACCAAAAATGTTTGATTTGCATACAAGCTAGAGGTGTGCCAAAAAATCGATTCACATAAGAATCTTGATTCTCATTTACTACGATTCAGAATCGATTTAAAATGTCCCAAAATCGATTCTGAGGGGCGGGTTTTAGACTGATTTTGGGCTGGGTATTTTTGTTGGACCTGGCAACCCTGGGGATAGCGCTTGTCCCTTCAAACGGAGATCTTCCAGACACACACAGAGCGTAGGTGTTTGAGAATCACCGGTAAGATGGCAGAACAAGCATTATATTACCTTAGATTAACGTGTAGTTTTAATGTTTTATGGCAGAATGCTTCATAACAAGCATAAAAAAGATCGCTAGTAGTTAGTTTCAGTAACTGTTAGCTAGCTAACTAGCTAACTTTCCAGTTCCACCTTAAATAACGCTACAGGTGGCAGCGGGCTGCAGCATTTAAGGCGGAACGGAAAAATAACAATAAGCTAATCAGAGCTAATTTCAGCTCCTCATCACAGAGGAATTAAGGAATGGACAATATGAATTAATTTCTCCACCTCCTGCTCCCTTTCTGAAGAAATACAACGACCTTAAATTAACTAGTTAATCAGCAGCTGCTCCTGAACTTTAGCGCTCCAGTGCTATCATCACATCAGCCCAGCAGCGTCACCTACACACCACCGCTAGTAGCCTGGTAATAAATCAGTGTTATTTATTATTTATTTATTGTTCATTAACGTCATTGTGATATCCCAGTGATTCCTCTGTCACTGAGGACCCACATTCCTGCACATTTTATTGTTTTTGTAACACATTACCTGCTTCAGGACCAGTGTATATTTTGGAGGCTTTTTTCAATAAGATTCATAAGCCAGAAGCAGAAATTTTTATAAATCAAATCGTTTTGAATCAAAAATCGATTTTGAATCGAATCGTGGCCCCCAAAATCGGAATCGAATCGAATCGTGAGATAGTAAACGATTCCCACCCCTAATACAAGCCATCACCATTTTAAGCAATGTCATGAATACTCTTAAACTGGTGCTGAAAAGTTTTTAGAACTGTTTAGAATGTTTTATATTTCTGCATAAATTTGACTTAAAACTTTGGACTCAGACAATTATTTAGAGGGCAGTGATCATATATTACATATCTGTAAGCGGTGATGATATACTAGCTGATGATTATGACCGGTGTCCTGGTCCTAACACAGCATAGCAGCCTTAAACCATGATGCTCCCTCCACCATGCTTCACAGTAGCTATGAGAGTTTGGAGCAGTGTTCTTGTTTTTCTCCAGACACAGCATGAAATCACATTTACCAAACTAAACCTTGTTATAAATTTGTCACATCGTCCAGTCATTATCCCAAGCCCATTTTTTTATGACATATACAGTTTGCACACACTTAAATAAATGCCCACACATATTTAACCTGCATAAGTGGCTGAGTGTAGTAGGTTTTCACCAAATGGTTGTGTACAGATTCTGCTGTGAGCAAAACAGCCTGCAGTACATTCCAAAGAGTGCAATGAACTCCTCTAGCTTAGAGCGACAGGAGTGGCATTTTTAAAAAAACAACCAAATATTTCCAAAGCAGGGCCTCTGCTGCGACTGTAAATCTTTGCTGGATTTTCTGGAACAAGATAAGCTACCTGACATGCGCACACACATTATCCCAAAATAACTTCTGGTACCCAAATTAGTTTGGTAAGGGCTTACGATAGAGCATGTAATCTCACAAAATTTACTTCCTGGAAGTTTCTGCAATAAAGCACAATTGTTGAGCACTTTTTTGTGCGAAACTTCAACAATTTATGACTTTTTTTATTTGTTTTCATTGCCGTGAGTATATCACAAATATGTCTGTGACTGTTTCTATTAAAATGAACCATAACAACTAAAACAAAATTAAGAGTATATAATGGGTGATGATGCCAAAGATAACAGGTGCTCAGGTCCTGATAAAAAAGCAGCCCAAAACATTGATGCTCCCTCCACCATGCTTCACAGTAGCTATAAGAATTTGGTGCAGTGTTCTTTTTCCTCCAGGCACAGCACTGTCCTTTTAGTCTTATTTTGCCAACCATTTTTCCAAGCTGGATTACTCACTGACAGTTGTTGACAGTGTTGACAAACCCTATGTTCATTTACAGGGTTTTTTTCAGATCACATGCAACAGAGATAAGCTATTATTTTGTGGTGAACTTAGTTTTGCTTTGTGTGTGCATTTGAGTGCTAGTTGCTAAGACTTGGGGAATATGATTTTTTTTTTATACCAGTAAAGCTAAGAAGCAAGCGTTTCCCTGTTAAAACCATGTATTTTAATGTCATAGCATACCACATAACCTTTTCCCACTGCAACCCTTATAACCTCACCCTCAAATCCTCCTGCAAGTGCACCAACTCTTCTCTCAGGCTGCTGAAGGTGGCCAGAAGAAGACGCATGGTCTTGTCAGCCGTCATGCGTGTCTGGGAAGAAATAATTAGACACAATAAACACAGGAATTTATGAACCAGCAGACACAGTGTATTTTTATCTGGTATGAGCAGCAATGACCAAACCAGCTGCTATTATTATTACTACAACTCAGGAGACTTAAGGTGGGGCAGTCTGAGAACAGGGTGTGGTAGAAAGGAGTGTTGATTGTTTCCACCACTCACAGCACACACACATTCAAAAACACACACCTGTAGGAGGTAGCGGATCTGCTGCTTGGTCAGTTCAGATAAGCCTTTGGGAATGAGGGCCTCTATCTCTTCTTTCTCCACCTGTTCCAAATGCAAATACACACAAACAAACAAACAAACACATGCAGGTTTAGAAAACGTATTCTCTAATACACAACCCCAATTCCACAAAAAAAAAATGGAACACTATAAAATGTGAATCAATGTAAAGAAAAACATAATGTAATTAAATATCAGACACATTTTCAATGGAACATTTTCAATAAAACATGTCAACTTGATTTCAGCAATGCATTCAGAAAACAGTTGTGACAGGACCGCCTCTTCTTTTAACAACACTCTTTAAATGTCTGAGAAGTGAGAAGAAAATGTTGTCTCATTCTGTCTAATGTAGGATTCTAACAGTCCCGGCTTGGGGTGTGCTATATTGTATTGTAAACATTAATATCGCCAACATTTTTTAATATCTTAAGTAATATTATACCCTGAAATATCGTGCCATATCACCCACCCCTAATTATCACATTAGGGTACTACTTTTTTTGCTGTTTTTAGCTAAAGGAAAATTACACTGTTCTCATTTCCTATTATATATATATTTACTAGAGACAGATTCTTGTATTTTTTTAATATCTCATATCTCAGGGGTGTGCCATATCATATCGTATGCAATAATAAAATACATTTTGAATTTTGTTGCAGTAGTGTGTTCTTGAAATATGTTTTTATTCAGTGTTTTGTCATATCGCTTATCACAAAAATTCCATGAAATATTGTGATATTATTTTAGGGCCATATTATTTTAGGGCAAAAAAGTACAGCATGTACATTTTGTGAATTAGCCCTGTCCTTCTGAAATATACAATGCCTTCTCTGAAAGAGACTGGAGGAGATTGTCTGGATTAGAGCATATTATTCTAAATATCCTTTATACACAATTTAGAATTGATGGTGCCTTTCCAAATGTATCCACGCCCACGCCACTAACACAACCCATACAGGCCTCTAAAATGTGAGCTGACAGCCAGCTGGACGGTCCCTCCCGTCTTTAAGTCTGCAAGACACTGTATTCATAGTTTTTGATTTTTCGATTAATCTGGCAACAGAACTGTTCTCTTTTGACCATGCATTGATTTTCAATAAAGAATCATGCCTGTTTTGAATACAGTGCTACCTGAGGGCCTGAAGATCTCCAGCATCCGATTCTGACTGTCGGCTTTGTCCCTTGTGCACAGGGATTTCTCCAAATTCTTTAAATATTTTAATGATTTTATGTACTGTAGAACGTGGAAGATCCAAGGTCTTTAAAATTCATGTTGAGGAAAGTTTTTCTTTCTGAAATTGTCTCATTCTCACAGATTAGTGACAATTTGAGATACTGATTCTTAAAAATGCAAATTTTACATCCAATCATGTGAGATGCAGCGTTTTTTTTTACTAGTGCTTTTGCCATCAAGTCCTAATCCAGTTAATGTTATTCATAAAATAATGGTAAAATGTCTCAATTCAAACATCTCAAACATCTCATTTCTAATCAAACTGTGACCTGAGCAACAGCTCATACGTGCAACAGAAGTGTTGCTAAGCCTGACTGGGCAGCCACTCCCTACCTTGTAATCAATGGTGGGGTCAAGCAGGTGTTTTCTGTGGAAGAGAACAAGACAGAGCATGAGTGACACACTTAACAGCCAAAAGAGATTAAAAAACAGAAGCTTTACTGAGACATCCAGAACTGTGGAAAAAAGAAGCCAATGTTTGCTCTGTGAATCACAGACCATAGCGTCACACAGAAGGTCTGGGAAAAGGGAGAGGTTTCAGTTTTCTGGAGAGAGACTCCCAGCTGTTGCTGTTTAAAGAATGATGTCATTACAAGTATAGATAAGACCTCAGTTAGCAAAGATAATGGGATCCATGATTAAGATAATGCTAAGTACTATTCATTACCTCAGAGATTCATCATTTACATGTCAGGGACAGGTTTTTATCAGGTGATCTTGAATTTTCAACGATGAGAAAAGATCTAGCCAAACTGGCTGTTAACCCCACTTAAATACACAGGACCTTCCAGCAGGACTGGGCTTCATTAGGCCTCTTACAAATAACTCAGGCTTCATTGTGTTTCTTGTCCACAGTAAATAATACGCCTTAGCCTGTAATGTAGTTGTGATCTTAGGAGATCCAGGTAGGGGTTGGCAATATGAGAACATTTAGTAATTTTTGTGATCAATGTTGATATTGTAATACAAAATATACATGTTTGAGCATATTGTAGATATTAGAGCTGCTGTATCTTACAAGACATGTCTTCCAGATGTAGATTATATATGCCTAGTATCATTTATTTTACTCTAGTAATGAATTCTTAGTCCATTTTTCATTTGAAATAACTTCTGGTGAAATCTGGAGAAAATCTCAGACTTTTTAAATATCACAATATACATATTGCAGAAAAAAAAATTCAGTGTCTATTTCTTCCATTACCATGCAGCCGTTTTGAGGGGAGGTCTATGGAAAGATAGTGGCACAAGCAACCAAAGAAAGCCTACAAATTTAAATATTTTCCTTGTTAAAACTTTTTATTTTTCTAAGCATAAAAACAGATCGCTAGTAGTTTGTCTCATTAGCTACCTAGCTAACTAGCTAGCTAGCTAGCTTTCCAGTCCCACCTTAGCTTGTGCAACAGATGGCAAAGGCTGCAGTCTTTAAGATGAAAATGAGGGAAAAAAAGAAAGGTAATAAAAGCTCCATATCACAGAGGAATTAATATGGACAATAATTGAATATAATAATAAACTTCTGCACCACCTGCCCACTTCCTGAAGACATTAAATGTCTTAAAGGTGCAACTAAAAATAACTAGTTAACCAGCAGCTGTACTTCCACTGCTAAAATCCTACGCTCTACTGCTATATCAACTGGACATAATGAGCGATAAAGAAACAACTAATGATTGATGATTCAGAAGTTTTAAAAAATACTATCCACAAATGTAAGGAACGATTTCACAACATAATACACTGAAAACTTTATTTTTTAGGTAAACTTTATATTAAATACTATTCAAAATGATTAAATCGAGAAAAATCCTAAAAAAAAACTGACGCACATAAATTGCCATCTACAGTCGATGAAACATAATAACGCATTTTAACAACCCTATTTACCATTTGAATGCTCTGGCTGGAAAATAATAAAGAATAAAAATAAAAGTTGCTCATACCGTCCACGGATTTTGGACACGTGTTCAGAGATGCAGCTGTGAATGTTACAGTTCTTGCGGTAGATTTCAGCCAGCAGCTCGCCGAAGAAGCGTGTGTCCAGTTTGGCCAGCGGCTCGGGCTCCACCACTTCAGTCCTCACCTCACTTCTCAGATGATTCTTCAAATCCACATTCACAATCTCTGAACGCACAGAGCTGGTCTCCACCACCTCCGGCTAGACAAAGAGAACAAAAAGAGCAGAGGAATAATTATTTAGCATGGATTTGTCACTACAGATTCTCACATTAAAACCAGATACACCTTGGAATTCTACTGAAGAACAAACAAACACGGTACAAATAAAACCTGGTACAAATAAAGATGCAGAGATAACAAATTGTCTATGTATTCTCTCAAATTACTGGAAACAAGTGCTGAAGCCAAAGTTTGCTACAAATTACGTTCAAAATTCAAATTATGTGGCTTCTAACAGCTGCATGACTGTTTTTAATGTGTAAAATAGCCAAAATTCTAAATCTTGAAATGCTTCTACTACTGCTTCTACTACAGCTGTGGTCATAACAGTTTTCTGGGCTCTCCGGATTCTACCAATGAGGTGTGGAGCTACTCTGAGCCTAAAAAAAGGGTGTAAAAAAGCCATTTATCTGCAGGGGCAAGAATATGTCCCGTATCACCCAGTCTAAAAAGTGTTTGGACAAACAGTGACAATTGCTGGATCTCAGAATGGTGCAGGAGAACCGAGGTGGGTTACTCTACACCGGAGTTCTCCTCTAAGCTACATAAGTGATTTACACAAGTCTTAAAGACCACTGATTTGAATGAATGGGTTTCTATGCTACATTGGAACTTCAACCCTCAGGTTTTGGCTCATATTGTCAAACAATCCCATATTTGAACATTGGATCTTAAGAACTGTGTTTACTATAGAGCTCAGTAATTAATGCATCCCAAAATGTGGACATAATTACCCATCTATGCAACACTACTATGAGCAGCTCTAGTGCTACATGCTCTAGCTGTCACTGTGTGGTTTGATTAATGTAACTGTGACCTGGTGTCGCACGCAAGCCTAAAAGTTCTTTCGGCTTAGTTCCACACTGGTAAAAACAGGGGCGTGGCAGAGCAGTCAGACTGGATTGTGTGAGGCCGTGAGAGTGAAACTGAAGCAGCAGGTTCGCACAGGGTCTGAGCTCAGCAGGGTGCACCGAAAGACCTGACTCCAGAAGATTACTCTGCTAGTGGTGACTTGTTTAAGCGTCGCTGCACCTCTTCTCTGTGAACAGAGGATAGCCTAAATACTTACAATTACAATTACTCATCAAGACCATAATACACAGCTTATATATCCATTTCAAAATTTTAAACAGGACCGGTTCTCTTTAACAACAGGTTGCAGTGGAAGACACATCAATGGCAATATTTAATAGCTTTAATAGTCCAGTTCACAAGTGATTAAAAGATTCTAGAAGACTCTAGACGCAAGACAATCAGTGAAATATAGGAAATGTTTGCATGAGTCTCAAGAAAAAGAGTAGTTTTATGAAAAAAAGTACCATTCGGGATTATGATAGAGTTGGGCATCACAGGGCACAGGACATTGTCCACAATAACGATGATATCATAATACTATGATTCTAAAATACTCTGTAATTCTCTATGATACTTCATGTCAGCTATGCTACTGAAGAGATTAAAAAAAACTGTACAATTCTAGAATATTAGCAAACACTAGTAATAATTCTATTTACTGGTGTCAGTTTTACTAAATTTTATAACTGATATGAAATAATGTACAACAAAGTACATAGCTCAGCTTGCTCCTTTCTCTTTAACACACCAACACAGACTGCGACAGCCATAAACTGCCATAAATTAGAACAATTCTACTGCTGTTAAAATAGCTCTTTCTTTTTTTACTTTTTTAAACTGTATAACATTCATTAACAGAAAAAAAATCAAATATTAATATTTGATGTCACGTTTTGATAATGTATTGCAAACATAAATGATATGATATATTGCTTTTTCACTATTTTATTACATCTTTAGTCCATAACATTCAAAAAATTACAGTCATTTTACATGTCAGATTTTTTTTAGAACTATCAGAGCAATCAGAGCAATCAGAGGAAAGTGCAGTGACTTAGATCCAATACAGCAGCTCACAGACACCTTTTGCTGATCGACATCACCCTTTGGAGTGATGAGGAGGGAGAGTTCCATCTACCCACCCAGAGAGGGCAAGGCCAATTGTGCTCTCTCTGGGCTTCAGCAGCCGATAGCAAGCGACATGAACTGGATTCGAACCAGCAATCTCTCGATCATAGTGGAAGGGCTTATTCTGCTGGACTACTCGGAGCCCAAATGTAAAGTTTTAAAAACAAACACACATTAATATTGTCTTTTACACATAGTCCATGAAGGGGCATGACAGAGAATTCTTAACGGAGACCTTAGTGATGATTTTTCTTTTCTTTTCTTGATTAGAGAAAGCAAAAATGTGCTGGACTTAAAGGTGTAAAGATTCCATTACATTAATTACACTTTGTATGAAAAGGACTTAAAGCACAAAAATGCTTTAAAGCATGTTTCCAAACCTAAAGTTATTAACTCAAGTGTTTTTGTTAGCATGACATACAAGAAATTTCTTTTTTCCTAAAAAGTAAAAGCTTTTGATTTGTACAATGCCTTTTTGTATGTCCACACTGACCAACACTGACAACTGCATTCAACTGCATACATTTTTTTTTTTTTTTTTTAACCAAACCTGTATTCTTTTTAGGATTATGTATGTATCCCTGAATGTATGGACACTGGGAGCATAATGAAAGTTTTTGTATTATCTGTTTCTCTTTGATGGCCTTGTACAATAAAAAAATTAAATATATGTTGCATTAAGGGACGTCATTTGAGCATTTGGAACAGCCAGGAACAAAAAAGGCAAGTTTTGATTGTCTTTTACATTGTTCATTTCATGTTATATCAAGTCAGAAAGGGCCATCAAGCTCAACCCAACCACCAGGTCATGCAAATTAAAAAAGGAAAAACATCACCTACATGTAGTGCATTTAAAATTAGAAAGTGTAATTTTTATGGCACTCATGTCACAGAATTAATGAAAAGCATTTTAAGTTACTCCAGCAAATCTGGTTTGTCCTATTTTGTCCTAACTGTTATTTCAAGTTATGTCAATTATTTCTGTCAATTGCACAGTATAAGATGATATAGCTGGATACAGTTTTGAATTTGCTGATCTATGAATAATTTTCAACAACTCAGTCTGGCTTACCCCCATCACACGAACTTTTGTTTTGTCAATAAATAATGTACTGGTGATTTAAATATCACAGAGACAAATGTGACATCACTTGTGCCGCAAACTAACCTTCAACTACAACAGTCACGCAACATAGAAGGGAGAACATGTCCTGCATGTCTTGAATAAAATAAATAAATAAATAAAATATAAAGTTTTAAAACATGCAATGTGGCATATTTTCCATTATTTCGAATAAACACTGAAGTCAACCAGACTACAGTGTTGATATATGAGTTTTTTTGATGTTCAAGAGAAAGATGGATGATCACAAACCATCAAACCAAAATGAACTGCTTAAATTTTTGCACCAGGAGTGGCATAAAGTTATCCAAAAGCAGTGTGTAAGACTAGTGGAGGAGAAATGTGCCTAGATGCATAAAAACTGTGATTAAAAACCAGAGTTATTGCACCAAATATTGATTTCTGAACTCTTAAAACTTTATGAATGTGAACTTTTCTTTGCATTATTCGAGGTCTGAAAGCATCTTTTTTGTTATTTGAGCCTTTTCTCATTTCCTGCAAATAAATGCTCTAAATGACACTATTTTTACTTGGAATTTGGGAGAAATGTTGTCTGTAATTTATAGAATAAAACAACTATGTTCATTTTACTCAAACATATACATATAAATAGCAAAATTATAGAATCTGATTCAGAAACTTAAGTGGTCTCTTAACTTTCTTCAGAAATGTATATAGGAACACATAATAAGTCATGTAAAAAAAAAATTAAGTAATAATCTACAATGCAGAACATTTTTTTTATTTAATGAAGAAATACTGAATTTAAAGTGTGTCCAACTGGTTTTGACTGGTATGGTATAACATATTTCTAGACATTATAAAATAATATTAACTTAATAAATAATATGAGTAATATATAATATGATCAATTATAATAACACAATGTAGAAAATGACAGAGCTAAAGCTGAACACACTTTTGACTAGCTGACCTATGAACAACTTTAATGGCTCACAGTAAAAGGAGTGAGTTAAGTGGCTTATCAGCATGAAGACACAGAGCTGTCAGCGAATGACAGAGTGTGTTTTAAAGAGTTAAGGAGGGGGACTAGCGCTTACATAATAAGAAGGTCTAGTAGGAAGGTATAATAAGCCTGCACTCGGTAAGTAGGTTATCATAGCAGATCGCTACACTTGAAAGCTTATCTGTTGTGATCTGTTATGGACTTTCGTTTGTAACAATGCTGTGCTCTATTGAAGCTGCAGGGTGGTGGTATTAGGTGGCTAGAAAACAGTGGGCAATTGTTCATCCAAATGTCACCTTCTAAAAACACAAGTAGACCAATACTGAGCCAGGGTCTCTCACTGCCCATATAGAGTGTGTTTTTCATGTGCACTCTGTAGAAGCTACAGTAAAATTGTCTAAACAGTGAAACAGCATTTATATATACCGCTCTGAAAAAATTAAGAGACCACTTCAGTTTCTGAATCAGCATTTCTCCCAAATTCCAAATAAATATATTGTCATTTAGAGGATTTATTTGCAGAAAATGAGAAATTCAGACCTCAAAATAATGCAAAGAAAACAAGTTCAAATTCATAACATTTTAAGATTTTAGAAATCGAACGATCATGCAATAGACTTCAGGGAGCTTAATACATTAAAACATTAATACACAGTCAGATATTATCAACCAATTTTGATATTTGTTTTGTAACAGGCTTCTATTTTAGAAAAAAACTACAATTAAATATTTGTTTTTGTGTTTTTTCTTTTCCCTATATTGACTCAGTTCAGCGTAATTATGTTCATTTTTCTGTGAATATGATCTATATTTGTGTTTCACATTTTCCACTGTACTGACCTGTCCCACTGCTCATCTTTTCAATAAACAAAAAGTCATTCACAAAAAAAAAGAGTTCACAAAACAATAATTGGTAGAATAACCCTGGTCACAGTTTTCTGCTTTTGGATAACTTTATGCCACTCCTGCTGCAAAAATTCAAGAAGTTCAGCTTAGTTTGATGGCTTGTGATCCTCCATCTTCCTCTTGATTATATTCCAAAGGTTTTCAATTTGTTAAAATCAAAGAAACTCATAATTTTTAAGCGGTCTCTTTTATATTTTTCAGAGCTTTATATATATATATATATATATATATATGAGCTGGAATGCTTGCTTTTTTTAATCTCTCTGTCAGCCTACGGGTGATTCTCACGAAAAACAGATTTAAAAGGGTTCACACTTGAAAAATTTCAAAAGGCATTTAAATATAAAATTTCTTTTTGTTATGCAAGACTAGGGTCTGAACTTTTTAGAAATACTTTTTTTTTTTAATTTTATAATTTTTTTCTGTATATTTTGCACCATTTTAGTCAGTCAGAGCACACACATTCTCAGTACCGCAACATGATAACACAGAACAGATATGGTTTAAAAGTTACACATTTGTTACTTTTTAAATAGATATTATTAACAGTTGTGCTCATATGTGTATATAACCCAGAAAATATTATATTTATAAGTTTCCCATTTTTTTTTATTTTATGATTTGTCTCATTACCGCAACAGATTTCATGATTCATGTCCTGTCTTTTCAGGATATTTAACTGAAAAATTACATGTATAATTTCTTATTTAGTACAGATGACCTATGAAGAAATACAATTTATCCAAATACCATTATAAACTAGAATTTGTTTTATAACAGTAAAATAATTAGTAAATAAATATGTGTTGCGGTAAAGAGAATGGTGTTTCGGTAAAGAGAGTCAATGTTTCGGTAAAGAGAGTCATTACAAGGATTCCTACTTAATTAACAATAACACTTTACACAACAAACACAGAGTGTGAATGCTGTGAATAAATAACAAATTCTAATGATGTACTTCTTGAGTTTTGTATGGAGTAGTAATATTGAACAAAATGTGGTATTTGCTGTTGAAAATTATTCTCAGTAAGACTCAAGCTGTGAAAATATCCTATTTTGAACTGTGTATTTTAATAAAACAAATTTCAACATACCTCATTAGACATAAATTCCTTAAAACTTTAAACATCACTGTATAACTAAATTGAAATGGAATGTTTAAATACAAAATAAGTAATTCAACATCTCATAAAACAACTTTTTTATTAAGTATTAATTTCATGACAGATATAAACATCAATGTACAACTAAATTGAAATTAAATATTTAAGTATGAAACAAGCAATTCAACATCTCATTAAACATCTTTGTATTAAGCATTAATCTCATGAAAAATGTAAACATCAATGTGCAACTAAATTAAAATTAAAGATAAAATTAAAGAAAGTTGTTTAATGAAATGTATATATGTGTGTATATATATAAATTTCATATATATAATATATACATTTCATGAAACAACTTTTATTGTTATAAACTGTTAATAAAGGTTGTTTCATAAAATGTGTGTATATATATATATATACATATAAACAGTTTATAACAATAAAAGTTTATAAAAATAAATTTCATGAAACAACCTTTATTAACAGTTTATAACAATAAAAGTTGTTTCATGAAATGTATATATTATATATATGAAAATTATATATTATATATATATATATATATATATATATATATATATATATATTATTATTATTATTTTTATATATTATTTTTATATCTTATGCGGAAGTTATATGGGTGTCACTGCCCTGCTACATAAATCTGTTTTTTATCTGAAATTGCATCATGTATTCTTTTATATATTGTTTATTATAAGTAAATAAAGGCTTTTTTATGAAACAATATATATATATATATATATATATAAGTTCATGTCACTTAAAACATTAATTTCTCTTTACCGCAACAGTGAATCTCTCTACCGCAACAGGCCTTAAATTGTTGCGGTGTATGAGAAGGCTGTTGCGGAGTATGAGGGACCTTAACCTTCTTTGATCTCTGTGGGGCCACCATGATGCCTGGCTAAACTTTTGCTAGCTTTTTGTATTTAGACTTTAAAAACCTTAAAAATTCCCAAAACACAATAACATTTTCATTTTTTTAAACATTAAAAACTAGCTGTTTCGGTAATGAGAAACAAAAAGTTGTGTATGCTCGCTGACAACCAAGTTTTTAACATTTATCTGGAGAGGTATAAAATTAGGTGCTTACCTGGTAGCCATCTTGGGTGTCATACTAAAAGGTGTCCCCCCTCTCAAAATGGCTGTTTTTTTTCTGTTCCTTGTGGTCTTAAATGGTGCTTGAAAATTGTTGCGGAGGCTGAGAACATTGGTTCTGACCAAAGTTATTGTTCTAAATATTTTCTTTTCTTTTACCAATGAATTCCAAGTAATACATTTTTATTGACTGTAACAATTTACTTTATGAGATACATTTAAGTTTTTTATTATTTATTTATTTTAAATATTAAAATTGTGTAATTGAAGAGCCGAGATTCAGCAATGGACGCGTTGCGGTACTGAGAATTTCACACTAAATTATAAAAAATACATAATTTAAAATATCACAATGTCTACTTTTAATCACTTCCAATATAGCCTTTGATGAGATGTTTATAAACCAGTGTTTCCCAAATTGATAGCATTTACCTGTTCATCACACTCCTTAATGCCACCTCATTAGTCTGATTTCGTGAGAATCACCCCTACGCTCTTGTGTGTTTTGCGGTGTCCTTCAGAAAGGGTGTGTTAGAAGAACATTCCAGACATTCTGCAGTACAAGGGAAAGTACCGACAGCTACTGATCAAGGGCTTTATTGTTGATCACCTCGTCCCTAAACCGGTTTCTCCTGACATCAGTTACAGCTCAAGTGTCAACACAAGTCAACACAGAAACGCACTTCTTGAGATTTTTGACTGATATTTTGTATTTTATGATGGTATTCTACGGGCAGGCAAGTGCTAAAAGTGCAAACCCAGCTAGGCCTGAACGAGTGAGAGTGACAGATTGCATAAAATACTAAATCAAAAGATAAAGACAGCAGGGTCCCGCCCTCCATCTCAGAAGATAAACTCACAGTAATTCGTAAAATGCACTTTGGACACTAGCTCCACCTCTTTCAAATCAGATACTGTATATCGTAATCTGCACGTGTGCAAGCCTGTGCGATACTCATCCATTACTATACACACTTCCCCTTTAATGCAAGACACAGCTTGTGCTCTGTGGTTTAGGTGAAGTCATAGTGAACATGCATGAACTGCCTACAGATAATAATAATTACCCCATCCCCGGCCACCAAGTATATGCAAATCCTGCTCAATGCACCCAAGGTTGCCAGAGGCACTTAACTTGTTCTGCACTTCACTCTACTTCACTACAGCTACACTCACATGCCAAATCTCATGAGACAGAAACTAATACCAAATCCCATGGCTGTTATTATGTCCCATAAAAGCAGCTATAGAACACTACACAGAGCTGTGGGTGTGGGATGTCTGTGTATAGAGGGCCTCCTGCATTGAATGTGGATGTGATTTCTGACAGAGTCACCTGTCTTTTCATAAAGGGAGTTTGAGCCAGACGCCACTGGTTACAATCATCACAGCACACAGCCCACTACACACTGCACATCCACTGTGGGTAGCATTTAATGCATCTACAATGTTTTCCAGGTACACACAGAACAAAATCCATCTGGAATCCACCATCACATCTCATGCAAGCTCTAACATTCAAACTTACAATGCCTTGCCTTGGCCAGTGTTCAGCCCCATTCACAAGATTCAAGGTATTCACATGCTGTTGTTCTTCATGATCAGATTACATATTGCTCACCCATTCTGGCACATCAGTGTATAAGTAAATGTTTGGGAATCTGTAACCTGGGGTAAATCTGCATGATTTGGGGTTGTGTGGCAACCAGTGACACATGAAACATTGCACATGTTTATAATAAATCCAAAATACAAGTAAATAAAGACAGACTGGTTTCTACAACAGGAAAATAATCTTATACACACCTTAAAATCGATGTACTATAAACTACTTCAAGAAACAATAACAAACTAAAGTTTTTACAGTCCCCAGGTTTTAACACCATTAAAATCTGTAGGCAAATACCATTTGTGTAAGATGGCCCAAAAATTAGCACTGAACTAGAGTTGGTGGGGACTAAGGCTGTACGATATATAGTTTAAGTATCGTCATCGCAATGTGCGCATGCGCAATAGTCACATGGCAGGACGTGCGATGTTACTTAAGGCAATAAAATCAAAGACAATATGTTGCAATTATTTGAATCTTTGACACAGGACGTTTTTATCATATTGTCACAATTTTATAATGAAATGCATAAAAATAAAAATATTTTTACATTAAATTATATGCAGCATCATCTAAACCTTTACTGATTTTATCATTTTACATTTGTTTTAGCACAATATATCTCTCTATTTTAATATTGTCCATACCTACTAAACACAGTTCAGCAAACAAAGCTAGATATTTAAAGAACATCTTAAAAAAACTCTGAGCACTACATTCAATAACCCAACCCTCATTTTATAAGCCATCTTTTTAGAATCATTTTAATTTGATAGGAATTTAATTCTAGACTAGGTGTTTAAAGCGACTGTAATTTCCTGTTACACAGCCGCTGGACCACAGGACATGAAGTACAGTTAAGTGCATGACTCATTTCCCCTTCAGTCCAGACTAGAACACACAAAGACACTGTTCAACCCAGCTTGATCCAGCTCAAAATTGTCTGGAATGTCATTCCTTGGAATCATAAAAAGATACACACTGTACCGATACCTGACTGCTAAGCCTGTTACTGTCCGGTGGATCTATCATTCCAAAGCACAATGCTTCCCTGTGTCAGTAGAATAGGAAGAAATGGGTCAGTGTGTGAGGCCAAGGTTTCTCTGTTACAGGATAAGAATAGAGAGCCATTACTGTGGCCGACACTGAATGGAGGAAAAGAGCATGAGGCGGTGAGCTCATTTTTCAAACCGGAACTGTGCCAGGTCTTGTAATCCTGGAGCAGAGGAAAACAGTGCCAAGAATCCTGTTTCAAAACAAGACTGGATTTTACTTTTAAATGAAAGAAAGGAACAGGAATGTTCAGATTTAGAACAGTATCAGCTTTAAATTATAGGCTGAAAATGCAATAAATGTTTGATATGAGCTTATGCAATCCTACCTCATGATGAGAAATACTTTAAATAAAGTTTCGAATTACACAAACTAACTGCACTTTATTACATTTACACAGAACACTGTCAATCAATTTAGTCAAAGCAAGTACCAAACGATCTTTAATGTAATTCATAGTTATTCATAGTCACCTCTAGGGTTGGGAAGTATAAGAGTAACACTGTATGCCAAGGCATTAAAAAGTTGACGGTATCTTCAAATTATGGTGATATTTTAAAAATACAAATGTGTCTGATGTGTCAGATATCTGTTCTGTGTCTCTTGTGGTATTTAGCCAAAGTAGCTCATTCATACAGCTGCATTTAAGGGCATTTTGTAAATCATTTTAGCAATATTTGGTCTAATTAAAACAGACAAACGTGGTTCGCTTGCACCCTAAATGCTGTTCATTTGGTTGCAAACGAACTCAATAGCAATTTGTTTGTGGTGAGAACGTGAGCCGCTCTTGATCGGAACCAACTATCAAATATATCAGATGCTTTCATTTGAGCTAAGATGCTGTGTAGGTGCAGTTTAACCTGATTCATTTTCCGATTAGTACCACAACTCTGAATTCTGTCTCTTCTGCTGCTCCATGCTAAGCTGTTTTCACACTGAACACCGTTCGTGCAGAACACAACGCGTACTGCTGCACAACTCTGTTTATCTGCACAGGGAATCCCACTGAAAACACTGTGTTTAAAAGTGCAGCAGCAAATTTTATGCATTCAGTGTTAAATAAAGAAGCTTCACACTGCACAGATATATGTGCTGGACTGTAACACAGAACCTTCTTGCTGTACTTACGTTCTCCCTCCCGTGCAGGGCTGCGACAATAATTGTCAATGTCAATTATAAAAAAAAAATGTTGACAAGACTGTAGAGTGAATGTTATTGGGGTCATTCATACAGTTTACACTGATCTCGGCCTGTTTCTCCAAAAATGCTCAAACACAACAGATTTCATACTAAAACAGCAGCACTTTCCACATTTAAACAGCAAAGTTCTGGACATTTAAATGGTATCTATATCCCATGTTCAGCTGTTTCTATCACTTTGAAGTGACGAAGAAAGCTAGAAACAGGAGCCGCCACCACAGCAAGCAGAGATGAACATCATGGCAGAAATAATCATTAGTTTCAGCCCTACTCTCATGCTAGACAACTCTGACCAATCAGAAGAGACAACGCGCTTGCATGGTTTGTTAAGGAACATTTTGCTACATTTAGGATTGCACCTGTGTAAAAACAAACCAAATCAAAAGAAAAAAACACTCCCACAAGTGAAACAAACTTATATACCAGAAAAAACAAATACAGGTGTGAAAAGACACTAAGACAGCCACAAGATAGCCACAAGGTGGGTGCTTACTGACTGTTAGTGTGAAAATAGGTTGGTGGATAAACAAAGTGAAGTTTAGTGATGTACTGAGTTTATATAAAAAAGAGAGCAAACCTGGATGAAGCCCCCCCGCCCCCAAGACATTTTACATGTTTGCACTCAGATATGAGGCTTTATTTTGTAAATGGGAATAATCTGTGCCTCACTTAGCTAAAACACTGTGCTGTGGTGTTTAGCCCTGTGAGCTAGCTAAGCTAGCATCAGCTAACCTAACCTAGCAAACTTTCCAAAGCAGTTCAGACAGCACAGAACCTGTAAAGTGTAGTCAGCTATTCTGCCACTCAGACAACACATTTTTTTGCTATACTTTTGTCAATTAATCAACAGCAGCTGTGTTATTTAAGATAGTAGCCAAAAGCTAAAAGCTAAGATAGCTAACCTAGCCTAACCTAGCTAGCTAAAAAAAAATATTAATTTCAGCTTTCTGTTCTTCCAACAGCAATCACTAGATCTGGAACTGTCTTGTCTGTATGTTTTATCAGCGAGGTTTCAGTCAGAGGCACTTTACCAGATTATTATCCTGCAAAATAAGCTAGATAGCTAATGCTAGCTAACTCCCTATCCCTATTGACAGCATTAAATTCACATATTGTGAACTGATTAGTATCAGGGATACTACTTAAAGGAGAACTCCGGTGTAAAATTGACTTAGGATGTAGTAAAACATGATAAAAAAAGTACTTACCTTTGCTGAATAGCCTACCACTACTGTCCTACAGCTCTCTAAGATCCAGTAATTTTGTGTTTGTGTTTTTTTTGTACTCTGTACTCTCACTCTGTACAACAGCCGTGTTGGGGCATATTTTTAAAGTTATTAATGCCTTGATTTAAATGCCAGGGCTCTCTGGATTCTACCAAGGAGGTGTGGAGCTACTTTGAGCCTGGATAACGGTTTAAAAAGTGATTTATTGGGGCAAAACATGCCTTGATACGGCCATTGTACAGAGTGCTGGGCAAAAAGCACAAAATTACTGGATCTCAGAAAGCTGTAGGACAGCGGTGGTGTGCTATTCAACAAAGGTAAGTATTTTTTTGGCATGTCTTACACCAAAGTTCTCCTTTAGACCTAGTTACATACATTATGTAATGAAAATAAACTAACTGTAAAAAACTGAATGGCTACACGTGCTTTGAACTGACAGGTTTCTTTCTTCACATAACCTGGATACAGCTCTAAAAATGCAACTGCAATAGAATACTATTGGTGGAATGTGCACGGTTCCTATACATATCACTCATAAATGCCACAAAAAGAGCCCCTGGCTGCCCACTAGGACAAAATAACTCCAGTTCTTTTACGAGGGAAAACATCTTTCTTCACTGCACTGATATATGTGCTGGTGTGTTCTCCACATGTGCAGCAGTTAGCACACCACCTGGACATGCCTATGACCAATCCTCTTCCTAATTGTTTCCAGTCACGGTATATCTGAGGACAGCTACAGACATGCCTCACTCCGGCAAGGCCATGTGATTTCAGAAACGTCCGTATAGCAGTTATTTGCTATTACAAGTAAGAAACTGTGTCACAAGTGTGTCTACAAATCAAACTGACCACACATAACAGCTTGAGAATATTCCATGATATCAAATTGCTGCTGTGATTTTTCACTGAGATTCACTGAAATGCACTGTTGCACATTTGTGCAATGTCCATTTTTAAACTCAGGTTAAGCCAGAGAGGCCGCTCATCAGGCAGAGTGTGTGTGAGGAATGTGACGTAAGTGTGTTTGCACTGGCGCTCTGCATGCTCTCCTGCGGTGTGTAGAAGAGCTGGGTCATGTGTTTGCTATTCTATCTGCAGGTGGGTAACCAAAAACCCTACTGTGCTCCTAGTCTTGTGTGAGTCGCTTGATCTGCACCTGTAGTGACATATTTCAAATACTTAAATTGTTATATCCACCGATTATCAGAATTTTTCAGCTCAGACTATCAAATTCTAAAACTACCACTTCAGTTTCTGAATCAGTTTCTCTGATTTTGCTATTTATAGGTATATGTTTGAGTAAAATGAACATTGTTTATTCTATTAACTACGAACAACATTTCTCCCAAATTCCAAATAAAAATATTGTCATTTAGAGCATTTATTTGCAGAAAATTAGAAATGGCTGAAATAACAAAAAAGATGCAGAGCTTTCAGATCTCAAATAATGCAAAGAAACCAACTCCATATTCATAAAGTTTTAAGAGTTCAGAAATCAATATTTGTTAGGATAACCATGGTTTTTAAACACATATTTCATGCATCTTGGCATGTTCTCCTCAATCAGTCTTACACTCTGTTTTGGATAACTTTCTGCCACTCCTGGTGCAAAAATTCAAGCTTGATTATGTTCCAAAGGTTTTCAATTTGGTAAGATCAAGGAAACGAATAATTTTTAGGTGGTCACCTATTTTTTTTCCAGGGCTGTATTTTAAATACTTTTAAATAATTGTTATAACCACTGAATATCAGGCTATCACATTCATCAAAACTACTTTTGTTAAACTCCAATCTACTCTAATCTCCTATCTACATTGCATACATATAGATTTCACAGTAATGTCTACATATTAATGCAACTCTAAAACATACTGTGCTTTCAATTACAATTTAATAATTGTTTGACATATTACTGTTTTGTTTTGATCCTTTGTAAAAAAGACAAAAAGAAATCCATACTCAAACAGTTTCTTCATTCCGATGTTAAAACAAATGAAAACAATCAGAAATGTAAACTATAACATATAAGATCAAATCTAAATTAGAGATGGAAGACAAATTAGAATATAGTGATATGAGTTCAACAACATTGTGAATAACAGCGAAGACAAACTGCATTGCCTGTGTGCAGCAACAGAGGGAGCAGTTCACACTGTGTTCAGTCTGTGTGCATAAGACAACCAAACTGGAGGTAGAGTGAGGATGAGGTCCATAGCAATTACACACAACTACTTCTAAGCCCACTCCTTAGCTTTAACATAGCTACCTAGCTGGCCTTCATAATCTTCTGTTGCTGAGGTTGAAACACCATGTTTATAATACGGAATATTAGAGGAAACAATTTTTTTTTTTTAAATGCATCATAAAATGGCCTCTCCCTGACTGTTCTTTATAATTACAGACATCTGCTACAGTAGTAAAGGCTTAGACATCAAACCATAAACATCTTATTACTGCCTGGTTGCTTCTAAACACCCTAAACATCCAGCTTTTAAATACCATCTCTGCTTCATAACATGTAATTACATATGCTCATGTGCTCATCTCAATAATCTTACTATAGCAGATCTGCAGCAGAAAGAATCAATTAAATATTATAAAGCGCGTACAAATTAAGAATGTTTATTTATGCATGCTTTTATCTGTTTGTTTTTTTTATTTATAAATTAATTTGTTGTTCAAGTTCTCTTCTGTTGTCCTACATTCTGCTAAAACCATGTGGCTGAACCTTAAACAGAAGGAGCACATGTTATTGAGCTGTTATCCAAAAGCAGCATGTAAGGCTGGTGGAGAAGAACATGCCATGATGCATGAAACTGTGATTAAAAACCAGGATTATTCCACCAAATATTGATTTCTGAACTCTTAAAACTTTATGAATATGAACTTGTTTTCTTTGCATTATTTGAGGTCTAAAAGCTCTGCATCTTTTTTTTTGTTATTTCAGCCATTTTTAATTTTCTGCAAATAAATTGCTCTAAATGACAATATTTTTATTAGGAATTTGGGATAAATGTTGTTTGTAGTTTATAGAATAAAACAACAATATTTTTTCTTATTTTATTTATTTTATGTCATTTTGTTTATATATTTAAAAACATTAACTGACTTTTTTTTCATTCATAATCTGAACTTTCCCTTATAACAGTTACTTTGCTGTTTTGTCACTTTCTTTTTTACTATTTATCTCTAATTTCTTTTGTTTAGTTTGGTTGTTAGTACTACCATCTGCTCTAACAAATATTCAATAATATGTAATATGCAGCTGCATTTCTTTAAATACTAATATACAGTAACAGTAACACATTTACCATTATATGAGAATAATTACCACAAATTTGCTACTTCTACTTTAAATGTTCAACATTTAATATGGGTCTATGTGTAATGCACATGACCTAAACCCTAGATATGTCAGTATGCAACAGGATAGCCTGAAAGCTTCTCATATAAATGAAACTCCAGCAGGGCCTACTCTTGTTGTAGCGTGCCTCAGGATAATGTCCTGGAGATAATGATCATCAGTAAATTACAGTGCAGCTAATGGCAACTTTGAAGACTGGTTAGCTTGTTCACCCAAGTTCAAACAACGCACAATTTACATGACAGTCTGTCAACACATTAGACGCGGAGGTGTCCCAAACTATTTTCCCATCTGAGATAAAGTGTACTTACAAACATATTTTAATTTAAAGGTCCAAGAGGCCAAATTAATTATCTGTTTTCTGTATTCATGTAATAAATTCAGAGATATGAGATGTGCAGAGCTAAAACACTAACGTTAAAGGAGGTAACTTAGCCTTAGCATTTGTTTGTTTACCAAAAGGACGTCCGTCTTTCATTTTACACACCTGTGGAAATGGGATTGAATATGGATTGAATGAAACACCTGCTGACAATGACTAACAGGTGTGTTCCAATACTTTTGTCAATAGAGTGTATTTCACTTTAACAGTGTTCAAACATCTAGCAGTTTCTTCCAAAACAAGTCAGTACAGAGCAATTCGAAGCATAAAATACATTTTACAGTCAGAGAAGTTTTCTGCCTGAGGATAAGCGTGTCCATGAGATTAACTAAACCTATCGAGTCTTCAGGCTCTGAGATTTTAACATGCCTGTGCTTGGCTTTGGTAGCTATATCTACATGAGGGGCAGCTGAATAGTTATTAGAAGTGAAGTGCTCTCCAAAACTAGGGCATTATATAGTCAGGAATCAGATTGTGTCACAGTAATTGTGTTCTGTTTTATGCTAGGGTTGCACATACAGTACATGCAATATTGAGTTGATCATGTCACCAAAATAGTCTTGGCATCCCTTACTCTGTATTATTACCAGAAAAGAATAGACAATTATATAATTACATAAGAGCTTTGCAGTTCAGTCAGGGCTCTACAATTAATTGTAGAGCTTTGGTTCAACTATAGAGCTCTGGAAAAAATATAGAGTTCTGGCTGAACTATAGAGCTCTGGCTGAACTGTACAAATGGCTAAACTATAGAGCTTTGACTGTATTGTAGAGCTCTGGATAAATTAAAGAGTTCTGGCTGAATTGTAGAGTCTTGGTTCCACTGTAGAGCTCTGGTTCAACTGTAGAGCTCTGTCTGAGCTATTGAGCTCTGTCTGAGCTATAGAGCTCTGTCTGAGCTATAGAGCTCTGTCTGAGTTATGGAGCTCTGGTTCAAATATAGAGCTATGGTTCAAGTATAGAGCTATTCAAATATAGAGTTCTGGCTGAACTAGTGAGCTCTGGCTGAACTAGTGAGCTCTGGCTGAACTAGTGAGCTCTGGCTGAACTAGTGAGCTCTGGCTGAACTAGTGAGCTCTGGCTGAACTAGAGAGAGCTCTGGCTGAACTAGAGAGAGCTCTGGCTGAACTAGAGAGAGCTCTGGCTGAACTAGAGAGAGCTCTGGCTGAACTAGAGAGAGCTCTGGCTGAATTATAGAGCTCTGGCTGAACTATAGAGCTCTGGATAAACTATAGAGCTCTGGCTGAACTATAGAGCTCTGGATAAACTATAGAGCTCTGGATAAACTATAGAGCTCTGTCTGAGCTATAGAGCTCTGGCTGAGTCATATAGCTCTGGTTCAAATATAGAGCTCTGGTTCAAATATAGAGCTCCAGCTGAACTAGAGACCTCTGACTGACCTGTAGAGTTACGGCTGGATTATAGAACTCTGGCTGAACTGTATAGAGCTCTGGTTGTACTATATAGCTCTGGATGAACTAGTGAATTCTGGCTGAACTAGTGGGCTCTGGCTGAACTAGTGGGCTCTGGCTGAACTAGTGGGCTCTGGCTGAACTAGAGAGTTCTGGCTGAACTAGAGAGTTCTGGCTGAACTAGAGAACTCAGGCTGAGCTAGAGAGCTCTGACTGAACTAGTGAGAGCGCTGGCTGAACTATAGAGCTCAGGCTGAACTATAGAGCTCAGGCTGAACTATAGAGCTCAGGCTGAACTACGGAGCTCAGGCTGAACTACGGAGCTCAGGCTGAACTACGGAGCTTTGTGTAGATCGGATCAGTTTACTTAGAAAGATGTGAACACATGTCAACCCATTTGCATTTGATTATTTTTCTGTTCCAGTTATTCTTCTAATGTTGCCAAAAATGACAGATCAAAAAAGGGCGTTCCTACACAATGTCATGTGTAAATGAATAAGTCCATTCCTCTAGTTAGACACACCCAGCTACACACCCTGCAGGTACGGCGCTATTGCTCAAACTCATAAACCCCCACTGGCACACACACACAGAGTGAGGCTTTGCTAGAAAAGCCCAATTCAAATGCACTCGCAGCAGTAAAACCATGCTCAATAGCTGTGGCCTCAGTCAATTGTTTTAATAAATTCAAAAGTTGTGTTCTAGAAATGCACACTAGATAGAATGACAAGAGAAAAACAACTGTGAATACATGACAAAGCTTTAGATGTGTGTGGCTTAATTAATGGCTGTGCATGGAGTCATTTTCAGGTGTGCGTCATTACTGTGCTTTTGGTAGAGGAGCTTACCTCTGGAGGCTCAGGACTCTTGGTTGGGCTTGATGTTTGGCTGAACACAGATGAAGCTCGCCCATTGACATTCTAAATGCAAGAGGAAGCATCCGTGTATTAACATGTGACAAGTGACAACAGAACACACATGAAAAAAAGAGGACATAAATCATTCAAATAGCTTTCCAGCACAAACATTGAGCAAGTAAACAATCAACTTCACTGCTAGCAAGCTAATCATTTGTAGAGGCAAACCTAACATCAGCTTGAGTCAAAGTTTAAAAACTGAACAGATAGCTTCTTACAAAAAAAACCTTTACCTCAGAAAACCAGCCGGAAAGCTAGGCTAATCTAGAATTTAGAATGTATTATGTAATATTTTCAATCTGGCTGAGTAAAACTACTGCAAACAAACATGTTGACTAAAGCTGAGGTAATTCTCAGTCATAAGGCCATGCAGGTTAGCTTCATATTAAGGTACTGTGTTACACAACCATGTTGGCTGACAGATATAAACTGAAAACCAGTCAAATCAAAGTTGAGGGAATAACTTTCTGAATAGAAACTGTTGTTTTTTAGTGCACTTGTAGAATGACATGGCTAACACCTGCTGTTGGCTAACTATTTTCTAAGCAGTGACTAGGAATGGACAACCACAAATTTGTTGTGAAATAGACTTAATGGGCTGTAGTGAAACATAACAAGTACAAACTTTTGTTGAATAGTCCACCTCCGTTCACCGCTTTTAGCTGATGCTCCCAACAGGCGTACAATGCTATTAATAGGTGCACACAGTGCATGCAAAGAAATTGCTATTTTTACACCAAAAGCACGACTCAAAGTTTTCCACAAAATTAGTTTTGCAATCTGTTCCCCTATCCTACCTATGCGTTCATGCTCAGCAGTCGTGACTTAAAGATGGTGGCACCCAGATAACTACCTCAAGGTACTGTGTGTTTAAACAGTGTTTTTTAATAAACAACCTGTGCAGAATAAACAATCGTGAACAATATTATACCCTGAAATATTGTGCCATAATCAGGGTTCTACTTTTTTTTGATGTTTTTAGCAAAAGAAAATTTCAAACTGTTCTTATTTCCCATTATTTATCTACTAGATACAGATTATATCTGTCCAGTATAATTTATTGTACTTTAATGGATAGATGGAGATATTTGGAGTGCATTATTAGTATCATTACAAATTTCATAAAATTCTTGTATTTTTTAATATCTCAGTTACGGGTGTGCCATATCACATTGTGTGCAATAATAAAACATTAAAAATAATTTAAATAATGAAAATTAAATTTCATTTTGTTGCAGTAGTATATTCTTGAAATATCACCAAAAGCATAGTTGTCACAAAAATACCATGAAATATTGTGATATTATTTTGGGGCCATATTGCCCACCCCTAATAATAAACAGATAGATCACTGTGGGCTGTAGGGATCACTATTAGAAAGTGTTTAAATAAATTCCAGCAAATCATGTATAAAACAGCTTTTTTAACATGTTGCTTATTGGAAAATAACTCCATAATTTATTTCACACTCTAAATTTAATATTTAAAAGCACCCATAATCAGAAAAGGCTTGGACAGTATGAAGCTCAGATATTGTTTATTCTTATTGTCAGGTGAACTTTAAATATGTGAGGAGTCTTACACTGGTATCACTGTGGGCTGTAGGGTCTTGGCACCTTTTTCAGTCCTTTGAAAGCATTATATTTAATAAATTACAATTAAATAATGTGTAAAACTGCATTTTAACATGTTTCTTGTTGGTGAAAAACAGTCAGAATAAAAACTAATAAATAAAAACTAAAACATTGACACTAATAATTAAATATTTTAAAACACCCATAATCAGAAAATGCTTGGACAGTATATTAGATATTAGTATCAGATAGTGTTAATTGTTATTGTCAGGTAAACTGTATAAAATGTGAGTAGGTTTACATGCATCACTGTGGGCTTACCTTGCTTTAAAAGCATATTATATAATAAATTCCAAATAAATAATGTCTAAAACTGCTTTTTAACATGTTTCTTGCTGGTAAAGAACCCTCCATAACTTAATTTACATTCAGAATTAAATACAAAAAAACACCCATAATCATAAAAAGGCTTCGATATTGTTTTTGATATTGTCAGATAAACTTTATAAAATGTGAGTAGACTTACATTCATATCACTGTTGGCTGTAGGGTCTTAGCACCTTTTTCAGTGATTTGAAAGCATAATATAAAATAAATTACACATAATTAATGTGTAAAACTGCTTTTTAACATGTTTCTTGTTGATAAATAACTCTCCATATGTTTTCTCCATGTCACTCCCCCACTGTTCCAGCACTTTTTACAACAAAAGGTGAGGTCTATGTGAAGATAATGGAAGAAAAGCTCGTAAACTCACGGTCTGCTGGTAGGTCTCGGTGTCGTCCACGCTGCTGACGCTGAGCCGCTGCAGGTTCTGAACGTTCTGGACGTTCTGCAGGTAAACCGGGTTCAGCATCTGCGGCGCCTGGTTGATCAGCACGTAGGACTCTTGGGCGCGCTGGACCGGCACCAGGTACCGCAGGTTCCCCTGCAGCAGGTTCCCGTCCATCCCGCCGTTCACGTACTGTACGGACTGCAGGGACTGGACGGACTGTAGCGGGGCTCCGGCCACGCTGACCGCCCGCATGGTGGAGGTTCCGTTCAGGCTGAACTGGCCGGGAGAGAGCATCGCGGTCACGGGCTGCTCCGAGGAGAGGTTGACGGTCCGCAGGGTCGCGGTGCTGTGCGTCGTGGGAAGAGTCATCTTCAGACTAAAGTTTACTCCACAGCAGACCGAGGGAGTTACGGGGTCATGGAGTGGTTCAGTTAAAAAAGAGAAAACGCGTGAAAAACTGTTTTAAAGCTGGTTAAACGCGCGTTAAACGACAGAAGCTTCGTCAGAATAGAAGCTCAAACACCGAAACTGAGCCTCTCTCTCTGGGGAGGAGGACCAATAGTATCTGTCTGCAGAGCCGCAGAGCCACGGATATACGGCAGCAGATTCACGCCAGCAGTTTCAAGCCAGTGGCATTCTGCGCATGCGTCAGCAGAACCGCGGATTTAAACCAGCACTTTCAGGCCGGTGGCATTCTGCGCATGCGTTGATACCTTCTTCGATTTTCTTAGCGTTAAATAACTGGTTTGACTTAGCTAGGGTTAGTTAAAAAGTTTTAGGAGGTATTCATATCATATTCTGACACATATTAGTCTTATGTGCCTCGATAGACTAATGGTCTATGGCAGAGGTCACCAACTGGCGGACCGCGGTCCGTGTCCGGACCCAGACGTTGTCCGATCCGGACCCAAACCGAAACTAGAGAGAAGGATTTAATTCTGACCGTATTCATTTAAAGCGGCGGAACGTTTATTGTCTTTATGGTTTACGTGCAGCGCAGTAAGCACACAGACCAATCGCATGTGCTGTAAAATCACCAAACGCCCTCATCTGCTGTGCAGATGCGAGCGCGAGGAGCCGCGCGGAGCCACGCGGGCATTGAGACAGGCGGTGAGAAGTCGGAGAATAAAGCGAGAAAAGCTAATACAGATGGTGCGCACCAGAAAAATAAATAAAAATACTACCTTAATAAAAACATATTAACAGTAATGTAACCTAGCGGTGTTACTTGGAGGAATTAAAAAGAAACAACCGAGACAACAGTGCAAAATATTCCACTTTACTCCACCTGATCAGAACTCAGCAAGAAAAAAAACCCTCCCTCCCTCGCTCGCAGACGCGCTCTCTTTAATCCCAAAACAACCCTACCTCAAAACTAAGGCAACCCCCACGGGACAAAAAGCATTGGCAACTTCCCACATTAGTTTTACACACTACATAATAAAGTCTGATACAGTAATAATATTAAATAAAATAAAACTGCTGTTTTTTTTAAAAAAGCTGATATTTTGGTCAAGTTCAACAAACATTTCTCCACACATTGTATGATTTGTCATTCATGTAATAATCATGACAGGCAGGCGCAAATCTAATATAAATAAAATTAAATAGAATAAATAAAGCATTTTGAAACAAAGCTAACATACAGATTCACATTAATAGACTCGATAAGTTCATTTATTTAATGATAGGTTCATAATGTAATTTATTTAAATTTTAAAACAATACATATTGTTGAAATATACTAGTATGTGTATTTTGTTTTGTCTTTCAGTATACAGTATATAATACTGTATATAATACAGTATATAATACTGAATCATAACACTAAAAGTTAAAAATAGCGACGGTCCGGACCTTGGCCTGGCAAAATTTTCTCTAACTGGACCATAGTGAATTCTAGTTGAATACCCCTGGTCTATGTAGACATATTGTTCAATTACCCTTCAATTTAACCTCAACATTGATAGTTGGCTTACATGGGATTTACTTTTACATTTACTCATAACATGTATATGCCAGAATTAACTATTCACATCAAATATACAATACGTGATGTATATCATAATATAACTTTGGTGCAATGTTTTATATTTAGATTTATGGTTTCTATGCCAATAAAAATGATGAAGTTCTCCCATTTTTTATACTGATTGTCTTTTTTTTTTGGACACTTACATTTACATTCTTTTGTTCTGAGCTGTGAGTTAAAAGTGTCCCAAATGTGTGATGAACAAACCATTGATTTATCTTACCACATGTGCAGGAATTAACTGAGCATAATGTTAAACACTGGGCTAAAACAAATACATATAGACATTTACATGGTAAATATTGCACACATGATTGTATAACCTAGCTAATGATTTATGTAAGCACCCTAAAATTGGACATGAATATGCCTAGGAATTAGGGTTGCAGCGGTAACCGGTTTCACGGTATACCGTGGTATTAAAATGCACGGTTATCATACCGTGTGTGTTTGCTTATTACCGGTAAAACGCAAGCCAGCGGTGAAACTCACCCGCGCATGCGCAACTCTGCTCCGCTTCAGCTCCTCAGCACACAGCGGTGAGAACGGCAGAAAGTGCATCAGACTAGAGCTTCATTAACAATTATTATTGTTAATGAAAACGAACCAAATAACGAAAACTGAAAGTGAAACTTAACTAACTTATTTATAAGCGCTGTTTTCACTCCCGCAGTTCTACAGCGGGAGGTGTTGTGCTGATTCTGTCCGCGAAGCGGGAGTCGGATTGAGCAGGGAGTCGGATTCGGCACAACAGCGGCAGCGCGGCAGCACCTCGCGGCCCGCGGTGTTAGTTGTAAGCGCTCGCGCTAGCCGCAAAATACGACAGAAAACACTGAGAAACTGCAGAATTATGTATTGGACTAAAATGAGCACGAGGAGATAAAAGAGAACCTTTACCTGTGAGTAGCTCACATCAGAATACGCAAATCTCTCTCTCTCTCTGTCTCTCTCTCTCTGTGTCTCTCTCTCTCGCACGTGAACTTCTCCGCACTGTGTTTAGCTGTTCTTAAAAATCATTTTAATTAAATAATAGTTCTATGCTTCTATGTTAGTGTTAATTAACATAATTCTGATCATATTTCGCTCATTCAAACAGCCTGAAAACAGACTTGTAATCTTGTAATCAACAAGCTTGTAATCAATGTGGCCGTAAAGTCACAGCTAAAGGAGGAAATACATCAAACCTGTTCTCCCATCTTCGAAAACACCACCCCGCTGTGCAGCGCAAAGTATGTGTTTAGTTTATAATTTTAATCTGAACATAAATAAAACCTCTTTGTAGTCGTGCACAACCCATGCAGTAAGCGCCCGCAAAAGCGCTGAGTTATCCGAAATTTGGGCACGCAGGTACAGGCGTGAAGTGCGTGCTACGATGGATTCACGTGTCCGTGTAAAGGTCCTGGCCGGACTGGACGTGAAAGACGCCATTCATTTACATGCGTTTATTTTCAAATTCTGACGTGCCTGTTTTTCATATGTTGAAGGTTTTAAGGTATGAAAGCCTTAAAATAGAAATCTCTATTGTGAGGATCATGTCAGAAATAAATCCCCTCTTTCTGCAGTATCTGGTTATATACCAACTTTTTTATATATATACACTCTTAATGCCCTTAAGAGTAGTGGAAAAACATGGTTTCATTCACCTGATGGTGTAGTTTCTACAATAAATAGTTAATTGAACAAAAAAACCTTTGTTGTAATTTCTTTAAGGGTCAGTTTAATAATATATGTAACAAACTGTGATACCGTGATAACCGTGATACCGCGGTATTTTCCGAGACGGTTATCATACCGTGAAAATCTCATACCGTTGCAACCCTACTAGGAATTAAATACCTTAATTAGCTATAATAATTAGAAGGACAAAATATCACTCATCTGCTTAATTCAAGCTCAAAGTTGAGCAATGGCTTTAATAATACATGGTCTTTATGTGTACAATTCCATGTGCAATACTTGAGTAAAATAAACGCTGTTGTTCTATTTTATAAATTACTGACACTGTTTCTCCCAAATTACAAATAAAAATGTAAATGAAAAATAAACAAAAAAAATCAAATACTGCAAATAATGCAAAGAAAGTTCATATTAGAATTAGAATTAATGTTTCTATATGAATATTAACTTTTTTTTTTTTTTTGCATTATTTGAGGTCTGAAAGCATTGAATCTTTTTATATATATATATGGTCAAACATAGTAAAATCAGACAAACTGATCATGATTTTGAAGTAGCCTATTTTATAAAGTATATTTCGTATATTGTGAAGTATACACACACACACACACATATATATATATATGTATATACATTATATACATATATATACATACATATATACTCTATATAGTCTATAGTCTGATATTAATATAATAATATAACGATTGTGTAAAATACTTATTGTATTCACTGACTTACCTTCATGTTGGACTGCTCGGTTAAAATGGAGTTTTAGGTGACTCCTAAGTTTTGTGGCCGATGTTGGCTTATAATGCTGTATGGAGCACAACGGGCAGTGATATTTTTGGCAACATGTGCCACATTGCTCATATTTTGGCACGGAATTGCCTTTTCGGATTGAAACATGCATTTCAATCCCAGCAGAATCGCGTTGTCCTACTGCGCATGCGCAGAATGCCACCGGCTTGAATCTGCTGGCGTGAATCTGCTGGCGTATATCCGTGGCTCTGCGGCTCTGCAGACAGACCCTTCTCAGGAGGAGTCGCGGGGGACTGGCTGTGGGCGGGGCCTGGTCATACCTTTGTGTTCACATTGTACCTAGAGAAAAAGAGTCGACTCCGAGGATTCACTTCGATTCACCATGAATAAAATCCCATAAATTGAACCCATTCAGAGCCCATGTTCACATGGAAACCATTCAGAACCATTCTGAGCCCCACATGAGCGTTCATGCACCTCTGTATGAGATAGGAGAGCAAAGAGTCGATTCCGAGGATTCACTATGAACAGAAACACGCAAACTGAAAAACCTACAGACTACTGAGTTTACTAAAGTTTCTCAGAGGGTCCTCGGGTAATTTTCTCTTTTATGGGGGATCCTCTGTGATTTTATTCCCATTCAAAACGACCATGTATGTGTTTTTCTCAGACGTCCTCTGAGAAAATTACAGACTGAATTACCTACTGTTTTTTCGCTGAACTCTGTGGTCTTCCAATAATTTTAGTCCCTTTCTGACTCATATCTGAGTTTTGTCACCTTGTGTTTAATAAAATATCTATTTGTCCACTGCCATGCACGGAAATTACACTTTGGGTGCACGTTTCCACAGAGATCCACGTAAACACAACAGCGAATGAAAATGGAGGAGCTACTGAACACGATGTCATGTAACCGAGAAAGCCTAAAAACTCACTGGTCCTCCTGTTTTTTCAATTGCAGCCCGGATGCAAGAGTTTTATCACTGAGTAGAAGTGTAAAATATTTTTCACAGACGTGCCCCTGAGATACAAATCCCATCCGCATAGGGCTTATCACTACATTATACTGATGGTGATTATACAAATGATGATGGGATGTATTGTTCACACACAGTTCAGCAGGCTAAACTGTCCTGAACATTTCTATCTATGTATTCAAAGAGCTGATTAGGAAAGGAGGACTCATCTCAGATCAGATCAGAGTTCTGCTGTTCATAAGTGTCATGATGACTCTCCTACTCCTTGGGTCTTTTATATACAGTTCCAGTAAAGAAAAAGTGTTAATTTGTATGAGTGATGGTCTAATTCATATTATGGCAAGAACTACCAAACTAAGTAAAGGAAAAAATACTTTAAGTGAAGATTAGTCAATCTTTATGATGAAACTGGCTCTCAACATGACCACCCCAGGAAAGGAAGAGCGAGAGTTAACTCTAAGTTAATCAGAGTTACCAGTCTCAGAAGTTAACAGCACTCCAGATAAGAGCCACCTAAATGTATTTTGGTTTGTTTAACACTTTTAAGTTACTAGATAATTCCTTATGTGTTCCTTTATGGAAAACATAAGGGATGACTTCAGTGTTAATTCAGATGATTTTAGTATTCATTTCTGTAATGTAGGAAAAAAAAAGAAAAACATTGAATGAGAAAGTGTCACAAGTAGCATTAATTAATGTACCCTTATTGTAAAGTGAAAAAAAATCCAGTCTGTGCCCACGTTTCACCCATCTGAGCCCCACATGAGCGTATTGGCTGGGATTTGGCAGGTTTACACATTCGCTTGCATTTTTAAATCAAGCATGAATATGGTTCGCTTCTTTGACTCTATGCTGGTAATCTTTGCATTAAGCTTCCAGACAAGCTCATGCTATAGTTAGTCAGCTAGCATTTAAAAGTTGTACCCTTGGTGGCAAGTCTTGTGTAACTAAGCTTTAAGTTACCAGGTGTTTTCTATGTTTAATTCACCAACCTAACAAATTTAAACCGGTTTAACATGAATAAATTAGTTGGTGTGCAACATAAACATAAACCTAAACCGAGGTAAAATAATCAGCTAGAGAAGATTTCTTTTTATCTAACCTTCAAGAATCCAGAAAAGTGAGCTAACACTCACAAGTACTCCTCCCTGCAAAACCAGAGGGTGGATTCAGACCACACCCAATTCCTCTCATGTTATGCTTTCATTGGTGTAAAACATGCTGAAAGTTGAAAGATAAGGCTAAAAATGTTTTGTTGTTTTTCTTTGGGTAAGTTTGCATGTTGCATTTTGGGCACTAACCCAAAACAGGTGTGCTTAGGATTATTATCCTGCTGTAGCATTATATCTCATTCTTTTCTTTTCTTTTTTTTTTTTTTTTTTTTTTTTTTACAAATGTGTGTTTGCTTCAAGAATTTGCTGGTATTTAACTGAATATCTTTTTTCTTGCACAAGTAAAATGTTCCATGTGCAACTGGCTACAATATAAGCCCAAATCATAATGAATTCAACAGTTGAGGGTGAGTTCTTTTTACATCTGCTGTTCAAAAATACCATTTTGTCTTCAAAATTGGGCTTATTGGGCCCAAAACGTTATATTTCAAACCATCAGACTTGTTAATAAGTTTCTTTGAAAACATTGGATCCTGTTTTATTTTTTATCTAAGTGATTTTTATGTAGGTGTTGCTGCACAGTAGAACAGTGAACCACTTCTCAAGGGTCTGACAAATTATCTTTGCTGTTAGGTGTCAGATCTTCTCTTTTGGATTAATGGTAGCTTATCGGATCATAAACAGCCACAGTAAATTTCCTGTTAGGTAAAATAGTGTTAGGAAAAGGAACTAACCCTATTTATAACCTCTTCTGCATTCATCTGTTTTGCATATCTTATTATAGCATTCCCACACATTTTGGACTTCAGTGATTAACAGCTTAACAGCAGTAGATGTTCATTCAATTCCTGTATCTGTGCCATTTTGACAGTCTAGATTCTAGAGAGGAGATTCAGCAGATTTTACTGACAGGTTTGTCCTTCAGTATTAGAAGTGATGCTCTTTATGGGTGGAGCAACAACCTGCAGCTTCTGTTCTGTAGGCTGATGATGAAGAGGAAGAAGAACCAATCACTAGTTGTGCTGTAGAAATAGGAAAAAAATAGATCAAGCATTTAACCTATTGATATAATGAGCATACATGCCCGGAGTGGTGGGCAGCAGTTGCTTGAGAGATGTCTTGCTCAAAGGCACTTCTCCCATGTCTTGTAAATTCCAGGGGACCAAGCCGCCCACCATCTGGTTACAAGACTGCTTGTCTCAACATTAAGCCAGTTCAAGGTACAAGAAACAACAACAAGAAAGGCAATACAATATCAGGACTCCAGAGACATTATAGTGCAGCAATGATAGACATCATGGTGCAAACCAAACAGAAAACGGAATACTGTTGGGCAAATGCTAAGGCATGAACCACTGGAGGAGTGGCTCCGATCACCACACAAAGGCAATGCTCAGTAGCAGATCTGAAGGATGCAAACTCTCCACAGGTGTCCTTTAATATTCTTTGATCTGGACTAATTACTAAGAGGTTTGTTTTAAACCACTTCTGGGTGGTTTCTGAAAAATACTTTAGTCATTGTCCTTCTGGAAGACCGCTGACCTCTGGCAGAAACCCAGCTTTTCAACATGGGCCCTGCATTGTAAAACATCCTTTAATGGTCTTCAGATTTTACAGCTCCCTGCACACGATCAAAGCATCTAGAGGCAGAAGGAGCAAAACATCTTTGAACCTCTGCCACGACTGACTGTTGCCACAGTAGGGTTCTGGACAATGAGGTTGTTTTGCGTTCACTAAAAGTTTCAATTAGTGCTGCACGATATATTGTTTAAGCATCGTCATCACGATGTGTGCATGCACAATAGTCACATTGCAGGACGTGCGATGTCACTTAAGGCAATTCCATCAAACACGTCATGTTGCAATGTTTTAAGAAGTAGATACACAGCGCTGTCTCTGTGTAAGTGACAGGCTCCTGCTGCCTGAGAAGCACAAGCATAAGGCAGGAGTAAACACAAGGTAACTACGTAGCCTCCATCTATATGCTTGGGCATTGCTTGTTTCGGCCCTTGATCAATCCGGAGCGTGCGGGTGGGGGCGGGGCTGGTGACATCATGGGCCCTGCATTGTTTAATATCAGGATATATATATAGTCGAAAAAAAGAACAATTGCAATTTTATTTTTTCTACAATATCGTGCAGCCCTAGTTATAATGTGCATTACCAAGGAGTATGGCTACAATGATTATTTGAAATCATTTACAATGTTGATTATAATGACTTCTTAGCTATTTCTGACATTTTATAGTGATTGGGAGCATGGCAGAAATAATTGTTGATTGATCAATAATAAAACAGTCCTATTTTGGACTCATCTGTTCAAAGATGCTTTTCCAGAGGTGTTAAGTACTACAAGTACTCAATGCACCCAATAACCGAATGTCAACAACTAAGATTAATCAAGACAAACAGCCATCAGGAAATGTTTTCTTTTTTATTTTAGGTGCACATTTATGTCATACAAAGCAAAACCAGCCGGAGAATATAGCTAAGTTTTATATCATTCATAATCAAGCAACAAATTATTTATTATACAGTGTGATTGCATGTTCAACATCATAGCTGAAATCTGTCAAAGGTGACAAAGAACTTGGCAAGTCAAGTGACTAAGAGTGAGCGGACCAGCAATCCAGCAAACAGTTACGACACGAGGTCACAGCGTATGAAAAACGTACAAGAAACTAATAAAAGAAAGCAAAATAAACCTCACTGAAGTCATTGTATGACTAAAATATATTCACAATTCCCTATTCAGACTCATCCTCCATTTGCAAAACCCAAACCGATTTATAATACGCCCATATATAAAAGCCAATATCTGCTAATATCAATTTTTATGAACTTTTAAAGCTCAAATGAAGATTTAGAGACCATGATGAGATATTTTTTAACTGTTAACTTATACAATCCATATCTCCATGGTCAAATGCCAAACCAATTCCTACATAATCAATCAGTTACACGTACTGTATGCACAATGTAAATGTACACTAACTGTGATTTGAGCAAAAAAATAAATAAAAGTCCTTTGGTTTTGGAATAAAATAAAAAATAGCTATACAGTAGCTAAGGTCACTGGAATTCCAAATTTAAAGCTCAGATTCAAGGCAGAACTCAAAAACGTAAAAGGATAATGAAAAGAGATGGAGAGAAATATATTTGAAAAAAAAAAGAAAATAGAAAAAAAAATATATAGGAGATAGAACTGTACAAAAGTAAAGTGGCACATGGGTAATTTGATTCCTGATGTTGGCAGCACATGGACATAGGCATTTTACAATGTCTAAAAGCTGCTAAAGACAACAGCATGCATCATGCTTAGGAGAAAAAGAAGAAAAGAGATGTGAGACAGGAGGAAAAATAGGAGGTGAAATAATCCAGACATTAGATTTTATAAACATTCAAGGCCCAACCCTTAACGTACAAACAACTGAGGTGAACTGAAATAAAGCGCAAGATGTGACAACAGGCTACAGATATACTTACAGTTTGGCCATATATTCGACCAATGTAAAGATTCACATACTTGCCTATTGTGCTACACGTGTTACTGGAGGCTTCCACTAGAGGGCTCCACTTGCCACAGTAGCCAGGACATTATCTTACAGTGACTACATTGCCCCTAGCGTTTCTGTGTGTGTACTGCACCTTGCGTACACATTGTGTATGACCATGTATTTAACATTAAAATCTGAGTTATCGATCTGCATGACGTCACTGTAGCTCCTTATAATAATAATAATTTCAAAACCGGCTTTTCATACAAATTCATCAAATCATGACAAATATTTAACTGCTGGTTACAAACTCCACAAACAGCAAATAAGAAAGCAGTTTAGCTTCTAAACCTCACAATGGGTTTATTTTAACAAGAATCAAAACTCCTTATTGCTGATTCTTAAGCGTAAAATCTTAAGCGTAGCTGTTTTTAAATTTTTTTTTTTTCATTTTTGGTAACCAGTGACCGAGAGGCATGAGTAGAATTAAAAGGCATTGTAAAAGCAGGACGCAAATAAAGTGAAAAGGCTCAACCACATGAAATTCCTCTGACTAGAAAGAGTCCAATATGTAACAGTACCTTACTAACAACACAATTTGTGCTGTGTTAAAAAAAAAAAAAAAAAACTTGTCAGCTTCTCAACAGTGCAGTTTCTCTGTACAGTACACTTTGGAAATGAGGCCAGCGCTCCAAAGCTATGCACATCTTTCATGGAGTTGAATTTAATAAAAGAAGAAGAAAAAACAGACGTATATGTACAGCTATCAACACCTACCATTCATCACACTCATTCATGCGTGCCTGGGTGTATACAAATACCCTCACATACACACATACATACACTTGCACACATCCACACATGTATGCTTGAATTGAAGACTGGCAGGACCCTAAACACTCCTGAAAAAACTCCCTCTCTAACTAACTAAACTGGCGCCACTTCACGAAACACAAGCCAGACCAGGAAGCAATGTTAAGCGAATGTGCGTGCAAGAAAAGAAAAAAACTATTGTGGTTATTTTGCGTTTCGTTTAACGCAAAAAGAAGAACAAGTCACCTGAAACATCGGCACAAACTCGTGTTTTTTAGCTTCATGATACTCTTGCCTACCATACTGCTTGTAACAGAATCATATACAGGTATTAGGGAAACTTAGAACCCACAGGACGTATGAAAGAAGTGTCCAGGTGCCTTTTATTTCAACAATTGATTAAAGATCTAATTACTATGATTTATCATTTTATCACCACAGGTACAGGCAAAGACATGTTTGATATCTGACATCTATATGTTTTTTGAATTCACATTGGGAGATGATGATTTAGTCCCGTCCGGCTGCACATTTCTGAGTGGAAATGGAGGAGCTACTGAACGCGATGTCATGTGACCAAGAAAGCCAAAAAACTCTGGTCCTTTTTTTAAGGATTTTTTTTCCAGAGTAAAGATTAAGGATTTTTTTCCGGATGCAACAGTTTTATCACTAAGCAGAAGTGTGAAATATTTTTTTACAGACGTCCTCTGAGAAACTAATCCCGTTCTCCTTAGACTTACCTAAATACACACCAAAATCCCACTGAACATTTTGCTTTAAAAAGCTCTGCAAAAATGTATCAAAAATCTGCGTAATCAAATTGAAAAAAAAAATGATTCAGTAAAAATAGTTTGGAGGGCATCAGCAGCTGGAGCTTGAGAGAACACAACTGACCATGCTCTCTCAACAGCCAATCAGAGGCCTTTCTGCTTTAGATGTCCCAAAATCAATTAGCTGGAACATCCATTATTCAGACAGTTGCCACCCACCACCAGGATTAAAAAAGAGATTAAAAAAAGATAGAGATCCTCCCCATTTTATTATTATAAACTAAGGCAGAAATACATATAAAGCAGAACTGAATGTTTCAAATACTGGTTAAAAGTTTCTTTCAGCCTTTCAGGTTCAGTCAAGTGTTTGGCAGAAATTTTAGAAAGCCTAGAATCTCCCATTTTGAACGAAAAAAGAAACTATCAAACACCAAACAGCCTTTGCTGATGGACTGCGTCTGGTATAAATAATAGATCATGTTAATCATATTTTTCCCCCTCAACTACCATTTTAAAAGCCTTTCACACACCGCTGATATCAATTTTGTCACTAGCAATAAGGAACTTCCTAATAACACTCAGCACATTTAGATTAAGTAAAGCAAATATGAAACCACTTTGAGAATTCCTGTATTCCTTTAACTTTTCTCCACGGAAAAATCGATTACTTCAGATTATTTTAGATGTGGCTCTAGGCTGATTAAGCTTGACTGTTCTGACAGTAACTCGACAGGATTTGTGCTCCAAGCATTGACCTACCATTTAGCTGCCAGGAGAGAAAAAGAAAACAAGGCTTTGGGTGCAAAAATGGACTTTAAAAAAAAAACAAAAACAAAACAAATACTTAAATAAGCATGCACATAAAATGAGTGACGGAGGAGGGATTGCGAATGCTGGAGGAAGGACAAAGGCAGGAGAGGTGCACTGTGTTCCCTTGTCCCTCCACACACACTCTTTTAGCCTGCGGAGTGTCACTGGCTCAGCTATAATGGAAGCTTCTTCAGCTGCTCGTAGGTCATAAAGAACTGAAAAAAACATCAGTCAAGGTAATATCACTGGTAAAATGGCCAACAAAAAACATTATATATTTAACATAATTAATTTCTTAATTAATTAAGTCACCACACTGTAAATGTTGAAATGTTAAATGTAAAATGTAAAGAAATATATTATATATATATATATATATATATATATATATATATATATATATATATATATATATATATACACCACCAGCAGTGGTTAGAATAAAGTTATCCAAAAGCAGTGTGTAAGACTAGCGGAGGAGAACATGCCAAAATGCTTGAAAACTGTGATTAAAAAACAGGGTAAAACCCTGTAGAATACATCACAGCATAGTGCCATTGGAGAAACATGTCTATATTGTTTATGCTAATACCTCATTTTAAGGCTCTTTCTGCTGTCAAAAATTGACTTAAAGCAATGTTGTGTGTCAACATGCTGACATCTAGTGGACAGTTTCTGCAAAAAGCACAGCATACACCAAACAAGCATAACATTTTGACCATTTTGTTTCTACAATTACCCACTTCATAATTCTGTAATTATAGAGTGTAGTTCTCTATCTGTTTCTCTGCATTCTGTATTATCCTTCTTCTCAAACCTTTTCTTCAATGATTAAGACCCCGAAGAACCAACACAGGAAAAGTATTATTTGGGTAGTGCTCATTCTCAGCACTGCAGCAGTGGCTCTTTGGGGTCCAGACCATGGAAAAACAGGATGAAAGAAGGATGATAAATTATGCAGAACAGATACAGGACTACAGCCTGTAATTATAGAACAACAGTGTCTTATATGATCAGTGGAGCAGAACAAATGGATAATACAGGTGCATAACAAAAAATTGGAATATAACTAAAAAGTATTACACACAGTGATCTATTTTAAGCATTTATTTTTTATGTTGATGATTACGGCTTACAACCAATGAAAACCCAAGAATCAGTGTCTCAAAAAATTGAATATTATTTAAGACCAATTGGTATTTTTGGCAGTGTGGGCATTGTGCCAAGTTATGCTGGAAAATGAAATCCACATCTCCATAAAACTTGTCAGCAGAGGGAAGCGTAAAATGCTGTAGGATTTTGTGGGAAAACACTGCACTTTGGACTTGATAAAACACAGTGGATCAACATCAGCAGATGACATGTCTCTCCAAACCATCACTGATTGTGGAAACTTCACACTAGACCTCAAGCAGTTTGGACTGTGTGTCTCTCCACTCTTCCTCCAGACTCTGGTTCCTTGATTTACAAATAAAATTTTAAATTTTCTGATGGTCAATAAAGTAAATTTTCAATGATATTCTAATTTTTTGAGATGCTCCTGTATTTATAGAAACAAAGAATTGGTTTTCCTAAGATTGTTCTTGATTGGTATAATCAACCCAGGGGTGTCCAATCTTATCCACAATGTGCAATGTTTTTTTTTTTTTTAAACAACAGTTTTTTCAAAAAACGTTTGGAATATAGAGTTTGGTTTATTTAAGGATACAATGATGTTCCAGGGTCCCAAGCGCAGCCAGTTTGGCCAGAAACCTTTGTAGAGAGCGAAGAAGCCCTCATTTCTCCAAGTCTGCATTAGTCCATCCAGCGTGCCTTTATACAGCAGGTTTCCAGACAGCACACGCTGGTTCATCATCCGAGTCCTCACCACGTCCACCGGGTTAGACGCTAGTGCCCCTGCCAGGCCACACGCAAAACTGGAACTGTCAACACACAACAAGCAAGGTCAAATATGTGGGCTTCTCTCTGACCAACATGTACAACATGTGATCAAGACTATAAAACTTGATGCAATTACTCATTGCATCAACTGATGTTGAGGTGTGGTGTAAATAATACTGTGTTCCATTTGAACTGAACTAGTAGGGAACTGGAACGCTCCTACATGTTGGAATTCCTATTCAGAGAGTTGTGAGAGCCTCACCAACCCCAAGTTCAGAATCCAACATGGCTGCCTCCATATCAACAGTAATTAAAAACAGTAGTTTTATACAGTTTATTATCACTTATTCTATGCTATTTGAGTCTAATTAAATCAATCATACACACAGTAGTGTCCAACATCTCTGTGGACATTCTTACATGAGGTTCAGATGCACAAAATACTCTTTAACTGGAATGAATGCAGCCAACTTGAATGTGACATCATTCCCAGCTCTGATATCTGAGCCAAATGGATGCAGCACAATTGCGTCATATGATTAGATTTTCTTATTTAATTTAATTTCTATCATTTTACTTACATAAAATGAGTCAAAACAGTGTCTCCCATAGTGCCGGAACGAATCAAGTGCTTCTTGGTGATGTCGTACACAGGCAGCTCTACACCAACCACGATGGCTGCTCTCTGTGCTGTAGGAATGACACCCTGCAAACACAGAATAACATATTTATTATTTATATTTATTAATGGATTATGAATCAAAGTAAGATCTCAAAAACACAAAAACTAAACCACCAAAAAAGTAATGAGAAGAAAAACAGCTCTGACCTACACTCAGCAAGCACTTTATTATAAACAATCTATTACGACTGGGCGGGGCCTCCCTTTACTCTAAAAAGATAAAGCATTGTCCACTAGGTTAGCATGGGGACACTTCCCTCATTAAACCACCATTCAAACATTGTTTCCAGAGAGAAATTCTTACATTGTCAAATCACTTTAAAAAGGAAAACAAGCTCAGTGTAAGCAAATGTGAATCAAATACAAATGCAAAAGGAAACATTCGGTTGGGGCAGAATGCCTTTACTCAATGATTAATTGTGTAATAGAGACATACAAAATAAGAATTGAGATAACATACGCTCATACCACTTCTTACAGGCTACTGTAAGACAATTAGTTTGCAGTGTGCCAGTGAAATAGAACATACAGTGGCTTGCAAATGTATTTATACCTCTCTCTTTAACTCTCTTTAACTCACCTCACAAACTTTGAGCATCTCAAAGAGCACTGTTCAAATCATCACCTACAAATGGGTGAAACATCTACCATGACATGACCGTCCACCCAAACTGACAGACCAAGCAAGGAGAGTACTGGTCAAAGAAGCAGCCAAGAGGCCTATGGTCACTCTGGAAAAGCTGCAGAAATCCACAGCTCAGGTGGGAGAATCTGTCCATAGGACTACTATAAGTTTACTTTTGGGGCCATGAGCAAGGCTCTTAACCTCCACTGCTCCCATGAACCACATCAAAAGATGGCCAGCACTTCAGGCACTGTTAAAAAGGGGGGCCCACATTACACCTGTGCCAAGCACAAGTATGGTACCGTATTTTTCTGACTATTTCGCTCTGCTTTTTGGAAAAATTATATATGAAAAAAAAAATATGGTAAATATGATTGTCTTGAAAAAGAAATCTTTAAAAAAAAGCACTTGGTTCAATATCACAAACAGAAATTTACTTCAAAAATTACCCATCAGTCCCTGTTCATTGACTCACCCTCCACAAACCTCTGGTGCCCTCTGTCTGGTAGATGTTGATGAAGTTGGCCATCATACTACCCTGCAGCAGACTGCCCTGAGCCTGCATACGAATCTGTACACAAAACAGAGAGGACAATTAACTTCAACAGACAAACAGCCCCCTCCACATCCATTCAACACAGATGCTATTTTGAGCGAGAGTATACAGAGTTGGAGAAATGCTTCCTATGAACATCCCTTTCAGACAACTCAAATATCCATCAAGATAAAAGACAGCATTAAATTACATCTGTTTAATATACTCGAAATACAGCATAACATGAGCTCTTTCTAGAATGTTCAATTCTTCCTTAAACCAGATTTTCTTTAAGCCAAGAGACTGAAACCGAGTTTAATGTTGCTCACCTTTAGCACATCTGTAGGATTGGCTAAAGAAGACGACAGTACTCCAGACACCACACCGCAGAACACGTTAATTACCATGGTCTCATCTGCAAGGAGTAAAGACAGCAGACACTGTTAGCATTCTGAACGTGTCACTCAAAATAAGAAACAGACAGAGCACGGGCAATGAGAAATAATAAAATACTGACAGAATATTCTAAACTAGAAACAAGACGAGAGGCAGACATGCAATAACAAAAATCTAGCTGTACTAACAAAAGTATATTGTTTGCAAGATGTGTACCGTATTTTCCGCACTATAAGGGGCACTGAAATTCCTTTAATTTTACCAAAAATTGTCAGAACGCCTTATGTATGAATTTTACCAGTCAAATTGTAAAGAGCAGTAAAGCCACTCTGCTGAGGTACAGTGTTATACAGCAGTTTCAGTTTAGTTCGGGGCTGGAGCAGCATTAGCTTTAGCCGCTATCCACTATTTTCCTATTCAGAGGTGAGTATATTGGCCTGTAGCCTGCTGCTAACCCTGGATAGCACTGCTGGAGCAGCATTAGCATTAGCCACTAACCGTGCTAGCTCTTTTGCTGTTCAGAGGAGAGTATATAAGACTGTAGTCTGCAGGTTTACCGTATTAAAACAAGCTACATGGGAAGAACCACTAGCTAATATCGCCCTGGCTTACAGGAGCACTCAGGGTTACTTAGTATAGTGCTGTCGTGTAGCATAAGCCACTAACGCTAATGCTTCAGCCTTAGTGCTGGAGAAATTTGGAAATCTAAGCTTACTGTAAATAAATGGAAGTACTTTACTCACTCAAAGAAATCTCACCCAAAATTTGTATTTACAGTTTTGTTTACTTAGCTTAGTTTTACTTAACTTTAGCAAGACCTGCTCAATTCTTTATAGTGCCTCCTAAATGCGCCTTATAATCCAGTGCACCTTATAATTGAAAATAGACCAGTGCGCCATATAGTGTGAAAAATACGGTACATTTGCAAGGGCCTTGTGAGATGTCTGGACTGTCTGTACATTAAAAGTAAATTAGTTAGATTCTAGTTATTCTAAACAATCACAGATTTCTAGGATTTGTTAGAAATTACTTCATAATAAACATCCTGTACATTCTCCATGAGGAAAGATGTTAGTAATCACTTGTGTGTGCCTCACTAAAAAGGAGAAGACCCACACAAGAAAGATCACACTCAAATATGAAGGTTTTTAAGTTACATATGATGTGCATGAAATAAGTTTTTTTTTCTATTAAAAAAACTGTTAAGAGCAGTTATTATTTCTACTGTTCTACATAATGATACATAGTTAGACTTAGAGACTTAGAGTTGACTGAGTTTATAGTTGAGTTTAGCTCTATTAAAACCTCAATTTACAGCACACTTTACTTAAAACTGCCATTGCACTGAACTTCCCCTACAGGATTCTTACAGGACTAAGCATTAACACTAAATGATACTGATAATAAATAGTGAGAATTTCTGTGGTAAAAACAAACTTTTAATTATATGTAGCTTCTATTACAATAACACAAAAAAATCATGCAGTAGATTGTAGTAAGGGCCTCATAGATTATCCCAAATGCCTGACTAAACCTAAAAGTCTAAAATTGAGAGAAATTGTGTGTTAATCACCACTTTATATCTACATACAGCATTCATTATAACAGAAGGAAGAGAAGAGGGTAAAATAAATGAATATGGATCGAGTTTAGAACAATAGTTACAGTAAGTCCTTGATCAATGTGACCAACAGTTAGTGTGGTCCAGCACGCCCCGTTCATTTTGGCATTGGAACCCCCACAGCAGCAGGCAAACCAAAGCCTGTATCAAAATAAGCATTCGACACAAAGTGGCAACATCCTTGGCAAAGCATGCAGTGAGAGATTCAAAAAAAAAAAAGAAAAGAAGAATGAAAATAAAATAAAAGAAGATATGCTAATGCCACAACACATGTGAAGGCGCCATTGACCTCATTCAGAAGGTTTGCCGGTTCTGATGGATTACAGCAGGGGTTCAAGTAATGCAGATGTTGTTTGCTGAAGAGAGTGGATATGGGTGGAAATATGCTGGCGCCAGTGACAGATAAGAGAGTGATGGGCCGTGGCGGACAGCACTCTGCCGCTCCCTTCAGCATCTCCTGTTTGGCTTGTGCGTTAGTGACGGTGGATGCACCTTGTTTTGGACAAGTGAGTCACAACAATAAGAATAAAAGGCTTTGGAGAGACAGACTGTGAGATGAAGGTGCTGGCAGTGCATGATTTGTCAACTGCAACTCAAGGCTTAGAGTCTAGAGTTTAAAAATGTGTATTTTATTTTAATATATGGATAAAAGTATTGTAACCCCAGCTCATACATGCTTTCTTTTAAAATCAATGGTATTTTCATATTTTTCACACTATAATGCACACCTTTAATTTTGTCAAGAAAATCATCAGTGAGTCTTCTAATCTGTTGCACCTTATGTATGAATTTTACCAGTCAGGTTGTAAGTAGCAGTAAAGCCACTCCACTGAAGTAGTTTAGTTGTCCAACATTATTGCCATTAGCTGCTAACCGTGCTGAGCGCTAGCTCTTTGGCCATGCAGAGTTGAGTATGATTGGCCTGTAACCTGCTGCTAACCCCAGATAGCACTGGCTCTTTGGCCGTCCACAGGTGAGTACTATCGGCCCCTACCTTGCTGCTAACCCCGGATAACACTGCTGGAGCAGCATTAGCATTAGCCGCTAACCGTGCTAGCTCTTTTGCTGTTCAGAGGTGAGTATATCAGACTGTAGTCTGCGTGTTTACAGTGTTAAAAGAAGCTATGTGGGACAAACCACTAGCTAATATCTTCCAGCCTTACTGGAACACTCAGGGTTCCTCAGTGTAGCTCTGTCAAGTGGTATTAGCTGCTAACTGTTGGTGGTTAGCTGTTAATGCCAATGCTAAAGCTTACTGTAAATACATGGAAGCACTTTACTCACACAAAAAAAATGTTTTTTAGGAGAGAAATCTGTGTAGATTAACATCCAGTGCTCGTTCGACTTGTCTGATTCATCTGAAATGTTTTTTAAGCTAAGATTTACTTAGATTAGCTTTACAGGTTTTGGAACTGGGCTGAACTCTAGTTTCTAGTTACTAGTGCCGGTGAGCATTATGTATGAAAGCACACCAGAAAATAGACCCTTATTGATAGTGTGCCTTATAATAGTGTGCCTTATATTGCAAAAGATACGGTAATCGTATCTACTGTCCAGAGAAGACAGGGATGAGGCATTGTTATAAGTCAATAAGGTATTATCACCAACCTAGAGCATCTGCAACACGTCCAAAAAGAGCACCATCATCAGCACCATCGTTCCAGAGAATACAGCTGCATTGCTCCACAGCTCAATATTGTGGAACTTTAGACCCATCTAGCCCACGCCTGGTTTTATGCATGGTGCCAAAAGGTTTGTGTCTATCTCCTTTTGCAACGGGCACACAAACATTTGACCATACTGTGTATTTAGAATGAACTTTCTATAAATAACAGTTTTATCTGTATTTTGTATTTGTTCTACTCAGTTAAACGGGTCATGAACATCATGTTTAACTTGAACCCCTGCTATTTCAGTCTCAGTGTGTCAAATGACCCCACCCCCACCAAGTCAGCATCCACCTCTTAGACAGGCCAGACAGAGCCAGTAGCATAATCGCTGGTAATGATGAATGGTCTCAGGGGCTACATTCTTATAAATTCAGGAAAAAGGTAGCAATAACTAACTCTGCCATTAATAGATACAATTTTGGAGATCTGCAATAGTAGAACTTCTACTTAAGCTAACAAGCATAATAAAATCACTTTTTAATCACTTGAAAAAAAAATAAGCATCTTACAACAATGTACTAAAATAATCCAGCACATAGCTGACATGCTAACCAGTCCACACACCACAGGACAGTTTAGATTCTGGCTAAAGGACGTCACATTGTCACAAATTTAATGTATTTTCACACTTGTAATTTTTAGTCTTGTTAGTTCAGACTCTGATTTGGTTTCACGCTTAATGCAAACTGTTTGGGCAGGTATGAATACAGTAGTCACTAGGCCTGTCACTATAATCATATCATCGAATTACTGTAGAATAAATGGGCATGGCCTCAATAATATTTGGTGATAATGGTGATACGGTCTGTTGTGTTTATTTGTATGTTACTTCACATCTATTACAGTAAACAGAATTTTAGCCAGTCGTGCTAAATGACCAATGCTTCAGTAAGTGCAACTCCATACACAAAGTGTGGACTGCAGCAAATGAAGAAAAAAATACATACATTCACAAACTATGATGAATTAAATTGTTTTTGTTTTTAAACTGATATAACTAGTATATTATCATTGTGTCAGTGGCAATTAATGGTCTTAAAATTACAATAATTTAGTTTATCACTATAATGTCTGGGACAATTTATCTTCCACAAAAAAATATACAGCCCTAGAAAAAAATACCACAAAAATTATGTTTTTCCTTGATTCTACCAAATTGAAAACCTCTGGAATATAATCAAGAGAAAGATGGATGATCCACAAGCCACCAAATCAAGCTGAACTGCTTGAATTTTTGCACCAGGAGTGGCATAAAGTTATCCAAAAGCAGTGTGTAAAACTGGTGGAGGAGAACATGCCAAGATGCATAAAAACTGTGATTAAAAACCAGGGTTATTCCATCAAATATTGATTTCTGAACCCTTAAACCTTTATGAATATGAACTTGTTTTCTTTGTATTATTTGAGGCCTGAAAGCTCTTCCTTAAATTTTTCCACATATTAAAAAAAACAAAAAAACAAAGGAGAATGATTCAAGTTTATAAACATGTTAACTGACTTGGACCAGAGCAAATACACTGTAGGTGATTATAGGTGAAATACAAGCAAGTGAAGGTGACTGACTGGTAGAAGAGTTACAGGACACGCCTTGTGGTGTGTGAGCCTGTTAGTCAGCTATCTACCCTAGGATTATCACCACTTATCAAGTAACTGTTAGATCAATATGAAGGAGATAACGGGTTTGTTTGTGCTCTGCTCATCTATCTGCTAATGCTTATAAGCTGCTCAAGTTCTTCTGCTACTTACAAATAAAGCCCTTATTCTGCCTGATTGGCATGATATAGCCCCATGCTGGTAAGCTGACTAATAGACACAGACATACAGACCCTTTGTCTTTTCTTAAAATATTATCTGTCAAAGGAATTAAAACTTAAACCTGCTTCCAACTCGCATAAATACTGCATTAGGTCCACACTCTTTGGGGTCCCAGAAAGCAGATACTGTCCAATCCTAATACAATGTGGCATGAAGCTACATAGTGAGAATATTTTATTCAGATCTGCCTGATAAAAGCAAGAAGCAGTCACAGGCTCTTGCAGATAAACGTATTTGTATAATAAGTTCCATTTCAACAATGGTGCTGCCTGGCTGCCTCTATCTGAATCAAGTCATTAAAAGTGTACAGAGAAAAGGTGTGGCATGAAGTGCGATATCTCTGGCCAAGAGTATATTTCTGCCACATTGTGATGCGCTAAACATTCCTGCACTGCCCCACTTTACTAAAATATGGAGGGTAAATGAAGTAAATGAAGCATGCAGAGTTATCCTTCTCACTCACCTTCAGGACGGCTCACAAATAATTTCTTCAGTGTGTTGTACGTGCCAATCTTTATTGTCCCATATGAGGCTTGCCTTAGCAGGGCAGGTGAAATCCTTAACATCACAGAGAAATAATAAAAGCAATTTTAGTCATCGGTCATCCTTTAATTGGCAAACACTAAAGGAAATGCAAGGGGGGAAAATTTACTGCAGAAATTTTTTTTTTTTTTTTTTTTTTTACTTATAAATTTCCAAGACTTTTTTTTATGACTTTTCCATGTTCTTAAGGGCAAATTTTCATATATGATGTTTAAAACATAAGTGCAGACATGGACAATAAAACCAAAAATCAACTAAAACTAAATGATACATTTTTAATAAATTTTGACACAATCTTCAATTATAAGAAAATTTGTGCCAGAACCTGAGAGCGCCATTGTGTAGGGCCGTATTACTGAATTAACTGAACTGATGTATTTGTTAGCTCAAAAAAGCTTCTCTCAGTCAATACATTTCCATTTTTTTTTCTAAAACTTATCCAGGCCTGGAAATTGTTATTTTCAAATTAAATTACTTTTCCAGGGTTTTCATGACTGTGCGAACCCTGACGTTACAATAGAGTTCATTGTCTTACAGATCCTAAACACCAATATAATCAGTTTTACATTCAATATAAATTCCATTACCACAAACAGAAGAAATCAAACATTCGAGTTCATTTGTAACGCTGAATGCATTTACAGTAGATGAATGACTGAAAAATGTACGTTAGGATTGTCCTAATCCATCTATTTAAATCAATTTCAGAGTTTTTACTATTTTACAGTGGAGCATAAAATCTACGTAATATCTGAAACTATAAAATACTGTTTTACTGGCAGCTTTTAAAGACCAGAATTAAATGCTCAGGACTACATGTTTCTTTTTGTTAACTTATTCTATGTGAGGCTTTAACAAAGGTTCAACCTACTCAGTACTGATGGCAACAGTAATTAAAAAAAAATTGTACATTTTGTATCGCACTCTGTCATCTTGCATGTAAAATACTGTGTGGATGGTCACCATGTTGTTTATTTAATAATAATAAAAAACATATATAGGGACTTTTACAGGGCAGGAGTAGCATGCACTACAGAGCAACACACACAAAGAGAAAGCCTTTACTAAATATTTACATAAAATTAGTTATTTGTGGCTCTATTGGTATTTTAAATGCCAGATATACAAAATATGCAACCAACTGATTACCTGATTATCCAATGTACCAGCATTCCAGACTACAGTGCATGATCCATTTGTTCCCTTTTAAATTTATTTGCCTACTGCTCCCAATTACGTAAATACCCCAAGCTTGCTGGACAAGTCCATTTGCATTTTGACAAGACACGCAGCATTTCACCACACTTCTAGTCTTCATTTTTAAATTGTTGATGGATTACTTGATTCTTAAACAACCATGATGACCATAAAAGACATGTTTTGTTGATATACTAGAACTGGCATCACAACACATCACACGCCATGCCATGCCAGACCTGTGGGCAGCACTAGCCTCAGCAGCTTGTCTACATATCTGTCTACAACATGTGGTTTTAATATCATCTATTTTTAGCTGATTGCAGCTAAGGCCACCACTATGACCTAAGAGTCATATAATAGCAGTTAGAGAACACTATCTATCCTGTGCTGTACAGGCAGCTGTAAGTTCCAACAAAGAGCACAGGACTCCACACGACACACAAACAACATCCTGCAACACTGTCCAATGAGAAAACTCCAGAGTTATTGTTTTTTTTTCTGTGTGCAAATGCAATATAAAAAGCACACACAGGAACTCACTGCACCATTCCAGCAACATGTCATCACATCACAACACACCCCTACCCAGAGTAAAGTGCCCGGATGCCCTCCTCCCGTCCAATCCTCAGTAAGGCATGGAACATGCCCCTGTAACGGACCTCCATGCACTGGGACTGGCCTTGGACCTGCAACCGCGTCTTGGTCAGATCAATGGGGAAGGTACCTGCAGGGTTCACAGAGGGGGGATTTCATACAGTCAATTAGTGTTACATTTCATATACAGATTTGGGGGAAAAAAAAGGGACCACTTCATATTCTGAATCAGTTTTTCTGATTTTGCTATTTATATATATATTTAGAGCATTTATTTGCAGCAAATGAGAAATGGCTGAAATAACAAAAAAATATGAAGAGCTGTCAAACTTCAAATATTGCAAAGAAAAAAAGAAATCAATATTTAGTGGAATAACCCTTTTATTTTTTAAATCACAGTTTTCATGCATCTTGGCATGTTCTCCTCCACCAGTCTTACACACTGCTTTTGGATTTGCCACTAAGCAGTTCAGCTTGTTTTGATGGCTTGTGATCTTCCATCTTCCTCTTGATTATATTTCAGAGGTTTTGGTTAAATTTGGTTAAATCAAAGAAACACATCAGTTTTAAGTGGTCTATTATTTCTTCCCCAGAGCTGTATATATTATGCATATATGTATATGTATGTATGCATATATGTATATGTATATATAACATACATAACATCTAAAACTAGAACAACTGAATGGCAATTCATTATTTAGACTTATTAAGGACATAATTTGCATTACACCGCTTTTGCATAGTAGCATAAATGCCCATGTTTAAGTCATACTCATATCAGATTCCCTCCAATCTGGACTGACAAGGAAATGTGCTACTTCCGACCTCACATTACAATCCCGGCCCGAGCAGCAGCAGCATCGATTACATTACATTAAATTATAGCATTGAACTGCATTGCATTGAATTGCACTGCATTTACTTGAATTGCTTTACATCTCCTGGCACTGAGCTGCAATATCTTGCAGTCTATGAATAAAAGCAGCACATATTTCACATGAATCCAGCCCGTCTGGCCATTATGTCATTTTGTGCAGCGATGCTGAGCATCGTGAACATCCAGCAGGTGCACCGCTCACCAAATTCGGCGACGATAGAGGCCATCCCTCCGTAGACGAAGGGTTTCCAGTTGAGGTTTGCCATTTCCGTCGCGGCGCCCTCAGCTTGCTGGAGGCCCACTAAAAACAGAAAAAGGCCAAAATTGCTGTAAACAAACTGCTTCCATCGCACATTACCCAGCATCGTCCAGCCCGTTAATAATACACCCAGTGCAGTCAGCTGCATAACCAAATGTGAACCGGCGAAAGAAAAAAAAAAACACACACACAGAGACCGTATCAAAGATTCATGCAGGCGCCATCACAGATTTCATTGGCCAGGCCCGCTGTCAATCACAAAATACTGGCTTCTGATTGGTCGAAATGACCTTCGCTCCTGCACGTTTTAGTTAACAGCAGGACTGACTGACAGTAGTACCCATCTCCGGTGTTCTGTCGAGTTGTGCTACTAACTAACCTACCCTGGCGTATATTCATTATATATATTTATATAACCCTAGCGGTTTATATGTATTTATACATTTAACTCTACAGCTATATAGGGGGAAACAATTATATATATATATATATATATATATATATATATATATATATATATATATATATATATATTATATTATATATGTGTAATTATACATGTATTATATATAAAGCAATATTTAAAGGCATAACTCTATAAGTCTAGCTACGTAACCTAGCTAGTATATTTGAACAGAGTAATTAGTTAAATAAATCACTGTATCCTAATGAAACTTAGTTGAAGTGGTGATTAAATAATATTTTTAACATTTATTTAAATGTTATTAGAGAAAATTATTATTTAATGTATTTTAACTGCAATTTACACTTTTGTATAGCTAACTAGATGACTAACCTCTAACCTTGGTTAGCTAACTAGCTAACTAACACTCAAGCAAACAATGACAGTGAGCTCACTCAAAAAAAAACATAAGCTAGCGCAAGCAAGGTAGGTTAGCTAGAGAATAATACAACATTAAGTTAACTAAAAAAGTGACAAGTATACACGAGCAGAAACAAGTTTTTAAAAAACGCAACCGAAGCACAAATGTCTAAAACATAACCTAAGCTAGCGTTACATGTATTTATCATGTTCATGTGGTCTTCGTGTCTTCGGAGCTTTTTACTACAGCCGTGTTTTTATTAGCCAGTATTCAACTAGTGCTGTTAGCTTTCTGACCGCTGAGCCACATAGCTAAGCTAGCGTTAGGTAAGCTAGCGGTTAGCAAGCAGCGGCAGCCCAACTCCTCGCTCAGTAATAAAGTAGAAAACAGCTCGGCGAGACAAACTGCCGCCATTATCGCTCTCGCAGCGCTCCTACCTGACTCTTAACGACCAACAGTTCTCCGCTCTCTAGTCTTCGACTACATCCCCTCGATAACAAGCGGCATTTTCTTCACTTAACACGAGAAAACTTAACGAGCTCTGGAGTTTGATTTCATTTTCCCACGATTCGCCTGAGGAGAGGAACCGCTCTCCGGAAGTCCAGCCCACTTCTCATGACGCCACAGGTTCCGCCTCCCAATGTCACTCTGTCCTTAAAAATGATCAAAAAATGTCACTCTGTCCTTAAAAAATACCAAAAATATCACCCTGTTTTAAAAAAATAAATAAAACAAAAATGTCACTTTGTCCTTAACAATTAACATAACAATTCACTCTCTCCATAAAAACTACCAAATATATCCCTCTGTCCTGAAAAATAAAAAATAAACATCACTCTGTCCTTAGAAATCACCAAAAAACATCACTCTGTCCTAAAAAATTAACAAAAAAACATTATGCCACTAAAAATTAACAAAACATCACTATGCCCTTAAAAAAACTCACTCTGTCCCTAAAAATGAAAAAACAATCTGTTCTGAAAAAATACCAAACAAACCAAAATTAACATATTTTTTTTATTTTAAAAAGTTACTGTCTTTAAAAAATGTAATTCTGTCCTTAACAATATTTAAAAAATGTCACTCTGTTCTTAAAAATAATTGTAAGCTTTTTACTCTGTCCTTAAACATGTTAAATAAAGCAATACATATATTGAAACTAATAAAAAGAAATGCTGATGATGCTGATTATTCTACAAAAAAAACAAAAACTTTTAATAATCAGCTGCTGTTCATTTCATACAATGAATAATCCTGTGGATACTAATAACAAAACAATTTATGATTTTACATTTACAGCATCCAAACTGTCTCATGTTTGTTTTTCAATGGACAGCAGCAAAATATTCAAACAATGCTAAAGAGGTTTTTTACTGAAAAATAAAACCCATAAAAAGCAGATTTCCTTTATTCCATTTATTTATTTCACAGTTTAACAATCCAGTCAAAAGTAAAGGATATACCACATCATCCAGCAAGTGTTAATCTGGTAATTCAGCACTGAAATAGTACAATCATGATTGTTTAGCTGGGAATAAATAATTAGACAGAATTATATTCTTCAGCAGTAGATTGAATGCAATAATCAGAGTCCCTTGATGGCCTGTGTTGGCATCCATTCACAGTTCTTTACACCAAAAACTGTATTAGCAACACTGTGTCTTTCTTCTTCTTTCCTGCAGCTACGCTGGAGAGGAAAGATTCTTTACTTCCATTGGCAGACTGTCAGCAGTTAACCAACTCAACACAATCAATATTCTGGAACATCACTGGAATCATAAGAAATCCTTAACTAGACTACCATTCCCAAAAAGATAGCCTTGCACATCAACATCATTGATGTCCATCCTGCAGAGAGATGAAGAACAGTGGCATCATCTTCAATTACAAACCTTTACATGGCTTTAAAAATGACCAATTTATTATTAGTACAAAATAAGGCATAGAAAAAAATTTCTCATGTTATCAAAAAAAGTCTCAGATAGTTCCTGTGTTCTAAGGTTCATAAAGCAAGATTAGAGATATGGAGATCTCCCCTGTGGAGAAGGCTGTAGAGGATTCTCGTAGTTGTGCCTCCTCTCTGGTCTGAAGAAAGAAGGCAGTGTGGCCAATATCTCACAGCGTTGTGCGAAGCAGCCTCACTGCTCGCTGGTACAGCTGCTGAACAACTGTCACCAGGTTCCTGTAAGAGATAATAGAGAAGATGCTAGCAGTTTCATATACAGCAAGCAAAACGGCCTAAAATCACATCAGAGATCACAAGTAAAAATTTTAATTCAAGATCTCTGTTATACAATTTTACTAGTAGAGATTTACTCTCACTTCAGAAATCAGGCATATAATGCTGACTAGTAATAACATCAGACCTACATACATACATACATGCTGACTTGTCTTGCAGCTAATCTGTCAGTTTTCTGACAATTTTATTAAACAAAAGGACTTCATAAGCCAGCCTCTTTTCGACTGCTGCTGTTGTAGCATTGTCGAGTAGCCAGCCACGTTTGAAGGAAAGCGCAGCGAATCGGTTCCAATACATTAGCTCACAGACACCTTGTGCTGATCGACATCACCCTTTAGAGTGATATGGGGAGAAGTTGTAAGTTATTTGTTTTTTTGCATGACATTGATGATTTATTTATTATGGTCAGATTAATCACTTGGACTTTAGCAGTACTGTCCCATTATTAACCTTGAGTCTTATTATCCAGTAACTAACTAACTAATTAGTAACCAGAGTCAACAAAGTAATGCATAACAGGCAGGTGTCTAAGGATTTGAGCCTTAGGCCATGCTTCATGCTAATGGCCATTTTCCACTGAAAGTCCATTTCAGCATGAATCTGTTTATTTTCTTAGGGTCTAAAGAAGCGTTTAAGAGTTCCGTTTATTTATTTATTTGTACAATTATAGCATTTAGTTGATGGTCTTATGCAAAGTGATTCACATTTGAATTATGTTCACAGGCAGGTCTTCCCCAAAAGCTTACAGGGGTGGCATGTGTGGGTTTGCCTAAGCTTTGTGCCATCTTTATTTGCTATATAGAACATATGTTTTTCACAAAGGATTCTTTGCATATGTACAATTGTTTTTTATCTTAAAAAAAAGCTTTTGGGAATACAATGGATAATTTAAACATTTAAATTTAAAGTTTAATTTAGAACTCTTGAACAACCCTCTTTGTATGGTTTATCTCAATGCCTAGGCAAACCCACTACCCTTACAAAAAATGTATAGTAATACAGTAATACTACTGCTTTTCTTTTTTTATTTGTATCCCCAATTTTCTCCCCAATTTACAAGGCCAATTACCTAACCCACTCATTAGGACTCCCCCATTACTAGTAATGCCCCAAAACTAGCACATGACTCCTCCGATACATGTGAAGTTTTCGAACTGCTGCTGATGCAGCATTGCAGAGTAGCATCACAGCACACTCGGGGGAAAGCGCAGCAACTCGGTTTTGATCCATCAGCTCACAGACACCTTGCGCTGAGCGACATCACCCTACGAGTGATTTGGGGAGAGAGCGCATCTAAACACCAAGAGTCAATTTAACATGGCCAGGTCAGGAAGCCAGAGTATGAAAATTTCTACAAAATCGACATGAACAAATCAAACATCCTCACAGACAGAGGATTGAACCCACAGAGCTGGTCCCCAAGTTAAAAGCGTACAAGTTATGGGCTAATGATCCTAATAAGTAATTTATAATTATGTATACTGTTGGTTAGTTGGCTAGTCTCTGATGAGTACATAAAAAGTACACTTGTTTTGGTTAAAAAAAGTATAATAATATTTTATGTATTTCCAGAATATGTGACATGTAGAGTACAGACTTTGGGAACTTTTACAATGGGTACATCAGTTAACAGTTTAACCTTAAACATGACTGTTTATTTTACAGAAACAGCTATGCAACTGTACAGGTAAGTCATTCTGGATGAGCACATTTGCCAAATGCCATGAAACATAACTCTAGTCATTGCCTATTAATTGTTCATAGCAGCTCCTGAGACATGTTGACCTCATCCAACCCAAAAAGAAAATCATTGAGCCCCCTGGTGTCATGGCACATTCCAGTCACATGCCAACAATGGCACCTCGGTCAACATGGCAGAGAACTGCAGGCATGTCACACGCCCACAATGCAAAACAGGACGAACTCCACGAACCCAGGTACCACAAACACCACTCATGAAACTCACATCAACACAGAAAACAAACCAAAAAAAATGTAAAATACAAAAATACTTACCGAGCCCCGTGAGAAACACAGTTGTTCCTGTCTGGATGGAGGCAAAAAAGGGAGGCCACACAGTACATACAACACAAGAACATGGACAGTAGTCTCCTCTTTAAAGACATCTTCAGCTCAGGGCTTTAAAGAACTTTCACAGAAGAGTCAAAAGTCACTTCCAGCTCTCTCCTTCCCTCCTGAAACCGCAAGCACTCCAGAAAGTTTCTCTCCTTGGCCTTCCTTGACCCAATGGGCAGACAGCTACGTGTAGCTGAGGAGTGGGCACCACTCTATGCAAACTGCCGGGGAGCAGAGTGTGGCACAATAACTGCTGACCTAAAGCTGCTTTCAATAGCACTGAACAGTCTAGCAGGGATGAATACCACATTGTCAGGCAGTTGGGAGCAGGCCTTCATTGTGTAGCGTTCTCATAAAAAGATCCTTTTTTCATCTACATGAAGGGATTGTAGCATGTTATGTGGAGCTGTTGTAGTGTGTGCAGCATAGACTGTAAACAGGCTGTCTAAATTGTGGATTTTTTTATTTTAATTAAAACCTTCCAATGAATACCATTTATTCACCATTTATAGTTTTTGGAGAAATCTGTTATTCTTTTTTTGTTACATTAAAACACTAAAATGTTGTTTCTTTAGAGTTATACAGTCAAGGCCGAAAGTGTTGGCACCACTGAAAAAAATTAAATATTAAATTTTCCAATCTTTCATAATTTTTTCTCTTATGTCCATGTACAGGGAGGTTAGCTACAATGCCATGGGTTGTAAACCTCTGGATTATGTTGCGCATCAAGGACAAAGTATCACGTCTGCAGCTGAAAGCGCTCCCATCTCTCCCACACTCAGCTCTGCCTGCAATCTGCAGCCTCCTGACTACATTGCCCAGGATGCACCACACACTGACATCACACACAATGCGATCACATAACACAGCACATGACATTTCCAGGATGCAGGTCACCTGAGTACTAGCCACATGGTTTAGCCCTATATAAGTGGCTCATACACTCTTAGTTCTTGCTAAGTATTGGCAGTTTATCCTCGTTGAACGCGTTTTTCCATTGCCTGTGTTACTTTCTCGTTTTGACCTTGCTTTGTATTACCGACCTTGATTTTTGCCTTCCCTCTGATATTGCCTTGTCTTGTTTTGACCTTTGAACTGTCTATCAACCCTGGTATGTTATCTCTTTGTTGCTGCTGTTTGCCGGTATTGGCCTTGCTTTATCTGACCACCCCTTTGTTGTATACTTTATTTAATAAAGTATAATTTGATTTGCATCTGTGCGTGTCTGAGTCCTGCTCCATCATGACACAAAAAAACATCAAGATCTCTGGAGATGGACTTGTAACCTTGTTGGGGCTACATGGAGCTCCAAACATATGGACATCAAAAATCACAGCAAGATGTCTGTACAAGGGATCAAAGGAATCTCACACAAATGAAGTATTTCCTTTGTTAAAAAGTATGATAACCACTACAATATGTTTTTTTGAATGTAGTTTCAATATTTTTTCGTTTTATTGCCCTTTTTTAAACAAGCTTTAACAATACTAGTAGTGTGTAGAGGTGTCCTATATCGTATAGTACACAATAATATGGGGAACACTTTTAAATATCGTGAACAATATTATACCCTGAAATATCGTACCATATCACTGTTCTTAGCAAAAACAAATTCACACCGTTCTCATTTCCCATGATATATACTAGAGACAGATTATATCTGTCCAGTGTCATTTATTTTACTTTAACCCTGGATATATGGAGATATTTAGAGTGCATTATTAGTATCATGACATTCTGAATTATTGACTTCTGTTACAAATCTGATAAAATTCTTATATTTTGTAATATCTCAGTTAAGGGCAGTGCCTTATCATATTGTGATATAGTGATAATTAAACTTAATCTTAATTTTGTTACAGTAGTGTATTCTTGAAATAATCTTTTTTTATTATATCGCCAAGAGTAACATAATCGCAAAAATACCATGAAATATCGTGATATTATTTTAGGGCCATATCCATCCCTAGTAATAGGTCCCAGTAGCTACCTAGCTAACAAAATTTTCCATTCCACCTTAAATATGCAGCATTCTGGCAGCTGATGCAGCTAAATGATTTAAGGTGGTATGGGAAAATCTGAAAAAGAAGCTAGCAAAAAGCTAACTTCAGTTACATTGGTACTTTAGTTAGTTATATTAGAAATAATTGTCTCAAATGTTGAACTTTAACACTCTTCTGCTTTCAAAACAGACTGACAGGGTCGCCCGTAACATGAATTATTGAATCAAGTGATTCAAGTTTGAGTAAAGCCTGATAGTGGGTGTCAGATGGATGGGACATATACTTTCTGAAGTTTGTGGGTTCATTTATTTAACATTCCTTAATCCACAGTGTCACATGGTACCAGGTATATGTCATAGATGGCATTTCGCTGAACTGTGGGTGGTAATAACCGTAACCAGCAGCATCTTGCTAAAATTGGAAGTCCCTTAGGTCAGTGCAGTGTTCTTAAGCTTTCACTGGACATGGCAAAATTTATGGGACACAATACTGGTTCCTGTCCAGTGACTTAAAGCCTGTAAGTGTACATCAGTTTTCAACCTGGCTTCATTTACAAAACTGTGTACATTTTTTGTGTTGTTGTTATTTGGGGAAATAGTATTCATTCATAAGTGGTTTATTGAAACCTTATCATGTGATTCTACTTAAGTACACACTGGGCAAAAACACACACTAAAAAAAAAAACAAACAAGAGTTTAGGAACTCCCCTCCAGTCATACAGTCGCCCTTCTCTCGTGCTCTCTCACTCTCTCTCTTTCTCTCTCTACCCCTCTCTGTCTCTCGCTCTTGGTTTATTTAGAGTTTCAGAGAAATCAGAGTAGACACCACATCAAAACAGGAAGAAAGAAAAGACTAAAAGACGGATACTTCAATAGCAATCCAGTAAAAACTCTAACCAAATGTAAACAGGAATATTTGACCAGTACTTTTTACTTTTTACTATTTTCTGAAGTCCATCTTTGTTGATTGGAACTAAAGAACCTGTGTGGACCCGGATTAGAGTTTGTTAAGCATCCATCTCTTCTTTTGGTGGGATCCAGATTACGTTAAAAGATTTATATGAGTGGATGTGGCACATTTCCCAGGAGTTTTTTTTTAGGATTCATCTGTTTTGCATTACTGTCTCAAGAAAGGACCACAGACAGTGAAGTATCTTCTGGAATATCTAGAGTTCTGCAGATCAAAAGGATTAAAAAGGATGTCCTAAAAATGACAACTTCATCAAGAGCTGATCAACACTTTTTTAAAATCTGTAATCCATCCTTAAATTGTGATTTTCTGGGGATATGTTTCAAATTCCAAACGGATTGTTGATGGAAAATAGCATCTTCAAGCAGGAAGTATGCACTACAGATCCACTGATGGGACTTGGATGACAGCCAGGCTGGACAAGGGTCGGACCAGTAAAAACCTCTGCAGTAGGACATACTTCACCCCTGTGGTGGGAACGAGACGTCTATCTCGGCACAACAAGCCAGCATAGGAACCTGAAGCTCTTTTGCTATTTGAACAGATGAAAAGAAGCTGATCTTGAGTCACTTTGGTACGGGAATAATGTGAGAGACATTTTGGGATTTTCTGTGTGAGAACTTCTGGAACCAAGGACAGAAACGGGAAGGATGAACCTCCAGAACTGTGGTACTGTGTCCTCTTCAGAGGTGAGGGACAACTATATAGAATCCATGACTTTAGTTGATCCAGTCTCACCAACTCCTGCTCAGGAGGTGATTGATGCATTTGTCATGGGCTGGATCCTCAGCGTGGGTTCTGTTTTGATCATCTCCACCAATCTTCTGGTGGCAGTGGCCTTGATCTTGCTGATTCAAAAGAAGGGCAGTCAGAGCTGGTGCTTCGTCCTGAACCTTGCGATTGCCGACATCCTAGTGGGCCTGGCCATCACCAGCATAGCCACTGATGCGGTGAAAGGGCGAGTGCCCTTTGTGCATAAGGAAGTGTGCTTGCTGCGCATGGCTTTTGTCATTGCGCCCTCTGCTGCCTCCATCTTCACCATGTTCTTCATCTCGCTGGACCGGTACTTGGCGATCAAACTGCCACTGCGGTACACACAACTCATGGGCAGGAAGATGATATTTGGAGCGCTGGTGTCCCTCTGGCTGCTGTCTACAGGTGTAGGATTCATGCCCAACATGGTGGAGGAGATGCAGCACAGTCGTAACGACAGCACCTGCACCTTCTTCTCCGTCATCGAGCCCCGGAGCATCATCGTCGTCTTCTGCGTCGTTTTCTTTCCTGTACTCTTGGTCTTCATCTATTTCTATCTGGACATCCTGAAAATCGCCTGCGGCCACCAGCGGCGCATTCGTGTGGCCATGCGAGCTGGGTCCCACTGTGTACTTCCCAACCGTTACTGGGGCCACGTCAAGGCCCTGAAGACCGTTGCGGTACTGGTGGGCTGCTTCACGCTCTGCTGGTGCCCATTTTTTGTTGTGAGCGTGGTGCAAGTTCTGTGCCCACAGTGCAAACTCTACAGATTTCTAGAAAACCACCTCTGGTTGCTGGGACTCTGCAACTCCCTTATCAACCCACTGGTGTATGCCTGCTGGCAGAGGGAGGTGCGACAGCAGCTCAGTGACATGTTTGCCTGCATTAAGGCTAGTCAATGTTGCATTAAATGCTCTAATGCAACAGAAGGATGTCACATAGACCAGACGATGGCCACTCAGATGATGGCCACACACACCAGACACCATTCTGTTGACCAGACATTGCCTTGCCAGTATACCTTTACGGAGCCCACTGCATTGCCTCTTTCTGCATGAACATTCTGTCAAAACCGTGTGACAAACAACAAAGTCCTTTCAGTTCAGTGGACACAGGAAACTGTTAAGTGCTTCTGTATCAACAATGAAATGGAAAACAACTGCATCACATAATGGATGTGCAGTCTTGTGAATGGACGTGTAATGGGACAGATGGTTTTATTTACTTTTTACTCAATTTCTTCTACTCGGCTACTAAAGTCAAAAGACAAGCACTTACAGCCTGAATGTTTCAATTCCACTTGTTTGAACTACCAAAGTAGGTCCGTAAAATGTGAAACTGTTTGATATACAAGCTGACTGTAGTGTTTTGCTGCTTAGCATTTTGTGAATTTTGCAGCAGTATAAAAAGGTGTTAAAAGTTAGCATTTTGTGTGCTCGTTTTTAATGTTTTCTGTTTCAGTTGCATCTGTAAATAAATTTGTGATTCCACTGTGCAAATGGTCTTTTGAAATATAAACTACAAACTGGCTTTTTAGTCAAGGTTACAATAAAAAACATTTGATAAACATTTTAAGAACGTTTCTTTTTTTGCTTTAATATTAACCACAAATACAAATATATACTTTTTTTTAGAATTGGCTCAAAAGTCTGTTGTTGAGGGAGCTTTCACCTGAAAGTCAAAACCAGAGTCTAAAAAAGGTTTATGAGTTTGTTACATTGTATACATTTAGTCTGTTTCGCTTTGGATTTACACTGTAATTTAAAAACACTGTAATTTTAAAAAGTCCAGAACGAAACAAGGTATCTTTAAAAGCACCCTGAGTTTCACTGGTTTCCAACATATATATCATAACTAATCATCTTCATAATGATTCCGGTGACATTTTGATGACATTTTAATGTCCAAAAAAGTATTCTTGCTACCAAAAATCATAAATATTATTTAAGGCTTAATATAAGACTTAATGTAAACCTTAATATAAGGCTTTCAATTAGTGCACACCAATAAAAACAGTTTTTCAGTAAATTCAATAAAAACAATAAAAGTGCTGCATTCTATTCTCCTACTAGGAAAGTTGTGAGAGCCTCACCAACCCCAAGTTCAGAATCCAAGATAGTGTAAGAAGTGTAATTTGTGTGTTATTAAATCAACTATACACACAGTGCTGCCCAACCTCTATCTGTGGAAAGGATTTCATTTTGTTTAAATGTGTAAAATACTAAATAATGCCTTGTTATCAACTGGTATCACTAACAATGCTAAGCTGGGACAATGCTAACAATAATGACTGATGTCTGAATGTTTATCTGGAGTAAAGTTAACTTAGGTGTGACGAAATTCCCAGCTCCAACATCCGACATCTGAGGTAAGCGGAACACAGTCCATTTTTTATGGTTTATTCTTATCTACACGTGAAAGAATCAGATAAGTACATGCTACTGATACTTCTCAATGAATAAAGTATCATTCATCAAAATTATTTTACTGTGCGCTTTTGTTGTTTGTGGTAATTGTAAAAATACATTCTCGCTGTTGGCAACAATGGTGTTCAAGTTGTTTCCAACCAAACCCACCTAAACAAATTCTGCATTAACGTGCTTGATGTATTTTTTTATGTTGTATTGACTCTATGCTAAATAACATATGCTACTTGAAGATGCCAAATTTTTTTTTTACTATTTACACATAAAACGCACATGAATGTTTGATATTTAACCTTTTTTATATGCTTAGTGACCTTGGAATGCTTTCACGTCCGTGAAAATTAAATGTACAGACTTGTGGATCTCTTTAGGTTGTGTTTCTTAGTTGTGCTTGTGCTGCCTTCAAGTCGTGTCGGAAATATTTTATTTATGAGATGAGAGCACAGGAATGCCACCACAAACTCGTATTTACCGGTGGGAAACTTACATTTTTATGCTGCCTTTCCAAGTCCTCCTTGGAAAGTCCTATTTACGAGGTTTGAGGTCATAATTATGGCTTAACATGCGTTCAAGTGTTTTTTTTGGTTGAGTGGAAATGGACGCCATTACGAAAATTATTTTGTTTGTACTGTTGGTCTATTATCGTCAAAAAAAAAAAAAAAAAAACAAGAGAATAAAGTGAATACGACAAGCATTAGGTGAGTGATGTTTTTATCCCATTAGTAGAACTGTGAATCATACTAGACTTTTACGTTTTTTTTTCATGCATTGCTACTGATTTTATTAGTTAGCTATTCACAAGTTTTTACTGTTTAATGTAGGAGTAGGGTCCATACTGGTAGCCACCATGACCTTTTGTTACTTTGTTCCCCAACTGGGAAACTCTGGGCTTATCTGAAAACCCAAGTTCCCCACTGGTAAATACGAGTTTGTGGTGGTGTTCATGTGCTCTCATCTCGTAAATATGATATTTCCGACACAACTTAAATCCAACCTGAGATAAGCCCTGAGTTTCCCAGTTGGGGGCGTGTCAGTATAAAGAGGTCATGGCGGCTCCTACAGTAAGCGGTAAAAACTTGAGCTTATTAGCAATGGTTTTAAGCTGTACAATTTTAAAACAAACCAAAAAAAAAGGTTTAAAACATAAGTCCAGTATAATTCACGGTACTAATGGGATACAACATCACTCACCTAATGCGTGTCTAATTTACTTAATTCTCTTGGAGTAGGGCAAAATATATCTCCTGTTTTTTATGATAATAGACCAAAAGTACAAACAAAATGATTTTCCTAATGGCGTCCATTTCCACCCGACCGAAAAAACCCAACCTCGTAAGTAGCAATATCCGAGGAAGTCTTGAAGGCAGCAATATCTATTTTCTGATAAAACCGACACCACAAAAATGAAGCATTCTAAATTCTATAGGTTCATTGGTCCATTTATCACAATATAAAAACAAATTCATGCCTAATCTAACGTTCTTACAATGGAAATAATGATGTTTTTCAATGAAAACACCAAAAAAATTAATATAAAATGATTAAACAATTCCTCTATTCCACCAATAATCATTATATCGATAATACAGCGATATCTACTATATCACTTTTACCTGTGGGGAAATCCAGCGTTTAATTTCACTGTAACTGTATTCAGCGACCGTCAGTGGACTTCAACTCCCACAATCCTCCTGGTTCCCCAGCGGAAGAAAACTCTGAGTCCTCGACGTTTTGAAAACCACTTCCATGTGTGGAGCTAAACAGAGATACAATGAAGTAAGTTAGTGCGTTATTTCCCCTCTCTTCATGCTATAATTCATTATATCTGCCTATGTTTTCATAGCGCAAGTGAGACTTTTAATACTAGGTCAGTTATTTAGCTAGCGTTAGTTATTACAGTCTTACTAAGGAGTGCAGAGTACAGAGTGAGCTGGGAATGCTAGGTTAGCTAAGCTAGCTGTTAGCTCACTTTACCTCAGTAGCCTCAGTTGTTTGGGGCTCTGACTCTACACTTACAATGCTTTTAGGCGAAGTGTACCCCTTTAATAATAATAATAATTACTATTATTATTTAATTGTCATTTTCTGGAATGTAGGAGCACAGTAAAAGCTATAAGAATAGAACACAAACATTGATATTCTGTACCAGTCAAAGCCTGGACACACCTCTTCTCTTTTAACCGGTTTTCTTTCTTTTTATATATTCTGAATTTAATATTGAGGACAGTAAAGTTATACAGGAACACAGGAGGAATGATGTTGCAGATCTTGGTATTTTTTCAGTGTCTTTATGAGGTAGAGTCATCAAAATTTTCTCAGCGTCTTGAAGGAGTTCCTGGAGGACTAACCTATATCTGCCTAAGTAAATTATTAAACTAATAAATAAAAGCAAATAAAGAAAGAAATTACGAAAGAATCAATAAAAAAGTTTAAAACAAACAATTCAGTTAATACATTCAGTATATAAATTAGTGAATAATATTTGTATTTTCCTACTTTGCATTTTTTTTATTTCTACATTTTTATTTTCTTCTTTCGATTTATTTCTGTTTTATTTTTGATATTATTTGAAAATATTGTACAATACACCCCTCTTTGTTACCATATGTAGGAACAAATACATACATAAATAACTGAATACATGAAAAAAGTATGAATAAATAAATTAAATAAGTTAAAAATGTACAAATATAGAAATATACAGAAAATCAACACGAGAATTAAGTCATCTGTGAAATTAGCAGTTAATCACAACCTCCTTGCTTTTGTTCTGCAGTCCACTTACCAAAGTGAAGCTCATCAATGAATTGAATGAGAGAGAAGCTAAACTTGGAGTTAAAGACGCAGTATCGTGGCATTCAGTGTACAAGGACAGTGCCTGGATTTTCATTGGTGAGTGACTTAATTGTGGAAACTAACTTTTTAAATTTTTATAAAATTTAAACATTCATTTTTACATGATAGTCTAAAGGTTTAGCACACTTCTCTTACATAAATTCAATAGAAAAGATTAGAAATTAAAATGGGACGCTTAGTAGCTGCTGTGCACAAGTTTGAGGTTGCTATGCCCAGTGCAAGTCTTTGTCTGTGGGGAGCCAGAATTTTAGGACCTCCATGAATGCTCTAAATTTTTTAAGCAAGGTTTTAGCATCTAAACTAAAGCCTTACCAACTGAGCAGAGCAGAGTCTTTCACTGAGGTCAAGTGGGAACAAGCTACTTTTTTCCACAAAAAAAAAAAAAAAAAAGACATTGGACCTTCAGTTACCTTTACTTTATTAATCTGTTGGCTTTACTGTATCTCAGCAGATTTAACAATATATTTAATAGTAAATATGGATGTTGCTTTTTTGGTTATATTGCAGTTGTGTGGTTTTGTTATTGATTATTCTGCCATTTTTGTTCTGCCAGATGGTGGCGGCAGTTGTCTAATTCTGGAAACAGTTCAGTTACAATAGGAGAACATACTTTAAAGCTGGTTTTCTAATTTAGCCAGGTAACCTGGGTTAAAAGTGGCCACTGGTAGGGCTCTGTAAAATTTGTTTTATTTTTGTCTTTTTGACTTCTCTCTCGGTAAGCCAGTTAACATGGGTCAAAACTACCAGTAGTACTATCCGTTAGTAGGGATCTGTAAAATCTATTTAGATTTTTAAAGGTTTACTTAATTTTTACTTTTCACATCTGGAATCTACAATCTGGTTTTAAGCCTCAAGTTCCAAGATTCTGTTTCTGTGTTCTCTGCATTGTGGTAATCATGGGGCTCTACACTAGTATTGTTTCTCAGTTCATCTCATGTTAGAAAGTTCAGCACTTCTGTGTTTCTAACATAAACAAAAACGCTTAATCTGTTCGGTGAATTAATTTGACAGAAACATGTTGACCCGTGCTGCTGTTTTCCTGATTGTACTGTACCCTGCAGGTGGATTTCCATATGAGCTGACAGAGGGAGATGTCATCTGTATTTTCTCACAGTAAGTAAATTTGGCTTACTTTTGCACTGTTTTACACATTCAGACTTGTTTAACACTCATTTTCTGTTTGTTTAGATTTTTAAGATCTCTCTTTTTTTTGTCCATCAGGTATGGAGAAATTGCAAATATTAACTTGGTGCGAGATAAGAAGACGGGAAAATCCAAAGGCTTTTGCTTCCTTTGCTATGAGGATCAAAGAAGCACCATCCTGGCAGTGGATAACTTTAATGGCATAAAGGTACAGATCAACACTGGACAATAACATGTTATATTAAATATATATGATCATAAGTTAGACCATTAGTTAAAACTCTGTAGTTTTTAACAATAACATTATTTCCACCAATTTGAAGAACCCTGTGTGATAGTTTGACTGGTCAAGGCTGAACCCTTTGTCTTTACAATAACTTTTGCAGAACCCCCTTTTGGTTTAATAGGTAACTATGTTTGAAATAGACATGTGAGTGTAAAGAACCATTTAGAGGTGTTGAAAAAAATCACCCCATAAACTTTCAGAAAGAGATCCATAGCTTTATAATTTTTCAAAGAAAATATGAATGTGCTTCATAGAAGAAGCAGAATAAAGACTTTGTTTATTTGTTAATGTTGTGAATATACAGCTCTGGAAAAACATTAAGAGACCACTTCAGTTTCTCTGATTTTGTTATTTATAGGTATATGTTTGAGTAAAATTAACACTGTAGTTTTATTCTGTCAACTGCAGACAACATTTCTCTCAAATTCTAAATAAAATTATTGTCATTTAGAGCATTTATTTGCAGAAAAAGAGAAATGGCTGAAATAACATAAAAAGATGCAGAGCTTTCAGACCTCAAATAATGCAAAGAAAACAAGTTCCTATTCATGAATTCACAAGTTTTAATAGTCCAGAAATCACTATTTGGTGGAATAACCCTGGTTTTTGGCACGTTTTCCTCCACCAGTCTTACACACTGCTTTTGGATAACTTTATGCCACTTCTGGTACAAAAATGTAAGCAGTTCAGCTTGGTTTGATGGCTTGTGAACATTCATCTTCCTCTTGATTATATTACAGAGGTTTTTAATTTGGTAAATTCATTGAAACTCATCATTTTTAAGTGGTCTCTTAGTTTTGTCTAGAGCTGTATGTGTTAATTCTGAATACTACGTGGGACAATGCACCTAAGTTTTTCTATCATTTGTACAATATAACAATCTTTACAGATTAAAGGCCGGACCTTGCGAGTGGACCACGTGGCCAATTACCGTCCACCCAAAGACTCAGAAGACATTGATGATGTCACCAAGCGCTTACGGGAAGAAGGCTGTGCCCCCAAACTGCCCTCTGCATCATCATCTGAGTCAGAGTCTGAAGAGGCGTACCTTGTGCCGATGAAGAAGCCAAAAAAGGGTAAATAAGTTTTTGGCTCTGACTATTTGTTTTAGCCATAAATTATACATTTGTGGGATGCAGCTAATATAGTGCAGCTGAATGAGTAATAAGACAGAATAATTTATACTGGACAATAAGTAATTTATTTGATTTCACAGTGCAGTGTGGACTCACAGGAATCATAGGCTTTTATGAGCCATTTGTATGGCATAAACTAGCTTCTTTGTGTTTTGCCATCTAGCAGCTTATTTGCATAAAAGTGACAGAGCCCTTAAAGAGCTCATTCTTAGAGACTGAAACTGTCAAGAATAAAGCTTTTGTGAGAGTGATTTTGGCTAAACTACTCCACTCCAGCCAGTGTCTTTGAACATCACAGCTAAAACCCTGCCGTTAGCCGAAGCCGACTGCTTTTGTGATTTCATGATGTTTCATAAAGTTTAAAATCATTAATGAGCCACCTCTGCTAAATGTGTTAAGGAAACACTGTATAGACTTTGTTGGTTCGTTGTTGCGTCTACTGGTATATTAAAAGGTTTCTGTGCTAAATATTCTGTAAATTGTAGTTTTGTAACCATGATTATCTTTCTTAAAAAAAAAAACATCCAGAAAATGAAAACCTGTAAAAAATAAAATGTTTTTGGTTGATTTCTAATTTTCTTGTTTGGTATTTACAACAAAAAAATAAGTTTTGGGTGCATCCCTAGTTTAAATATACAATAAACAGGTCTGGGGAAAAAAAATAAGAGACCACTTAGAAATGATGAGTTTCTTTTTTTTTTACCAAATTGAAAACATCAAGAGGAAGATGGATGATCACAAGCCATCAAGCCAAGCTGAACCGCTAAATTTTTTTCATCAGAAGTAAAGCAGCAAAAAGTTATCCAAAAGCAGTGTGTAAGACTGGTGGAGAAGAACATGCCAAGATGCATAAAAAACTGTGATTAAAAACAGGGTTATTCCACTAAATATAAATAGCAAAATCAGAGAAACTGATTCAGAAACTGAAGTGGTCTCTTAATTCTTTACAGAGTTGTATATGTACCTAACATCATAAAATCTCACCATGTCCAGTGACTGGCAGGTTGTTGCTGTTAATAATAATAATAATAATAATAATAATAATAATAATAATTCTTCTTTTTTTATCAGAGAAAAAAGAAAAGAAGAAAAAGAAGAAGGAGAAAAAGGAGAAGAAGAAGGCACTAAAAGAAGAAAGGCGTGAGGCACGGGCCAAATCTCCCTCTATTCCCCCTGTCAGGGTCAAGAAAGAGAAAGAGGATGAGGGCTATGAGAAGTACACCCTGAAGGGGGCGCCGGAGTCCAGAGGTGAGAGTGCTGGACAAGAGACCAGGAGCAACTGGGACAGACTGGAGTACACGGATCGAGCCAGAGATCAGCATGGGAATGACAGGAGAGAACGAGGGAGGGACAGGGAGAGGGACAGAGAGGAGGAGAGGAAACCAGATAAGAGCAGAGACGAGGTGAGATACAGAGAGGACCAACGTCAGCGTGAGTACAGGGAGAGGGAACGAGAGAGGGACAGAGGGAGAGAGGGAGATAAAGAGAGGGGAAAGGAGAGTGAAAGAGAAAGGGATTGGGATCGGGGTAAGGATAATGAAAAGGACAGAGAGAGGGAAAGGGAGAGAGAAAGAGAACGGGACAGAGATCGTGGCAGAGACAGAGATATAGATCGAGGGAGAGACAGGGATAGGGACAGAGAAAGAGAAAAAGCAAGGGATCGTGAAAGAGATCGGGACTCTGATAAAGGCTCTGCAAAGCACAGAGATCACAGTCGAGACAGAGAATACAGGCGAAGCTGAAACATGCACAGAAACTCATTCTGTACTACTCTGCAGTCTTTCAGTGTGAGATCTGCTGTTCTGGTGTCAGTTCTGAATAGACATTTTGGTAATTTCCCTGCTTTTAAGGTGTTTTCACACTGTGTGGTCTGTACCTTGAAACTTTGTTTATAGAAAAGAGGTGATCTCGATCCAGATCAATGGAACCAAGCTTCAATTCGTTTGCAGAGTGGAAACTTTTTTTATGAATGGTTCTAGAAGTTGAGGTTAGCCATTTTCACCTGTCAAACAATAGAGGAAGAAAAAGGGGAAGCCCTGGTGTTGTGCTGAAATCCATGTTGACTCCTGTATCTACTGTAACTGTAGATTACCCTCTTTTATAAATAGAAATAAAATAAATCTAATTTATCCTGTGCTTTTGAGGGGTGTCTGATTCTAGCTTGGGGAAAGAATTTTGTACAACTCCTGGAAAGGCATCTTACCAATGGTTTAGACATTTCGCACAGTTACAGGAAGTGTGGGCAAGCCTTTACCTCCTGTTTACATAATAATAAAAGAAGAAAAAGCCCTTGTGTTGTGCGAAATTTGATTCCCTGCCGTGCACAAGTATCACACAGCAGTATGAGCACAACAAGGTTACACTGTCGACTCCTGTATCTACTGTAACTGTAGGTTAATCCTCATTTATAAACAGAAATTAGATGATCTTATCAAAGGTATCCAAAAGTAGTCTGTCACACTCATTCTGCGGTGTGGTGCCTGTGCGCTTGAAGGGTGTCAGTATGAATTCAGTATGACACCTGAAAAGGCATCTAGCCAATGTCTTCACCTAGTAAGCAATAGAAGAAGAAAAAACCCTGGTGTTGTGCTGAATTCCTTTAATGCGTTCACGCCTCACACAGTTGCCTGAGCTCTTTTGATTCCTCACGTATCTACTGTAACTGTAGATTAACTGTTATTTCTAAATAGAAATATAAGGAATTAAGAGTTTAATCTGTTATGCTTGACTACGACTTTCAGGTGTGAAAATCCCTAACTCCTATGCTAATGACCAGGTTAATGGGTGTGTTTGAACAGGAAAATCACAGGAATTAACAAACTCTGCTCTACGCACAGATATTGTGATAGAGTGACACATGCTTCAGTCATTTGACATAAATATTTTATTAGAATTTGACGTGATATAAAGAACAAAATAGATTTATGGATAATAATACAACAGAATTTCATTATTATTCCCCCCAAAAAGAAAAACAAAAGCCAAGTAATACAGAACTTTCATTCTGTTACATTATGAAATGACACTTAACTGATGATTATTTTTGAAAAAAAAAAAGCACAAGACCAAACAAACAATGTGCACATAAATCATAATCAATCATCTTCTACCCGCTCAACAGGAATCCAATAACTTCAAATTACTTCATTGCTAATATTACAATCAAATAAATTCTCTAGAGTCACATTAACATAGTTAACCATCTAAGAGGCAAACTTACACAAATATACTCTGAATAAATTAACATTTGTCAGCTGAGGAACAGAAGAGGAATGTTTGGGTGAAGAGCAAGGAACCTAACCAGCGACAGTCTCAAGAGTTCTGGAGGGGAATATGAAGGAAAAAAGAAGGCATTGGGAGAGCTAATATCTAACATAATACCCAGTTAACGTCATCTACTCTTAACTCCAAAATACCAAAGGACATGCCACTGTCGGATCTATTTAGAGGACAGGGTAGTTAAAGGTGATCTGCTATTAGCTTCCTCAGGTAAGCCTGAGAGAGAGAGAGGTTCTTTATGCCAACTGTTTTGTCATGGTTACAGAAACGTAGCTGCATTACAGAACATCCCCCGTGTATTTAAAGCGACTAAACGTAATGATTACAAAACCTTTCCTCAGATCATTTTAAACTGCTGTTAAAAACTAAGAGCAATATCTTTGGAAGTAGAAGATTTGTGTTCTTGTGTTGTAAAGATATATATATATATATATATATATATATATATATATATACAGTTTTTTTTGCTTTCAGATTTAAATGAATTTAAATGTATTACCTCATGATAACCTCCTATGCATTGAAATAAGTTGAACTTTCCATGTAGATCCTTATTTTTCACAACATTTAAACCTAAAAGAATAGGTTGATCATACATGTAATGTTGCTAATAAAAACTGGAAGACAAAAGGCTGTGTTCAAATTACATGCCTCAGTTTTTCAGCTTAGATTGCATTTGGTTATCTTGATTATTCACATTTATAAATGTAGAAAAAATGTAGTCTAACATGTCTTAAAGGGATGGCAGGTTTACACTGCTATACAATTTGTCTCAAATCTGGCACACCGAGTAGTCCAGCAGGCTAAGAGCTGCCAATATGATCAGGAGATCGCTGGTTCAAATCCCTGTCATGCAGCTTGCCATCAGCTGTCAGAGCCCTGAGAGAGCACAATTGGGCTTGCTTTCTCTCTGGTTGGGTAGATGGTGCTCTTTTCCACTCATTACTTCTGGGGTGATGTCGATCAGCACAAAGGCGTCTGTGAGCTGAAGTATCGGAACTGAGTCACTGCGCTTTCCTCAGAGTGCGCTGTGATGACTACATCAGCAGCAGTTTAACAAGAGGCAGTTGCTGAGTTCACATGTATTGGAGGAGACGTGCTAGTCTTCACCCTCCTTTCATCCTTGTGTTGTGGCATCACTAGTGATAGGGGAAATACAGCTGAAGAGCAGCTGAGTGTGTGGGACAATTGGTCTAGCTAAATTCGAAGAAAATGGGGGGAGGAACTAAAAAAATAATAAAATGATTTTCAAATCTATCTCAGGTTTGTGTTTACATTGGCATCTTTTGTGAATAGGCCTAATCCAGATATAATCCTAAACTTTAGACACATAAAGTGACCAATATCTATCTGTAATGTAAACAGCCCTGTTCCTAACTGCTGCCCTGCTGGTGTTGTACCAAATTTCTAGTCCCTGTCAGAATCTGACTTACTTAAGCAGTATTATTTTAATATTTGTGAAGAAAAACCCAAATAATGGTACTTTATATGTAATATTTATTTTAATTATGAACAGAAACAATAGGAGTTGTGAGCATATTGTATGGTATATACAAACACACTGCGGATACAGATTCTGACAGGGAGCTGGAATTTGTCACAACACTGCTTCTGACTGGCATTAGCACTAAACATGATTCGGATATGTTTCAAATCTAGGACCTCATTTTAAGTGACTGTAATTTGATTTTAAATAATCAGACCTGTCTACACAGCCCTGAACCAAAACAGGATTCACTTCAGCCTGGTAATGTGAACATAGCAATAGTCACCAATTTTCAATCCCCACAGTAAATACAGTTAAATCCCAGACATGACAGTGGAAATTCCAAACATCTAGAAAAAAGATGATAAATACCATAAGCAGCTATTTTTTTAATAAGGCAATACATCTCCCTGGAAAGACAACCCTTTCCAAAGCCAAAAGTTATTTTGGTATCTGCACGGAAGGGTTCAAAACAAATGGATTTAACATGCATTTTGCTATCAATTTGTATTTCACCACTGGCTGATTTATGCAAATTTGGGGCTCATCTCTAGTTCAAAGTCACAAATAAAGTTTTCCAATTCCACTTGTTCATTTCTGGCAACCTAGCCGGTGAATATTGATGCTCTGATTGCAAACTGTGGCGTTCTCCCCAGCAGGCCACCTGCTCCCGTCATCAAAATGTATTTATTCAGTGCCTTGTCCAGTTCTATTAAGGGGCGTCTGGAATGCTGGGGGTTTGAAACAGATGGCTGGCAGTGTTGTGACAAGGTTTGTGGAAGGCTGTTAGAAAAGCAAACCTGAGGGTTTACTCTAGAAACAAACTGTATTACAGAACAGACTGACTGTATTTAAGAAAAGACAGAAACAATAATTCAACTGTCATCAACCACTAATTCTTGGTTCCTCAATTGCGGATTCCGCCACTTATTTTATTCTCTATTGCACAAAAGAAGAGCTTCCCCCCTCATTATGTGGGGAATGTCCTTTTCCCCTCTAGAAAGTAAGTGCTTGGCGTTTGCTCACAGGCTCGTGGTTAGCATGAAGGAGATCCTCCCACTCAACGTGCCTCCAGTCATATAGACGTACAGACTAGGTCTTTTGTTTACTGACTTCAAACCGATATTAATGGCAGTGTTCCTGCTGAACATATTGCGGCCTACAGGTTACAGCCCTCCAGAGGAATTATCAGTTGATGTTAACTCGTGCCTGGTTAACCTTTGACAAGGTTTGAGTGCATTTACACGCATTTTCAATGCATAATTCAAATTAATGCAGAACTTCAGTGTTTGTCGGTAATCGGATCGATGCGTTTACATGAACTTAATCAGATAATTGAAAAATTTGTGTGAGTGGAGTTTACATGAGTTAGGCAATAATCAGATTTTTTCTATTTCAACCAGCCAATAATCTCAGTTTTTTAACACACTGAGATGCAATATGAACAAACATCAAGTAGAAGATTCAGCATTGCTCTGAAAGTGTTTTCTGTCCCAGGTGCACAAACTGAAAAATCTCAGAATACTCCGGTTAACATGGACTCAGAAATACAATTACTGTTCGCACACAATCCAAGTGAAGCATCCAAGCCAGGATGGATTTACTGATTCACTGATTTTAGGCTGCCAGTATTTGGCTTTTTCTCCACTCGCTGTATCATCCTACACGCACAGCAATGACAATTTTAAAAACTGTGTAGGAAAGTGTCCTTGAACATGTTTATAGTCATGCCTTTTTGTTTAGCATTTTAACTCGATTCATGTTCACCGCTCTGTGTCAGTTCTTAAACACAAAGCGCAGTGGTTAGTGTCATTTTTGGCACCTTTTATAATTAAAAAGAAAGACGAAATGGGGAGGAAAGCATGGTTTCAAATGGTAGGGACTTCACAAACAGTGGTCATTTCATGTAAATTAGCATCATTGCGGGGTTTCCTCAACAGCGCATCTGTATCCAGAACTTCACTTCCGTGCTCTATTATCCCCCGAGCCCTAATTAGCATATTCAGTTGCCATGGCAACCAGCTGATTAAAGCCTTGTATTATTTGTGAAGCAGATGCTTACTAGAGCGCAAATAAAGTCAAAATAAATTCCTTCATACTTCATGTTTGACACAAACATACAAAACTCCATTAACACAAAGACAAAATAAAACCGGTACGTGGATTACAGAGAAAACATTTACATTATTAACTTAATCAGAAGTATCATGACGGAGCTGAGGGGATTCCGACTTCTGAACTAACTGTGTTCCACTGAAAACCACCTAGACCTCCAGGGTCCAGCGAGATCCATGCAGTCAGTCCACTTACAGACGTGTCCAAGGTCAGCAGAGGTATTCGAGCGGATTTGAGATAGAATTTTTAGGTTGTGTTGTGTTGTGTGAAGGATGCCGCTACTGCTAAGAAGCTCCGGGGGTGGGGGGGTGGGGAGGCTTTACGAAGGATGTCTCATGATCATGTGTCCCCATAATGCCACTATTTATGAACAAAGGCTCTTATACTTCAGTCTTTTCAAGACACTAGCGGTTTGGATCACGGTGACCTGATCTTCAGCAGAAGCCCTGCTGGGCTCTGAAAGGTTGGTCTTGTATACAAGTAAGGCGCTGTAGGTTGACTGACCCGGGGAGTTGAGGGAAACACGTCTCCCAAAATCTCACGGAGCTGCGGTTTAAAGAGCTGGAGCGGTAATCAAGCTAGACTAAATAAACCAATAAAAAGAGACGTAACAATAACACAGCAAATAACAACAAAACTAGGTTTGTGTGAGTATTTACAAAGTGTGTCGTCAGTTCTCTTTGATTAGCTTGGATAGAAAAAGAGGGGTTAAGTAAGAAACATACATACATACATACAGGTACTCTTCCTGAAACCCTGAACCAGTCCAATGCAGCATCTGCATCCAAGAGCAAAATTTTTAAAGTTCATTCCAAAGTTCATTTTAAACCATGCAGGCTCTTATTGTTTACATGCTGGACCGTTACTTTATGTCACGAGAGCCCAGAGTGGTGCTTGAGGACCACAGTGCCAAACAGAGGCCAAAGAAAAATGCAGCAACTGTAGTTGAGTAAAAATTGTTGTCTGAGGAGAACTGCAATGACATATTTGGCTAGACAACAGAATTCTAAAGATATTTTTTTCTGTTTCTGTAGTTACTATTTTCTGCCTTTGCAGGGCAGCACAGTTCGAAAGCAAAAAACATTCAAGTATCAAACTCAAACATACAGCATATGAGGCTATTACTTTGAGTGAGTGACATGGGAACAGAGTATGACTAATGAGGCATGTTAGAAACTGGTTTAAGTCCTTACTTTTTCCTTTTTTCAGTAAATCAAAAACCTTGACCCAAGAAGAGTTAGAGTCAGCTGACTGACAGTCAAAAAATGAACTCAAAATGTATCTACCAACATTTTTCCTCATCTTTAACCAGTTTTACAAAGAACTCAATTCAATCAACAGTGGATTTCCATCCTTTTTTTCATTGGTTTGATGGGACAATGGTACTGAAACGACATTAAACACTTCCTAGACAGATAAAAACATGATTGAGATGAGGTCCTGACAGACATGGTGGCCAGTCATGCAATCATCCTGCAAGTGAGTTTTATTTCCACACAAATCCAGCCATTGTTCATTCATTAATTCTTTCATTCATTCATTTCTGGGCACTGCATCATATAAGTACATCTCAGACATGAACATTAGAATCTTAGCATATACACAGTCAGTCATGATTCCATCTGAAGTCAGTGCAATTTCTTTTAAGTCGTATGTTTGTTTAACATACGCTTGAGGCAGCTTTGAACGTGACAACGTGACTGCGCTCAGGCCCTGCCCTGCCCTGTCCCAGCAAACCACCCAAGCATTTCTGGGACCTGACTGATCCATTCATCAACAATGCTCTGGAGGCTCTGTCCATTAGGCTTGGCTGTAAAGTGGCTGGGCCTGGGCTGAGAGCATTCCAGTCTAGTAAGGGCCTGAGAGGTGAGAGCATTGGGGGATTGGATTGGTATCCTTGGACAATGCAAGAAAAGCTGTGTTTTAGCTGTGCTTGTTCTGGTTGCCTCGTACCAACAATATGCCACATTCTCCAATCGCAAGAAAGACCCTCTCGTTCTTTCGGCAGACAGATCTAGATCTATAGGTCAGTCTCAGTATGCCTTCTTGGACGGAACAAGTCCTGAACAGACATATATATTCTGTACACGCAAATGTATCTCCCACCTGTCATTCTTAGACCCTCCAACTCTGGAAAGAGGGAACGAACAGCAGTCATCCATTCCAAGGCTTCAATCCCTGGCAAATGGCTACTCATCTTGGGCTCTCTTGGACTTCCTCAGCACATGGAGATGGTAACGTTGATGCCCAGGTTGCCGTTGTCAGCGAAAAGGTGGGCAATGGAGGTATCAAACACGAGACAGTCACAGTTCATAATCGCTGCAGCAACTCCGTCGTGGATTGACCGTGGTGTGGCTTCCCATGTGAGCCGCCGACGATTGCCGTTCAGCTCGAGGCGGTAGGCAAAGTTCTCGGCTTGCTTGCGAGTACCTATAAGCAGCACGATCGCGAAGAACTGCTGGTGGCCCTCGTATTTCTCCTGCTTCTCCAACACCAGCATGAAGTGATGCCCGAAGCAGGACTGCATCATCACCCAGTCCACAGCTCCTGGCAGATTGATGTCCGTGGCCAGGAAGACAATGTCTTCGCCCTGCAGTGTTGTGATGGATTTGTGGGCGTGCATGAGGTGAGGCATGACTGCTTCCAGAGAGCCTTGCCATTTGCAGGAGGCCCCTGGACAGGGGCAGGTGTACGGGCGGAACTCGCAGACCTCCTCGTGTTCGGGTTTCTCGCTGTGGTGCAGTGACAGCAGGCAACCCGCTGAGGCATACTGCGGAGAAAGAGAAAAGAAGACACGAATGAGAAGGGAAGTGTGGCATAGAAAATGGGAGGCACTTAAAAAATGGGGGACAAATAACGAATGTTGGCAAAAGCTGAAAGGATTTACGGAACGGAAGCGAAATAATTGGGACAGTAAAAAGGATGGTATAGTGAAAGTGAAAGAAACAGGGCAGCAGAGCAGATGGTGAATTAATGGTAGTGCAGCTGACAGTAGAAGGTGGGACTAAATCTGAGGTGTTGGAAGCTGAACAGTGGCAGGCAGAGGCGGAACAGAGGGGGGGTGGAAAGGAGGACAAGCGAGGAGAATGAGTGAGATAAGGGATTTATGGAGGGCAGGTGAAGGACATGAGCGAAAACAAATGAAGCACTAAGGTACAGTGAGGAGATCGACAAGTTCATAAATTAGTTACGCTGATCAGTAGCTTCAACTGCTCTACGTACAGCTGACACCATATATACACCAGTCTTGCTCATCAAAACTGGGTCATGAAAGGGCAGGAGGGTGGTGTGACAGAATGAATTGTTGGGGAGTATGAGTGGGATGTGCCGGGTCAATCACTTGACGATGAATTGCTATGGTGCACAGCAGGGTTCTCGCTCTGATTATCAGACAAGGAAGATCAGTGAAGGTCAAATATAAATGTTTCCTTTCCTTTCCAGTCTTTACTAGAAATGCAGACACTGCACTAAAGCCTAAAACCCGCTAAAGTCACAGTGCGCACACAGCAACTGACTATTACTATTCTCACAGGCCTACAGAATTGAACTTGGGAATCAACAAAGGGCCAAATTCCTGCAATAGCCTGATAACCAGTCCTTTTCAAAGAATTCCATCAGCTTAGCAGAGCCTCCAAAAGGAGCTGTTGTTGGTCCTGTTATAATGTTTGTAAAGGTTTAGCACGCATTATGGTAAAACGTGAGACCAGTGGGAATGCTGAAAGACAGATGATGGGGCTTTAAGAAAACACGGAATTGAGCAGAACGAAAAGCAATAGTGCGCTAAACCTAGAGTGACTCTTTAATGAAAGAAGTGGTGATGCGGATGCGAAGGCGGTTGCACACTGGACGTAACACAATGTCACGCAGCGCTGAACAACGAAGTGCTGAAGTTGGAGCACCATAATGGACGTTTTTGTTTATATTAAAGACATGGGGTCTGTACTTATCCCTCACCAACCAGGGAGTTCCTGATGAGCATAACGCGACACTAATAAGCTGTACAAAGTAGGTCTACTCAAAGTTAAATAGTGTTTTAAAGTTTCAAGTTCATTTTTCAATAAAATTCTTTGTGCTATTGTTTTGGTTTTAAATGAAGGTAACAATGAAAAAATACTGCATGGCGTGATGCATCATGCTGAGGAACATAACAATGCTCCGAGTCCTTGTGCACCATCATTTTTTTATTTTTAGACGGCTGCACCTTTAGTGTGCACCCAAAAGAACTTGGAACAAGACATTCCCTTAAACTACACTAAAGATTCACTGTAGGAAACACTGTACTAAGTATATTACTTATACCATTTTTTTTAATAACAAGGCGTTCCCTCTGTTTTCCAGCATTAAGACTATTCCTATTCCTTGGTGACAATGGTACGGGCCTTCTGGCCCACTAAACCACCCCCTGAGGGCATGCTTCGATATCTGCCAAATTAATTATTAATCTGATTGACAGGCACTGACTTCTTAGCATAGAATCAGTGACTGACAGTTGCTATCCAGCAGTGCAGGAGGTCCCAGAGGCAACAACTGCCTCGAAAAGGCACCATTTAGTGTCAAAACCACCAGTTAAGAAGCGGCTGGGGACAAAGAGCACCATTCTATCACATCTCACAGGTGACATGTTTTCTATTCCTAATTGACTTTCATTTCATTAGCACGTGGCCCGTGTCCAAATGCCCTCAAACGAAACGCTCTAATCCATTCAGATTTCTCGACTCATCCCATCTGAGCCAAATGATTTGACTGTCAGAGGTGTAAAAGTCATTCTGCGAGCGCCGTCCTTCTCTCGTCAGCCGCTTATCCTCTTATCGTTCTTTTTAATGAGAGAAAGACAGGATTTTGTGCAGTAATCCTGCAGGCAGTTGGCTGGCGATAAAGCCCTCTCTTGTGCTTACTGGAGCTGAGGGATACAGGAGGGCCTCTGAGATGGTACAGAGGAATTAGGACCAGTAGAAGAATAGGGAGCAGGAGGCATGCTGCTCCCTGTGGAATGTATGGGTGTACAAATGCAGCGATGCATCACCTAGGAGGGGTATATTTAACTGCATCCAAATAATGCTAAATAAATATACTAAAACTAAACTAAAATGTGTCACATTTTTATAAGCAAGTAATCTGCTTTCATTTCTTTTGGCCACTTTATAAATTGTTATTTGCAGAATATACTGCTCAGACAATTCCCAAATCTAATGTGATTTCACATTAAACAGTGTAATCAAATGAATTCTCATTATGCCCTTAAGGAATGTAATACAAAATACAGCTCCATCATGTCTTTAATATTCATTACTTTTTTCAAGTATTGCAATGTGGCAAACAACACGACTTGTAACAAAAGTGGTTAGTAACATAAAGAACCCACATAATTAAAAGCTTCTTTACAAATTAAAGCTGGTTTCTGGAACCATTTAGGTCTATTTTTGTAGGATTCCATTAGATGGGAGGAGATGCACTTGCTAAACACGCAAAAACATGGTATCTCCAGTTACAAATTGTCCTTACATTGTGCCAAAATGTCCTGATAAATGAATAAATAGAAATATATGTGATAAAATGTAGCTATAGCGTGTAGTGTGTTAATTAAGCAGTAAAGCGTTTCTGTAAAGTATGTTCAGTATGTTTTCACACATCATGCTCGACCAATCCGATAAGATTTCATTAGCTGAAATAGGAATATCAGAAAAACACTTGTTTATTGTCAGTCATTTTGAATTTTAAACCAAAGGACAAAACAAAAAGAGATAAAGAATAACGAGAGATAAAAGTCTAAAGAAAAAATTGGGGAACAAACAAGACTACAGTAGTGCTGTGCGATATGACGATAAATATCGTGGGGGCGCTAGAAAAGTGTCTATCGTGCTACTTCCCTTCTATCGTCTCTATCGTTTCTACAGTAATTTCATCAATGATTCATGCAAATATATAAAGTAGGCTACGATAAAATGTATTGGCGTGGTCACTTTGCATAAACTTCGCATAAACTTTATAATGTGGTTTTGCAACATGACGCTGCTTTACGTCATTTGACGGACACAAAATGTTAATTGTTATTTTGATAACTCAATTTAAATACCTGTATAATTTTGAAAAAAAAATAGCTACTGCATCTACCACATCTGTTTTGATTTGATACATATATATTGCTGCACTAAAAAGTAGTAATTCTCATTTGTGAAAGTTTGGTTTAATGTCACTTAAAGTTTATTATTTTGTCATATTTTTCGAAGAATAACTGAAAACATACTTAAATGTAATATATCATGATATATATCGTTATATTAAAAAAATCCAAATCGTGATATGATTTTTTCCATATTGCCCAGCACTACACTACAGTTCCTACAGCTTTAGATTTTTAGGTATTACAGGTGTTTGTTGAGGTAAATACGGTAATTTCACAAAGTTTACTTTCAATTTTTTGTGATATAAACACAATTTTGTACTCTCTACCAGTATTGCTAATAATGATACTATTCTTGGTATCGTAATCGTGATAAAAAAAAAGCTGAAGTTGAATAATTTAGGTCTGAGATTTACACTTCCAGTGAAAGGAGTTTATAAATAGTATTTGAGAGCATGTGGAATCTGAACACGTTTCTTGGTGGAGCACACAAAGCTAAAACCACAAACCACTGTGCTGCTCCCTGCTGCGAACTTGCCGACCCCTCTGCGCTGATGAGGCCCTTGAGGGGCAACAACGACTACTCATCTCAAGTCAATAACAACCCGATATGCAAACAGTCTTTATAAGAAGCCAATTAAAAATAAATATAAAAATAAATCAGCAGAAACCCAGCTGCTAGACTGCTTAATCTTGTGACACACAAAAACAGAAAACAAACTTGCCACTCGCTGTAAATGTTCCTCCCAAACAGCACCCCCACCCAACCCACCCGAATCTTTTTTCAGCATCCCTCATGTTCTCTCTGTAATTTTAATTAAAACTTATAATCTCACAGTAGCTGGGGCTCCAGAGGCCTGCTGACATAATAAGTGAAACACTCCCTTTCTAGTACACTCTTCTGAATCGGTGCCAGCCTAGCCCTGTGGAGACACACAAAGCCCAGGCTGGGAGTGTGGCTGCTAAATTATTTACACATTTCCGCATTTAAGTTGCAAATCACATCCCGCGAGTTCGGCCGGCGAGGGAAAGGAAGCTGAGCTTGGAGGTCAAACACGTTCCTGAAGTTCCTCTCTAATCCATTTAGATAAACACAGCACTTTGTTGTTGCAGAAAGCTAAAAGTGTTCTAGACTCCAGATTAAGCACTCCAGTCCTCCAGTCTTCAGTGGGGAGAAAGCTCACTCAGCCTCATATTGATTAAGATATTAAAGCTAAAAGCAGAAACCCAAAGATGTAAAAAGATGTGCTTTGTAATCAGTGTATAAACAAGAAATATTGAGCCAATTTCTCAAGTCATTGCACCACCAAATCCTTTTGTGGCACGTCCCAGTAATGCTAGGAAGAAGCTTGGCCTCAACTTTAAGCATTCACCTTAAAACGGTACACAAATGTAGTTCATTCTTTGAATTATTTATATGCAAAAGGAAAAAAAAAGGTTCTTAGTTTCAAACTCTCTCCCCTTTACCCCTTTTCCAAGGTCAGGTTTCTGTAGCTTCTGTAAGATCATCTGACATTTGAATGTAATTCTTGGTCGCTTAAATTTTGGAAATCTGAAAAAAGTGCACAATATTGGAAACCATTTATACATTTTTATAATTATTTTTTTAACCAGAATTCACCAGATGTCAATGATCCAGCATGGCATAATGTAATTTATGAACTCTTTGTATTTAAGACTGGAGTAGGGGTGCACCAAAAATATTGACAACTGAAAATCACCTGAAAATGGAAGGAAAAAAAAGCAGCAATTTCAATGTTCGGAAGAAAAAAGTAATAGATAAAATAAATTGTTCAGTATAAATTATTTTAAGTCTCTATACAAACTAGCTGTTTTCCAGTTAAAAGATATAGGCTGTGTAGGACTGGGATAGTACACTGCAGGAAAAAAACTGGCAAAAACTAGACTAGACTAGATTTCTTAAAATAAGCAATTGAAATTTCTCAAAATGAGTGAAATAAGAATTAGCCTAAATCAAGTAAAAATCACGTTTTTGCCTTCAATTTGGACACAAGATTAAGAATAACTTGACCAGTGACTTTTTGTGCTTATTTTGATTCAAATTATTTAAAATAAGGTCATAATTCTGAGTAAGACTGATTAAGAATCTAGTTAGCTAGCTAAGATAAGCTTAGCATTTGTCTGTTCACTACCAAATGTCTGGATGCCTTCCTTTATGTAAATTTCCCTCACATTTGACTTGAGTAGCATTGCTGAGGTACATGAACAACACGGCTGATTTAAATGCATGTCTAAAATAGCACTGTTGAGGTCAATATATGACTGAAACATCACTTTTCAGGTACATTTCTTTCTAAAGTAAACTGTTGTGGGATCTAAGTGTGTGATTTGAACAGCACTTCTGAAATAAATAATGATTAGAATAGCACAGCTAAGGTAAATGTAATGTGCCTGCTAAGATACATGGGAAGTGTTCAAAATATACTTTTAAATGGTACTACTGGAAATACAGATTTCTCATCAGACATATTATTTACAGAAGCATGAAGCCTCCTTTATAAAAACATTTTTGGGACCTAACTGTCCCCACATCAGTATTCCAGGCCATTTGTCCTGTCCCACAGCAAGCATGATCCCTGATAATAAGCTCACAGTTATTTCCAGTTTTCTGGCTTTTCCATCATTCCGGCCACTCAAAATGATGATAAACTGCAGAAGGCTTAGCTGTCAATCTTTCTTTCCTTCTCTCCAGAAAAGACAGGAGACCTTGAGTTGCCATCAAGTGTCAGGGAAGCATCAGCTGAAAAGAATGGCATGAGGGAATGTGTGGCGGCAAGTTAGTGACTGAGTGAACGTTGTGTGTGTGTGTGTGTGTGTTTTCAGCCCCCCTTGAGACACAGCCTGGAACAGTCAAGATGCCATCATTACTGTCGCCACCTTTCACCTATCCCGGTTCCTCAAGGACAGAGAATGAGCATGGGAACACTGGAGAAAGGCTCTCTGGAATTTCTGAGTCATTACAGCAGATCCCGCGCGAGCCGCGGTCCTGCATGACTCCATCGCTGCTGGGAAATGGGGTCTTAATTTGAAGCATGATGGTGGTGGGAAGGCGGGGGTGGTGGACTCGTGGATCGCATGACCCAAAATAGGGCACTGTCCATCAGGCTACTGGAATCTGATTTCCCTCGTAATCAGTCGCTGCAGCGAAAGTCTAGCCGCTCTGGAATCAATAGCAATTCCACTAAAAGTTTCTAAGCTGAAATTACTCCAGCGAAGGCCAGGGTAATTAGGTTAGAGGGGTGGCATGGCAGCAGAGAAGGCAGGAAATCCAAGCCCAGGCTCTGGCTTGGAGGTATAGATCTCTTCGGTTACATTTCATATTTTCCTAATAGCTCAAAAGAGATCAAAAGAAACAGCACTCAGTGCTGCATGCAGTGTTCAAGAAGTACAGTAATCACTTCAGTAAAGGTTGTGTACTCAAGTGAGACTGGCCAACAACAACATGGCCAGAATTTATATCACAATATATATATATATATTTTTATTTTGTTAGATTATTTTGTTGTCTATACAGCAGAAAATAGTAGAGAAGCCACTACCTATGATCTCAATATCTAAATATGTGTAGTACACAGAACTGCTCACAGTTTTTTTAAATATATATACTATTCATATACACTAACATACATATTTTAGTGATTTACATTAATTGTTGCTACATATCATCCAATTTAACAGGATATTTTACACACTCTGTAATGAAATGAACAGTTGGGTCAATGTATTTTAAGCACTAATGATATCCAACACCAATGATTTATCACAACACAAAATAGCATCATATTGCCAGCTCTATAATCAGTTAATAAAATGTAATATACAGCTCTGGAAAAAAATGAGAGACCGCTTAAAATGAAGTGTTTCTTTGATTTAACCAAATTAAAAACTTCTGGAACATAATCAAGAGGAAGATGAATGATCACAAGCCATCAACTAAGCTGAACTGCTTGAGTTATCCAAAAGCAGTGTGTAAGACTGGTGGAGGGGAACATGCAAAGATTCATGAAAACTGTGATTAAATCCAGGGTTATTCCACCAAATATTGATTTCTGAACTCTTAAAACTTTTTGAATATGAACTTTTTTTTTTTTTTTGCATTATTTGAGGTCTGAAAGCTTAGATTAGATTTATATCTATTTTAAAAGCGTCTTGGGTGTGTTTAAACTCACATGTGGCTTTATGTGGCTTGGTCTAATTCAGATAGAATCCTGATACTACAAACGCATAATGTGACTAGGTGTACAAACAGGTCAAAATCTTGTTTACAGACAAAATTAATTTGACCTTTTTTTGTCCTGCAAACGTGCTACTTTTTTTAGCCATCCACAACAGTACTTGTTTCCACCTACTATACTGAACAGCAAGGTTTAAATCTTTGTATTTTTATCTCAAGATGAACAGCTAGACATGCGGACTTTCGCAGCGAGACAGGCTCACATATCATTTCACCACAAGGAATCCACAGCGAGTGATGACTTGAGAACTGACACGTTCTACATAATACATGTTGCCATGCTTATTGATGTTGTAGAACTCCAGCCCCAGGTTTCCCCTTACTCTATGTCTTCTTGATGTGGCTCTCATTGGATGTGGCTTGTCAGCGCACTGTCACAAGCTGGTCACAACAGACTGTCAGATTCCCAGACATCGTATCGTAAACTTAACATCACCCATCATTGGCTATGTTCACTTTGCTCACAAGCCTCATTAATCATTTTCGAACCGATTTGGCTTATCTTAACTCTTCACATTCATAAATGTAACTGACCGGTATCTGTCTGTAATGAGAAAGGAATCTGCCTATATTAAAAAAAACATTTCTTTAAATGCTGTTTGAAACAATGCTTTTCTAATTATTTCACTCTAGTCACACATTTAGAGCAATTTTAGTCATTTATCAACCTAATCTGTGCTATTCCAGTCATAAATTAACCTTAATAGTGCTGTTCTACTTACGACTATACCTCAGCAGTGCTACCCAAACTTCCACAGAAACGACTTTCTTTAGTTGGTTTTCAGTTGGTAAACAAACAAATGCTAAGGCCAAGCTAAAGTTACCTCAGCTAACATTACTATCCCAGCCCTGTGCAGCATGTAACAAACAGTCTGTCAGTAAACAGATACAACACATGATGAATGTTATTGAATGCCTTATTGACTCAAAATAAATTAGTCATTGTTTCTGCCACTATGATCAGGAGATTGCTGGTTTTGAATCCTGTTTATGTAGCTTGCCATCGGCTACCGCATTCCTCAAAGAGCACAATTGGCCTTGCTCTCTCTTTCTGGGTGGGTAGATGGCGCCCTCTCCCCACATCACTCCAAAGGGTGATGTTGATCAGCACAAGGCGTCTGTGAGCTGATGTATCGGAACTGAGTTGCTGCGCTGTCCTCCGAGCATGCATCACATGTATCGGAGGTGGCATGTGCTAGCCTTTGCCTTCCTGGTGTTGGGGCATCACTAGTGATAGGGGGAGTCTCAATCATTGGGTTGGGTAGTTGGCTTTGTAAATTGGGAAAAAAATTCAGTCATTGTTCGATATGAATTGTTCCATCTTTTCACTTGTTGCCAAATAATCGGTGCATTTCCGGCAAAAACAGCATCAAAGAATCTTTCAGTTGGTGCAGAACAACAACACTGCCTGTCTGCTGAAAGTGTATGATGAAATCCTCTGAGGGACGAGGGAGAACCTCAGGGACGTTACTCACCTTGCTCCCAGGCAGCGGTTTGGCGGGACACACGGGGCGGCTGGTGCTCGTGGCACACACCCCCCGCTGTCGAGGCCAACTGAGGAGGCAGCGCCACTGAGAGAGCTCCCTGAGGAGCGGGAGACAGGAGGCCGGGCACAACATCACCTTGCTCTCTCTCTCACACACACTCCAAACAACTCTACACACACACACACACACACACACACACACACACACAACTTATATCTTATTCACAGAGAGAGCTCACACTGCTCAGCTGTCAAGGACGCCTGGATTCAAGCTCACAGGTGATGTGCGGACACTGTGGACAGTTGGGCGACAGGTAGATGAATAAAAACATGGGGCATTAATGCTAAAGCAGAAACATGAACCTGGATGATCTAAGATCTTTCCTCTCACTCTTTTACTGTCTTTTTGGATCAGGAGAAGCACAGAACCATCTTTTTTGTACTAAACCAGATTATCAGAACACCCTGTACCCTTTTTCTCTCTCTCTCTCTCTCTCTTTCTCTCTCACTCACACTCTCACGTTTTCTCTCTGTCTTTCTCTTTTTCTCTCTGAAGAGCAAACAAAGCAATTTCACATATGCGAGCTCTGGAAGCTCAGAAGCCTAGTGTGTAATTACTCCTCTCGCTTGGCTCCTTGTTTACGCTGTCTCTGACAAAGATGCATTGTGTCCTGCAAGAAGGAAGCCTAGAGAGGACATTTTTCTGCTTTGCTGCCAAAACACCGGCCACGCGGCCCGGTCATTAAAGAGACACGGCTGCCTTGTCCACTCAGTCACTCTCTTTCTTGCCACCGAGCGTAGCAGGACACCAAAACAATCAGTCAATTCAAATTAGCGCCAACGAAAAAGCACCAAGGAAGGAACTCTGGTGTCCTCTACACCTACGACAACAAACACACACAAACTACTATTTATAAACACAGTCCCAACATTTTGTACAAGCCTAATCTGTAACTCATCATTCACCATTCCAAGCTAGGGCTGGACAAAATGGTTAAATCTGATCATATATATAACACAATATATTTCTTTTTTTTTCTTCTTCAGTGAAAGAAGAAAAAAACAGTGAAAGCTTGAGAAGAGGAGTACTCGTTCTCAGCAAACATCTATACACATACCCCCTACACACACCACACACACACACACAGAGAGAGCAAGAGCCTACCGACACAGCTGGCTGGCGACAGCAACCTCTGCAGAATAAACACACGTTCACTCTCTGGTCCCTTCTCTCTCTTTCATTCGCTCTCTCTCTCTCTCCCTCTCTTTCGTTCTTCTCTCTCTCTCTCTCCCTCACTCACTCGTCCTCGGTTGCTGCCGCGCTCTGGAGGGTGACGACTCCACAGAGCAGCAGAAAAACATTCCAGACTGCAGCACTGGCAGCTCTCTCTCTCTCTCTCCCAGAGCTTGATTGGGGGGGAGGAGGAGGAGGGCCTTAGGTGCTTGAGTGTGTGTGTGTGTGTGTGTGGGTCTCAGCAAGTGGTGCTGCCCCCCATTCCCCCCGCCTTCCCTCTGCTGCAGCTGTTTGGGGACTCAAAGGCAGGACTTCACCCTTTCATCCGTTTTATCTTTTTAAAAATCCCTTCCAGGACTTTGAAGCCATGGTGCAATATATGCATGGATATTTCCAGAGTGTGCGCGTGAGTGCGTGTGTGTCTTTCAAGAGATGGAGAGATGGAGTGTGTGTCCATCCATGCTGTTGCCGTGCATAAACCTGGTGTCATTTCGAAAACGGATTTTTCAGAAGAGACAATAACAGTGTTCACAAGAGTTCCCTGGTAGTCCTTATCTCTAAACCTTTTCATTGGAAACGCAGAAGAGCTATATAAAAATAGAGTATAGCAATGCTGGGAGATCTACTACTTATATGGACAAAAGTATTGGGAAACCTGCTCAATCAATATTTCTTCTGAAATCAAGGATAATAAAAATGAATGTATCCTGTTTATGTTGGAGTACCTGTCTCTACTGTACATGAAAGGCTTTCTAGGATGGTTTTGGTTGTGATCACCACTCCACCTCATCCCCAACTCATGCTAAACTGTACTGGATAGTAGGGTTGTCACGATACCAAAATTTTGACTTCGATACCGATACCAACTGTAGTATCACGATTCTCGATACCAAAACGATACTTGGAAGAAAAAAAAACAATAAAAATATCTGAACATAAAATGTTTATTTTTGACTGAACTGGATTGAACACTGAACAATCGGTGCAAACGTTTTTATTCTAAAATGAAACATTTGAACAAAAAACAAGTTTTGTTATTATAACCTTAACTATAACATAATTATCTAAACACTTCCTAAAAACTAAAACTAAAACCAGAGGTAATGGTAGCCTGACTATGTGAACCTGACGGGCGGGCAGAAGTTAAGTTCTGAATAAGGAAAATAAAGAGACAGAAGAACATTACCATTTATGTTCATTTTAACACTCACTGCTCCGTTATATTAATCAACCGTTTACCGTTTTTAATAAGCCCATGTTCAGTGTAACGAGCAAGCAGGCTACGTGCCTGTCCACAGATTTGCGATGGAAACGCGAAAACGTGAACATCTTGAGTTCATGTTTCACAGCCAATGGGATAATGGAGAAATAGAGAAAACCACGGGTCCAAAACAAAACTCCTGCACACTCCTCTCCATGTTAACGTGATTTACTAGCAGTCGCTAGTAAATCTTAGTAAAGCTACAGAGTGTATCTTGACTAACTCCACTAACCTGTCGACTTCACAGCTCTTTGTAGAGATCAGGGTGCTTGTCTGCTAAATGAGCGAAATATGATCAGAATTATGTTAAATAACACTGTAACATAGAAGCATAGAACTATTATTTAATTAAAATGATTTTTAAGAACAGCTAAACACAGTGCTGCAGGTCAAACGCGGAGGCGTTCACGTGCGAGAGACAGAGAAAGAGTGAGAGAGCGAGAGAGAGAGAGATTTGCGTGTTCTGATGTGAGCTACTCACAGGTAAAGGTTCTCTTTGATCTCCTCGTGCTCATATTCTAGTCCCATACATAATTCTGCAGCTCCCTCAGTGTTTTCTGTCGTATTTTGCGGCTAGCGCGAGCGCTTACAACTAACACCGCGGAGCGCGAGGTGCCGCCGCCCTTGTGCCGAATCCGCTACTGAATCCGACTCCCGCTTCGCGGACAGAATCGGCACAACACCCCCCACTGTACAACTGCGGGAGTGAAAACAGCGCTAATAAAGTAGTTTAGTTTCACTTTCAGTTTTCGTTATTTTATTTAAAAATAAAATAAAAAATCTTAGACTATTTTCCCACACTTCACTCCTCGCGCCCGTTTTGTCCACAAGTCGCGGACGAGAGACATCTGTTATTTTAGCCGTCGCCATTCTACACTCGCTGCTGCTCTGCTGGCTTGCGCGTGAATCGATTCATTTGTTCAGAACACTAAGTTTATCTGAATCCTGCCACACCGACTGCTGCGGTGTGAATCAGTTTTCTTATGAACTGAATCAAATCGCGCCTACTAATTTGACTCATTTGAAGCTAGTGACTGGGCTATATACAGTATCGAAAGCATCGAACGCTAAAGAACCGAATCGTTTGTGATGACGTAGTATCGAAAAAGAATCGAACCTTCGGTACACCGTGCAACTCTACTGGATAGAGCACCACTATTCCAGACAACACAGTTCCACATAATCAGTGTTTAAATGAGTACAATTCTTAAATAAAAGGGGTCCTTAAGAGTTTGTTAGTAAAATCACTGGTTCTTAATAGAACCATAGTAAATTATTAAGCCAATTTACTCTAGATAGCCAAACAGTCTTCTGCCTCGTTAAAAGCAAAAAGTTTTAAAAAAATGTTTTTTTGTAGATGATTCTGTATAGCGCCAAAATGTATTTCGCTTCATTCTTCTAAGTAAGAACCTTTTAATTATATTTATCATCTTTTAAAACATTTCGTTCATACTTGTTTGCACTTGTATGCTAAATTAGGGATGGGTAATACGGCCTTGAATTACACAATACTATTTATTTATTAGGGTTGTCCCAATCAAGTTTTTTCTTTTTTTTTTTTGTCCTACTGTTGGTCACTTCATACATCCTGAGTATTCGACACTTTAAACAGATACAAATCTGATCACTCAAATCACTTAAGAAGGTGGTCTGAAGAGCATTCAAGCCAGATTCTAATACCGGTAGTCAGATTCTATTAAAAACATACATCTCTGAAACTCCTCCCCATGCAGTAGGTCACTGCTGAATTTAGTAATCAGTAGTTTAAATAGTTGTTGTTGTTTTCTTATCAGCAAGGACTGCCATTGCTGTTGTCTTCCTGTATGTTTGAAAGAATACATGGCAACATGTAAAATATTGCTAATTTTGAGACAGCAACCATCTTTAGCAGAGCACAGGAAAAGGCTGAACAGATCAACAGCTGGTGAGAGGATTTGCATATTCAGTCCCCCACAGCAATCAGAGTTCAGTCGGTCTAACAGGAGATGCACCTGATTACTGAATGTAAATGCATGTGATTAAAATCTTAATTGTAATCCAGATACTAGTCATATGAAGTGATCAAGTGTGAACAGGGTCTTTGCACACCTATAAATATCTGAGGGCATTTTTCCACTAGTCTTTTTTTCCAGAACCAGATGCGCTTTCTCAGCGGGTTTGGTGCGCTTGGTTAGGTGGGAAACCTGCTTAAATCTGTGGTCTGGGGTTCCTTTCATGCAGACTCTGGTGCAGAAAGCTATACGAGCCCAGGCCTGTGTGGGAGCTTATATGATTGGTTATAACGTTATTTCCCTGTCCATTAGTTAACAGTACTTAATATTGAATGAAACCACACTTTATTAGGTCTGCATGGATAATAAGCTTCTTAAACATTAATGCCTGCTACTTTGAAAGAGCTTCATGGTGGAACGTTACGTTACCAAAAGCACTCTTCCTCGCCGCATGAATATTTTTATCCAATAAATATAATGGAAAAAAAGCAGACACCAGCCAAAGTGTTTATAAAATTACACACACACACACAAAAAATATATATGACATATAGGATGGTGCAGATTATGCACCATTTGAAAATTTTCTTGCGTGTGAAAACAAACCAGTGATGAGCTTTCCCCCAACAAGATTATAATAGTTTGGAATGTTTTAGGATAGTTTAATTTTATTTTCGTTTTTTAGGATAGGTTTGCAAGTTTTTCTTAGTATTTATTTATTTTTATTAGTGCTTAGTTTTAGTTCGTTTTTATTAATTCTAGTATTAGTTTTAGTTTTCTCATACTTTGGGTTATTTGTGAGATACAGGATTCAAAAAGGTGTTACGTAATAACACTAAAATAAAACAAATCACTTAAAAAAATATTGTGTTACTGTGAAATAAACTGTCTACAAAAACTATAACAGTCCACAAGCTAGCAACGTGAAAAATATATTTAATAAAAAACGCTGCTTAAAATAGCCAATAGGACACACATGAACATAAAACACACATCATATCATACATCAACAGCGCTAAATTTACAAACACTAAAATGAAGGGTAGTCTATCTGTAATTTCAGTTCGTTTTAGTTAGTTTTATAAACTCTCAATTCAGTTCCAGTTAGTTACTGTTTTTTTTTCTTTTAATTATAATTTCTATTAGTTTCAGTAAATGAAAATGAAAAGTTTTTTCACTTTTAGTTTTCGTTATTTTGTTCGTTTTCGTTAACGATAATAACCTTGGACCACAATCGGTCCTAGGTGTGGACTCATTGATTTAGAGTGAAAACATCCTGACACGATTAAGAACATGGTCAAAAGAGGATGATAAAGTATGCAGAGAAACAGGTACAAGACTGTAATTACGATCTGTAATTACAGAACTATAGCAGCTATATGTGTGTTTATCAGTGGAGCTGATAAAATGGACAACAGGTGAGGTGGCCATGATGTTATACTTGATCTGTGTATATTAAAACAGTATAGTTAATAATGCATTTTGTCTTTGATTAAATATTATGATAAAAATATGGTTTGTGAATAAAGGTCCTTTCACACAAGTAGGAATAAGAATAGATGTGGAAAAAAAAAAACATACGAAAGCTTATGTAGTGAGTGTGTTGCTTATCATATCAGCTTTTTCTTTCCAGCTGATGCCTTCAGGATAATTTGTTTGATCCGCAACCATATTGGCAGAGCACTGCTGTTCAAAGGAACTCGGCTTTGATTGGTCTGCCTCATTTTAGGACATTCGACACAGAAGAAAATCAAGTTAAAATTAAACGCAGCGTTTTAGCCCATCGGTTTCGCATATAGCGTGAAGATAGTCATCAATACGTATTCGCTTTTTAAACCTGATAGTATGACAGGGCTTTAGGTCCTTGAGCATTCTAGTATATAGAATGTGTTCCATATTGCCCACCCTGAATGTCAGGCTTTTAAAACATTGGACACCATAATAAGCAGCAGGGTATTTGCCAGCCTTATTTTCTTTTTCCTAACTGCCCCCACTTTTCTTCACCCCATGTCTTTCTCTAACCATCCTCCAGGCTGTGCTTTTGGAGAAATTTGCCATCATTTCTCGCTCCCATCTCAGTGCCTGCAGGCGAGCCTGACGGATCCAGCATTCGCTGCCAGAGATGCCTTTTACCTCACTGATGGACACGGTCCCTCCTGCTGCTGCATTCTAAACATCCACAGGCCCTCCACACACACCGGCATTCTTTGTACACATACACACACATACACACACAGATAAGCCTCATACCTCTCGGCTTCCCTGTAGAGGAGAAGGAAAGGCGCTCTATTTTTAGCAGCAGAGTGAGAATGGCAGCACAATCAGAAAGATGCAATTAAAAGGGGCTACATGGCAGTTACACACACCCCATCTCTATCTCTTTCAAATACACACACACACACACACATATACACACACACACACATGCACATGTGTGTGTGTGTGACAGGGGATACCTCAAGCCAGAGAGCCCATGTGTTTCAATTAGGATTCCATAATGAGAGATGAAGCATGCACTGGGGATGGAATTGTGAGGAGGCGGGAGTAAAAGGGGGGGGGGGGATAGGTTGTTGTGGGGGGGATTGCGAGGTGCTCAGCTCAAGGTCCGTAGAAGCAGGCAAATTTAATTAAGTGCTGATGCTTGTGGATTTATGGCGCACTAGAAAGAGTGACCCGCGCTTCCAGCTCAGATTTAATGGCTCCGGCCCGCGGATGAAACCAGTCATAACGCCATCCTGATTCAGCAGAACACGAGGACGATAAGCGAGGCTTCCTAAAAGCAGGGATCATCTTATACAGCACAAGTAAACAAATCCGCTCAGGTTACATTTATGCTCTGCTATCGTGCCTGTCTTGCGCTAGAGGACAATCAGGGCGCTTTTGAGGCTGACTTGAGGCGTCAGATATTTGAAAGAAAAAAAAAAGGTTATTATCCAGGGTTTTGGTAGAGTTTAATCCAATTTTATCTTTTCCAATCTGCACACAGTCCAGCCAAGGACCCGACTTGACTGATTTTGAATTGTAAATATGCTTTATAGACAAAAGTACTGGGACATCTGATTATTCTTGGTTTATTCCAGAACCAAGAGTATTTTAAAAAAATAGTCTATTTTGTCTATTCTTTTGTTGGAGTCTTTGTATGTCTTTTGAAGCATTGCTGTGATGACTTAAATACATTTAGTGAAAATACTCACAAATATAAATAAATGCGTAAAAATCCACCACTTGACTTGATTTTAAGCCCGATCTGGTCGGATGCGACTGAATTTCATGATCGGGCCGAATTTTAGCTTTATCGTGCGTCGTTTGTCGTGCAGTGAGACAAGCGACCAAAATTTCTGGCATGTCAGAAATCCCTGGTCGCGTCCGACTGCCCATTCGCAGCTCGTATGGGCAATTAATCGGACATCGCTTCCCCTCTCACACTGCACGACAAACGACGCACGATCAAGCTAAAATTCGGCCCGATCATGAAATTCAGTCGCATCCGACCAGATCGGGCTTAAAATCGGGCTAAAATCGCACAGTGTCCGCCTGGCTTTACTTAGCCATGAATACATTTTATAGCGCAAATAATTTTTTTTGATTGCTTTCATCTAGGGTGTAAGATTTGAGTGAAGTGTGTAGTGATTCAGACATACACAATGCTGAATATTAATGTAGTGTGGCAATATATATGGTGTTTTGCAATATATTGTATCCTTTCGATCATATTGTCTCATCACGTATCGATGTTTGGTTTCAAACAGCGAAATTTTAATTAAAACATTGCCTAAGACTCTCAAGGATCACTGTGTGGGCGTGTCTGTGATGTTTTTTAATTTAAATTATGTAAAGTAGTTAATCATAAGTTTATGATTTTTTTATGTTTAATCAACCTCACTGTAATCTACAGTTCTATAAATCCATATTCATACGTCATTTTAGGTGGTTGTTCTGTGTGTCTGAGGCTCCTATGTGTGTGTGAAGTCACAGCCTGCTGTTTCCTGATTGGCTATAAGCAGTGTGCATACTGGATTAATCTGAATAAAGTTAGGCTTTGCTGAACTTTGTTTCCAGAGGGTGGGGCTGCGTTCAACGCAACACAACTCAGCATGCACCGCAAAATGAATATAGGATGCGTCGAGGCTAAAGTGCTAGTTGACATGTACCGTAACAATGCGTCCCAAGATGCTGAGAGCAGCAGCTAAGCGGCCCAAACATTCCCGCCTTTGCGTTTATACAGAGAAGTATAAAATATTGCAGAATCACAATATCATATCATATCATCATTATTGTGGGCAACGCATCATGATAATACTGTGTTCTAAAATGCGATACATGTTATTTTTTATTACCCTTATAGATCCACTACCAAAAAAAAATTGAAACTTCTAGCTTTACACTTGTCTTGGTTGACTGACAACCTTCAGATTTAGGCACGTTTAGAAAAACAGTTTAGAAAAAAAAATTCAAATTTCTTGTTTAAAACACTCAACTTCTCATCCTTAAACTCGCTCTCTAAAACACAAGCCATACCCAGGTATTCCCAGAACATTTATTCACGCACGACCTGACACTACGCTGCTGATCAACACTTGAAAGAGAGCAAAAGCTCAGACGTTATCATGCGGCTTCCAGGCTGCTCTGACTTCTGCCTGCAACGCACCCCAAAGACCTCATCAACAAAGCAGCCAGCTGTCAATCACCCCACCGCTCAGGAGAAGATGGAGCCGGGGATGGGACGGGACTGGCAGCCTGCCAACAGTCAGTCAAACACACACACACACATTCCTAAAAATTATGCACACACACACACACAAAAGTACTGACAATCATTTTCTTTCTCTTCCCTCACAAACAGTAAAAGCCCTGACTCCTGCCACAGACAGAAGGAGGACGGTTCAGAAGATAAAGTAGATCAGCTGGAGCTGATTTCCAGGTCAGCAGTGTGTGAAATGCAGATGATGGACGAGGCTATAATAGAGCGGGAGAGAAAACTAGAGGAAAACAAGATTCCGACAGCTACGGCCACCCACCGGAGTGAAAGCCGCATTCGTACATCAGCCGCTATTATATTGCGCCTCGAACCATTTAGCCTAATCTCTATTCATTATGCTATTACATATGGCAGGGGCATGCAATTGGCTAAGAATGCAAAAGTGCTGGAGGGTGCAATTCTTCAAAGCACTACCACATTCCACCACAGGAGGCAGTCAAACGTAATGCACAGTTGGCTGCACACCAGGGGTTCTCAAGCTTTTCTGAAGCTTTTCCACCTTGAGGCCTTTCAGTTTTCAAGTCTATAAGGTAAAAGGATGATGGCTCAAAAGATCAACTCTTTCATTTATTTATTTATTTTTTGTTTAAAATATACCTTTTCTATTATATTTCTATTTTTCTATAATCCTACAGAGTCAAACTGCACTTCACATACTGCATTTTTACAGATTTCTGTTTTACAATTTTCTTTTTAATTTTTTCCCCATTTTCTACCCAATTTACCCAACCCACTCATTAGATTAGGACTTTACCCTATCACTAGTGATGCCCCAACAACAGAAGGGTGAAGACTAGCACATGCCTCCTCCGATACATGTGAAGTCAGCCATCGCCTTTTTTCGAACTGCTGCTGATGCAGCATTGCCGAGTAGCATCACAGCGCACTCGGAGGAAAGCGCTCCAGACTCGGTTCCGATACATCAGCTCACCGACGCCTTGTGCTGCGGACATCACCATTTGGAGTGATGTGGGAAGAGAGTGCCATCTACCCAGCCAGAAAGAGCAAGACCAATTGTGCTCTCCCAGGGCTCTGGTAGCCAATGGCAAGCCACATGAACAGGATTCAAACTGGTGATTTCCTAATCATAGTGGCAGCACTTAGCCTGCCGAACCACTCTGAGCCCTTCATAAAAATACAAGATTTTTAATGATACTTTTATTCCTTACTAGTGTTTTTATTAGGGATGCACCAAAATTTCAGCAACCGAAATAATTTAGGAAAAAAAAAAAGCACTTTTAGTGTTTGGGCAAAAATGTGAAAAGACAAAATCATTTAAACTGAACAATGACGTTTTTGATAATAAGATCAAAATGCTGTATTTGCCAGGTTAATTCCTTCAGGTAAACTTGGTAATGCGGCATCATGCAAGGATTCTGTAATGTACTGTTTGTTTTCTCTCAAGATTAATCCTACTTTACATTTGGAACTCAACCACATTAAAAACTCTGAAGATCTCCAGTTGGGCTCCAGTTGAGATAGAATTTGTGAATCCCCATAACAGAACTGTTACAGAACTGCATTGTCGAGATTAAAGTGGATACAGAATTGAAAAGTACTGAAACGTCATCAAGCTGCGCTTTTGGTGATGGTTAAATGTGTTTTTGCTGTTTTGTCAGCTCTGCTTTGTTTCTGTATTAATAGCTACTGACTGTACGTGCTGAAAGATGCACTCTCAAGAGGGATATCTGGTTAGTGGTGTTAAATGTCTTTATTCTATTTTCTTTACAAGATACATTAGTCTTACACATTCTACAAATACACAAGTTCAGTCACTAAACAAACACTAGAGGGTCGATAATGAGCATCTGCAGTCATGCACCAGCTCTGTGTTTCATCTAGCATGTTAAAACAAGCAAGCCTCGCACAGAGCCAACCGATTTTTCCATCTTTAGTTGTGGAGCACAGGTCATTTCACAGATGTCTTTTCTATGCTTAAAGTTAATGCTTTATCTCCACAGACAACACTGCAGTCAGACATCTACTACTACTCCCCTGGGACCACTCACCATCCGTACCCTTTCAAAACCCATAGCGTTCTGTCTGACTGTCAATACCTTCTCTATCCCCCAATCCAAAAAGGGTGGAATATGGTTCAAGCCAGCCTCAATCGAGATGAACCTCATTGTACGACTAACTGCACCTTGCCTTTCCAGGCTGCTCTCTTGGGAGCCATTGAGCTGAGGCATCACAATTGTCCCTGCTGCCTGTTGCCAACAGAGCTTTTGCTGTTTCAGCCACCGTTTCTGTAAATGGCCTCTGATTAAAAGGATCTTTTAACTGAAGGGGCAGCGGGTGAGGAGAGCAGCTGGTTGGGGACAAATGCGTGGAAAACAAAAGGAGGAGATAAAGAGAGGAAGAGACAAGTGACTTGGAGCAGAAAGCAAGGTAGCTTAGATTAATGGTCCTTGTTTATTGCAGAGTGCTGAATGGTAAAAACAACAGTTGTAAACAACAGATAGAGGTTATAATTGAAATTCTCCCATCTTCTAGTGTTTAAAGTAGTGCTGGGCAATATAACCAAGTGAATGTTGTGATTAATTGAATATTTTACTATTCACCTAATTGCCTAGCTCTATTTCAGGCCTATGTTTTCAGCATAAGGCTGAAGGCTGCGGAGCATTAAGTGCAAAACAACCAGACTCAGAAACAGCTTCATTCCGGAAGCTGTAAGACTCTTAAACTCCACTTAACAACACACTGCACTGACACCATATCATGCTGCTATAGCACACTTGCACTCTGGACTTCATGTTGCTGAACCTTTCTACTCTCTATTTATTTTTTTATTCTTTTGGGGTATTTATCTATCTATTTTGTATATTCTATTTTTTTTGTTGCATTCTTTTTTTTAATCTATATATCTATTTTAATAACAGCTCTTTGGGTGTAAAACTGGATTGTGAGATCACAATTTCGTTCCACCTCATGTACCACATGTGATGCGAATGACAATAAAATCTCCTTGAATCCTTGAATATATATTGAATATATATATATATATATATATATATATATATATATATATATATATATATATATTAGGGGTGTCACGATCTCGATATTTTATCGAAATCGAATCGAAATGAGGTCACGATCTCGAGTATCGAAGTCAAAAAGAGGATCGACGATCCCTCCCGCGCGCGCTACGCAAATAGCGCAGCGCGCTACGCAAATGGCGCGGCACCAACACAGCGCATCCTATTCATTTAAATAGAGATAGCCACTGCATGAGCGCAGTCGGCTGGAGTGTGATCACTGTTTTTATCTGTCCAACGGGGGAGGGGGGGCGGGGGTTGGGCGCGCAGGTTTTGTATCTGTATCTAACGGAGGGGTTGGTGCGCGCAGGTGAGAGCGTGTGAACTCGCTGAAATGCGTGTGTCAGTGTGACTTGAGAACACTGACTATAGATCACAGTGAGGTGGATTAAAAATCTTAAACTTATAATTGACTACACCTGTTGCTTTCCATTGAATTAAAAAAACATCTTTCTCTCAGATAAAGTAAACACAAGCGTGTTTCTGACTAAAATAAAAGCTTTTCAGGAGAGATATAAGTTATGTGTAAATATTTATAAGACAATACCCACATCACTTATCTAACCAGCCTGTACTGATTTCTGCCCCCCAATAATGCTTTCAATAACCTCTAATAGCCTTTAATAGTCTTCAGTAGCCTTTAAAAGACTTACCTGGCGGCCGTGGTGTGTCCACTAAACTCCGTAGTTATAAACATCCTGAGGTTAGCAGCGCGCTAACTGACCTGTTTATAATGTAATCCGAGCAGTGCCTCCGTGTCGGCTGTTCTAACCTGCTGCTGTTAGCTGCTTGGGCTGAAAGATGAACTGTAGTGAGCTGTATTATCCGGTTAGTGGGGTTAAAACCTTTATTTGTTTACAGAAACAGTAAAAACGGACTGGCTGAGCTCTGTAGCCCGTGGCTGGGCTGTACTGAAGTAGTGACTGAGTGAAGAGAGCGGGGCTTGTGCTGCTGCTGCTAGTGGTTGGATGAAGAACTGCAGCTTCATGTAATGAGCAGTTTCACCAGCCATCCACACACAGCTCTGATAAACTGCTTGTTTTAATAGTGCACACTGTTGCTACCAAAAAAAGTCACTAGATGGCATTACCATATATATCTTAATAAATAATAATAATAATATTTATAATATTTATAATAATAATAATAATAATAATAATAAATATATTATTTAAATTTTATGAGGCATAAAATAACAACAAGAAAAAAAAAAAAGAAAATCGAGAATCGAATCGAATCGTGACCCTCAAATCGAAAATGAAATCGAATCGAGGATTTAGAGAATCGTGACACCCCTATTATATATATATATAAAATAGGTCTGGGTATCGCCACATACTTTAAAAATTGCTTCACAAGATCCCGCTAGATTCCATTTCTCATTCAATATCAGTTCAGTAAGGGATATTACAGATGCACCATTATATTTAATTATGCGCACGTCACCTGTTAGAAACATTACATTTTTACATCAAAAACAACTAAAATTCCTATTATTTTGAATGTGAATGTGAAGTGTAGTTTGCTGTTACATATGGTTAGAGCTGTTCGTTAGCTCTGCTTTGTTTCTGTGCTCATAGCTACTTACTGTTTTGGCTGAAACATGCACTCATCAAAGGGGTATCCAGTTAGGTAGGGTTAAAAGTCTTTATTTTGCATCATTTACCAGGAGCTTTAGTTTAAGGCATTCTACAAAAATGTGAGATTGATGAAAAAATGACAAAAAAAGAGCCAAGCTTAGTGGATAGGGGGTTGCTTTTAGAGTTTTTTTATTTTATTTAATTTTATTTCTAAATTTATTAGGCCAATTGTCCCACCCATTTAGCTGGTTCTCAGCTGTATATCCCCATCACTAGTGATGCCTCGACACAAGGAGGGTGAAGACTAGCACATGCCTCCTCCGAGCCACTGCATCTTTTCAAAATGACGCCTTGTGCTGATCGACGTAACCTTAGGAGTGATGAGGGGAAAGAGCGCCACCTACCCACCAAGAGAGAGCAAGGCCAATTGTGCTCTTTTGGGGCTCCGGCAGCTGATGGCAAGCTGCGTGATCAGGATTCCAACCAGCTATCTTCTGATCATAGTGGCAGTACTGCTGGACCACTCAGCACCTACTTTTAGAGGTTTAAAGGGTGTCTAGGTTATTCTGTCAAGGATTTAAATAGAAAGTCTTAGACACAACTCCTAAAAAGTGTATTAAATAGGCTTTTATTGTTCCAGCAGCACAATCATTGATTAGGCTGTGACAAATCACAGGGAATCAACAAATGTAACAGGACCTCACACAAACAAAAGTAGGCATGGACACACTAATGGCTTCAGCTACTCAAACCCTATAGGTTTCCCAAGCCTAATTGCTTCATTACTGCCATTTAACGGGAGCAATCAATTATCCAGGCCCCAGCGATCCGACCAGATCATTGAAAGTTCACTATGTTTTCCAGGCTCAGTGGACTGCGGCGTCCCATCATGTCCTGCATTGGCCCGTGCCCCTGGTGGCCGTTCATCCGTGAGCGCTGGGGGAGAGAGAGGGAGCTGCTGGAGCGCTGGCTGGGCTCAGGGGCATAGGCATATGCAAAGCAGATGTCATACTGGCTGCAGCTATAAATAGGTTGGACGGGGAGGTGACTGCGTCTGAATGTGGTCGAGGATCACTGTGCTCTTCATTGCTGTTAGCATGCAAGAGATCTAAAGAGAGACATGGCAGTGCACCCGGGAGGTGCATGCGCACATACACACACATACACACACACACATACACACACACACATACACACACACACATACACACACACACATACACACACACACATACACATACACACACACACATACACACACACATACACACACACACACACACACACATACACACACACACACACACACACACACACACACACACACACACACACACACACACACACACACACACACACACACACACACACACACACACACACACACACACACACACACGCTGCACTGCTACTGCAGCAATGCGGGTCTATAGTGTTTTCCACAGGGTACAGCAATATACTCAGCACAGAGTTCGGACAAAGAGGTCACCCCTTCAGACGTGATGGTTAAATGTTTGGCTCGGTGGTGCTTTCACCTAAAGGCTTCTGCAGCTAAATACATTACAAGCTGTTTTATGTTTTGATTTCCATTTTTTAGGTTTAGGGGTTATTTCAGTGCTATAGGAGTACTAATTACTGTTTTTAGAGAAAGTGAAATGTATTTACATTACAGTTTATGTGTGAAGGTGCTTTAGAATGGAAAACTCTATATAATAGGGCCTTATTTTTTGCCAGACTTTCTGTTCTGTGCTTTTGAAGGGATTTTTAATGTTTGTTTATTCATACAGTTTATGCTTAGAAAAAAAGATGGATCTGCAACTACAGTCATGTAAGCATTTACATCATATAGCACTGTATGTACTGAAATTACAAGGTTGTAACAAAAAATGTTCATACGATTAACAAATAGAACATGTGCATCAATGCATCTAATACATCTATTATATATTAATTTAGCAGTTTCTCCACAATTGGGCATAAACCACACTTATAGGTTTAGAGTGCAGCATTTGAATATGATGCAATGCATGATGAATATGGTGCATATCTGCAGACAGTTGCCCAACAAATTTGCATTCAAATTAACTAATATTCTTCATATATTCAACTCTTTTGAACCACCGCTCCTTTGCTTTCTCTCCCTCACAGCTTTTACTCAAACACAACTCAGCCAGATTAAATTACTTTGCATGTAATTACCGATTAGCTATCTTTAGGGTGTAATTAAAGACAGTTCATACAGTAAAAGGTAAATTAGAATTGATTTGATTACTCAAATACAGCATAAAAACAATTAAGCTGTAGTAAACGTAAGTGTTAGAACTGCCTCTGTGTGTTAATACACAGAAAGAAGTTAGTATGATGAGGATAGCTTTATCTTTACTGCTTTTCATCATGAAACATTAGACTTTAAAGTTTCTTAGTATTTTATTATTTTAGTATTTCAAAGTCTCTTCCAATATTATTTCCATGCCATACTCATGTTGAAAAATGCAGTACATTAAATTGCAATAAGAACACACTTATTTCTCATTTTCTCCCTGATTTGAAAGGCCAATTAAACCACTCACTCATTAGGACTCTGTACTTCTATCAATAGCAGTGCCTACCCCAACACTAGGAGGGTAAAGACTAGCTAATGTAGCATTAATTGAACCCAGCACACTTAGTGGAAAGCAAAGAACCCCAGTCCTGGTACATCAGCTTACAACCACCTGTGCAGACCAGCATCACACCAGAAATGAAGTAGGAAGAGAGTGCCATCCACCCAACCAGATAAAAATAGTGTCAATTAGACCATTTATTTTCAGAAAATTAGAAATGGCTGAAATAACAAAAAAGATGCAGAGCTTTCATACCTCAAATAATGCAAAGAAGTTAATATTCATAAATTATAAAATATTTGGTGGAATAACCCTGGTTTTAATCACAGTTTTCATGCATCTTGGCATGTTCTCCTCCACCAGTCTTACACACTGCTTCTGGATAACTATATGCCACTCCTGGTTCAAAAATTCAAGCAGTTCAGCTTGGTCTAATGGCTTGTGATCATTTATTTTTCTCTTGAATATATTGCAGAGGTTTTCATTTTGGTAAAATCAAAGAAACACATAGAGACTGCACATAATAATGAAGCACAGAGGTGAAACTTTAGTGCAAATAATGGCACCGCTGCCCTTTTGCAATAATGGGAAATGTGAAAAGGAAGATAAAGGTTATTGAGCCATACATTCCCATATGGTCAATGCCATACGCTCAGAGTCAATGGCATACAGGATGGAGCTCTGCTCGTTTTAAAAAGGTAACATTTTGCTGAGGTCGTTCTTTCTCCTTTAGAGCCACTGATGATGTAGGAAGAGGTCATTCTTTAATTTCAGGCCGTTCAATTGGTCCACTTTATATGGGACCTCCTCTATAAGGGAATATGTGTCAATACGTTAATCGTACCCTTTGTTACCACAACCTGAGACAGGCACACATGCGCACAGTGAGCGGGGCTGAAGGAGGGCACACGAGTCACACAGCGAACAACTCATCTGTGAAATTAATTACGGGCCGCTTGCATCCATTCCTCCAGTGATATGATGAAGGGGGCAGTGTGATTAGGCACAAGGAGAGGGGGAAAAGCAGAAAGTGCCGAGTGTTAAAATGGGCTTTTGATCCGATTCTCAGCTCAGCTCATGTGTGAAAGTGTTGCAGGTTTCTCATTAATTCCCCCTTATTTTTAATTGACAGCGAGTGAGAGGGGGGCCTTGTGCACGCTGTGCACATTTCACACTGAGATGTAATAGGGCATTTGTGTATGAGAGCATGAACATGAATAAAACACTACACTCAAGCGCACTCCTGCAACACGAGCGCTGAAATATTGCACTCCAGGCTGCAACCCATGCAGGCACACGTGCAGCCTTAATTAAAAGGCCCTAATCAGTGCTGGCTTAAGCACTGAGCGCAGCTTCTAGAGCAGCCTAACTGGAGAAGCCGAGGGTGTGATCATTAAAATCCACCAATTAGCTTCACGCCTCCAGCACCTCGGGCAGCCATGTTGGCACGTGTAACAACAAACTCCGAAGCAGACCCCCGAAATAGCCTGCCGCATCAAAATAAAGCAGACAAGCCTGAGGGGCCCATCCATGTCTAATCTGTTTACGTACACAAGCTGGCCACAGGCGTCCGCTGCCAGTCCAGCACACCACGCAAAGACAACAGCGCTCTCTGACAGCTCAGAGGCACTGCTCTCTTCCTGCCAGAGAACTCTTTCTTCTCCAAACTCTAAAGCCTGGCTAAGACAAACTGAAGTATAGGAAACTTTCTCTACACAGGCATTTGGGTATCACTTTCACAGTTCTTGAAATGTTTCAGATTGACTGATCTTCATCTCTTAAAGTAAAGTAGTTTTTGCCATAATGTGGATTAGAATATTACTCAAAGAGCTATTCATTGTATACCAAATCAACATATTCACAACTTCACAACTAATGCTCTCAAACACATTAAGAGAAAAGAAATACAAGTAATTAACTCTTGATAAGTTCAGCACAGCTGTTAACTGAAAGTCATTCCAGGTGGCTCTACCTCATAAAGCTGACTAAGAAAATACAGCCAAGATGTGCAAAGCTGTCATCTAAGCAAGTGGTGCCTACCTGAAGAATCTAAAAAAATAAACATATGCTGGTTTGCTTAGCATTTTGTGTTAACTAAATAATTCCACAAATTTTCTTCATAGTTTGGGTGACTTAAGTATTCATTTACAAAATTAATACTAAAGAAAATTCTGACTGGTACTGCATATATATGGACATGACCTCCATCGTTTCAGCTGAGCTCAATCCTGTCAATTGTGTTTATATTAACAAAATGAGCCTACTAAAACTAATGAGTTGAAATTGACATTTTTAAAACAATCTAAATCCAACAGTTCCAAACCTAACATAGGATTTTTTAAAATATTTTTTTTTTTTGCTGTAATTATTTGTAAAATGTAACTGTATTATTTTTCTTATACAGCTTTGAAAAAAATGAGACCATTCAGTTTCTGAATCAGTTTCTCTAGTTTTGCTATTTAAAGGTATATGTTTGAGTACAATTAACATTGTTGTATTATTACATACACTATGGACAACATTTCTCCCAAATTCCAAATAAAAATATTGTCATTTAGAGCCTATATTTGCAGAGAATAAGAAATGGCTGAAATAACAAAAAAGATGCAAAGCTTTCAGACATCCCATAATGCAATAATCTGGCCAATATAGGTGGATGATATGGCCAGAACATAATACCATGATATTTCATGGTACAGGGTACAATGGAATATTCCTGTTACAATATGGCAAAACACTAGGGGTGGGAATCACAGGGCATTTCACTATACAATATTAATCATGACATGTTGCCCACGGTATTGATAATCACAATACTGTGATATATTGCATGTGTGTTGCTGAAGAGAATAAATACTTTTAAGTAAACAAATATCAGGAATTAAGGGTTTACAGTCAGTCTCACAGAAGTTGACAGCCAATCTTCTTCACGGCAGGTTTGCTCTATTTTTTGACACCACGTATCGATACAATATGATACAAAACAAACGATACAATATATTGGGATAATATTTTCCCATCCCTACAAAACAGCGAAAACCATTTTATTAATTTAAAAAAAATACTACTGCAACAAAATTAACATTTTAAACAAGTCTTAACCTAAAACATTATGTACTGCAACAAAACAATATTTACCACAATATTTAGGTGCAGAATATTTAGTGTGAGCATATAAAGCATCACAGTTAAGAGCAAACAAATAGAAAACAGACTGCTTTCAAGACAGAATGACACTATTAGTCACAATATGGATTTTATTTTTTTTTTATTGTTTGAAAATGTATAACTACTTTATGGTCAATGATACAATATAGCATACCCCTACTGGCCAAGCAGCTCAGGAGGTACACATTACATATACAGGTGAATATATCTCATAAAAGAAAAATTAGCTTTTTACTCTGATGCTTTATTTTTACCGGACATTTTAACTCTAACTCTACCTGCCTTCCGTCATGTGGCTGATTCTCTAGCTGATAAAGAATGAAGCTGGGCCACGCGTGGTTTCACATGACAAAACGCACAATTACAACCTAAAGATGCTACAGTGCAGATACCAAGTAGCATGAATGAATGAACTGAAGGTATGCAGTTGGGCACTTAGGCTGTTATTCTACAGGGCTTTTCATTTAAGAGGAGGTGTGTTGAGCATATAGCACAGCAATTCAGTAGTGGTGTAAGAAAATATCAATAAAGAAATTGTGCATCCTTTTAAAAATACAGTACTAATTTTTAAATATTTGTATGCATGTAAAGAATGGTGTCAGACAGTGGTTCATTTTATGTGGTGTTTAAACTATAACAACTACATAGCAGTGTTGTATTCTGTATATAGATCCCACTGTTCTGACTGCATAAAAAGTAAACTCAGATTTTACATATATGACAGTAACAATTTGATTTAATTCAAACAACCATAATAGATCACCTAGTGTGTCTAATTGCTCTGCAAGTTATAAATCAACATGGGCAGCTATACAGCTCTGAAAAAAAGACCATTTTAAAAAGATAAGTTTCTTTGATTTTACCAAACTAAAAACCTCTGGAATATAATCAAGAAGAAGATGGATGATCACAGCCATCAAACCAAACTGAACTGATTAGCACCATGAGTGGCATAAAGTTATCCAAAAGCAGTGTGTAAGACTGGTGGAGAAGAACACGCCAAAATGCATAAAAACTGTGATCAAAACCAGGGTTATTCCACCAAATATTGATTTCTGAACTCTTAAAACTTTAGGAATTTCCACATCGGTCCATCCCATAAAATACATTTAGGCTATGTGGTATTCAACCTATGGCCTTCATTTAATCACTTTACAATACAACTGATTCATGTATAAAAATGACATGTTAAAAAGCAACATGTAGAAGCCTATTCTGTGTTTTATATGTTTTTTGAAAGCTTTCTGAAGCAGTGAAAGAGAAGTGAAGTGAAGGTACCATGTGACAGTGTAGTTTAAATGCTACTCTGAATATAATGGGCATTATCTGTAACAAGGACTTAAACTGAAAATCAATGATGTATTCTAACACTGATAGACGGCATATTGTCCAGCACCAACAGTGCTAACAACTACAGATAGACCAATAAGTAGTTAGTGTGAAACCTGCTGACTTATCTCTGAGACAGCCAAAGGTCACCATTCTTAAACATGTTACATAACCATTCAACAAGGGGAAACCCAGCCTGGAGAAAGCCTCAAGGAGTAGAGCGTTATCTTATATCACCACCACACTTAGATTCACAAAAACACAACACAGTAAAGTTGAACGGCGCTGGTTGTTGGCAACAACCACCACACCCAGGTAGCTATCTGAACTGCCTCAATTCTTAGAATTTCCCTCATTCCACAAACAGAGATCTCCTACTTAAAATAACTCGATGAGTGGAGGCACATGGCTATTCCTGGAAGGCCACTTTGTTTTTACAACAGTGTTCTGATCAGCTATTGGCTGCAAGAACGCTTGAGCCAATTATGTACTTAATTCAGTTAGTGGAGTGCATCCAGTTTCAGGGCAGTTGAGAGAGATGCTGTTCAATCATGGCTCAGACCAATGTTACCCTGGGTTTGGAGACCCACTGTTCTGAACATTTTAGTGCATTTCCTGCTTTAACACAAGCATTTACCTCAGTAGTGGGCTGTTAATCAGCAAGTACTGTGTTAGTAGCAGGGAAAACACTTTAAAAAAGTCCAGGAAAGTGAGCAAACAGGACTAGGGTTGAGAAAAACACTGCCTTAGACTAAACAATTGCTCCAATAAATTATTTTTTTCCCTGCAAAAACAGCAAAGATGAATACTAGATAATGAACAGGGCAATACCAGTGCAAACCTCACTCAACATTAAACAGTGGTCTACATGCCCCAATTACAACACTACTGAGGAAGGAAACACTACCCATGAGAGCAGCAGTGATCAGCTTTCAGAGCTCAGTGGCAACACAGCAAGGATACAACTTTAATGCACTGATGATGCAACCCTGAAGATGTTACAATGCAGAAACAAAGGAGGAATGTTTTTTTGCATGAATGAATGAATCGAAGGTATGCAGCTGGGCACTTAGGCACAGTGTGGCAAAAGTGACACCAGTGGAGTTTAGTGCCAGTTGGATGAGTGCACTGTGATGAAACTGAGATAACCTAGAAACTAGTCAGTGTGTCACTTTAAACCCAACTCTAAATCCAAAATCTGTAAAGACCTAAACAGCCAGGTTTCTTCAGAAATTACAGGTAATAATAAGGGGTTTCTCCACTCTTCACAACATCAAATTTAAGAGACGACTAATTGTTAATCTTTAAAAGCAACGCTCTACACAAAGTGCTTGAGACAGGACAGGAACGCAGAGAGGGGTAACTTCCCCAAAAGTGCCCAAACACAACAGATTTACATTTTCACACAGTAAATATTAGCACATTCCACATTGAAACCTTTTTGGGGCATTTAAAGGCCATTTAAATACCAAGTTCAACTGTTTCTGTGGATTCCTAGTGATGCTGGGCTAATCAACTACCAAAATAATCATAATCTGTACATTAAATGTTTGTGTGAAGTCAGGTACTGCTGCTGGATGATTAATTCTGGATCAGAAACTCCAGTCCAACTCATCAAATAGATACTGGCTGAAGCTTCAACGCTCGAGAGAAGGCAGTTCCACTGCTCCGCAGCCCAGTGCTAAAGCTTTATAACCCAATTCATGCTTGAAATTGGCTGTGGTGAACTTGGCTGTCCATGTGCAGCTGCTCCTGAGCATCCCAGAATCCCATTCTACTGATAAAGCTTTTCCATGGTCAAACAAGCTGTAAGTGTGCAACTAAACACTAAACTGAATCAGACAAATTTGGACAAACATAGTTTGAGACAACTATATAATGATATAATGATATAATTATATTACCAAATGGTCTTATACACAATCTCCATATCTACAAAAACCCTGCTTTAATCACAATCATCCACTCAGTCAACCTCAATGTACATAATATATGCTTTGTAACAATTAGCTTTGAAAGAGCGCGCTGACGTACTGATCCTGAATCTGTAACCAAAGGCTTTAATTGGCTTAAACGTTGATGGTAAGTTTGTAAGGACAACGGGTAATGAGTGTTGGCTCATTTTCTTCCTAAGGTCATCTTACAACATGCTGAGTAAGTTCTAATGTTATCATCTGTTTAAGGTGCCATTATCTGATGTGATTCTTGGATTTTATTTAGTTTCAGCCATGAAATTCACTTATGATGTTGTGTTTATGTATCAGAAACAACTGTAAGAGATGTGTCTATTACCTCTGTTCATAGGCTTTCCTCATTTTAAAAGGCAGCCAAGTTTATAACACTATTAGGGATGCAACTAATCTGTCTATTAATTATTTTTACTAGTTGATTAGTCAACATTTACTTTAGTCATGCCCTCCCTTCATGTCTGCTTCCGGTCGGCAAGGTTCCTGTTCCGATGTATGTTTTACCAAACTGTGACAGCTTAAATCTTAGGACCCTTGGTACATTTTGCAGGATATTTCCAAGTAGGTGAACATAATGCAGCATACATCTAGCAATATGCTTCAAGAACACTTGCTGGTAAAAGAAATACTACAATTTAACAAGTCAGCCAAAAGCTCTAATCAGATGGGATTAGTTTTACTTGGGGATGTTGAGCAATGCTTACAATTTTATGCAGAGTATTAGTCCAATTTCTGACAGATTTGAATATAATTGCCATGTACTAGAAATAGCACAAAACGTAAGGACATTTGTGGTTAGTAGATTATTTCTAAGTTGTAACAATGCTTCTTGGCAAAAAATCTTATACCGCTGGAAAGACTGATAATTTTACTTTTAATTTGTGCCACATTTTTAAGGAAAATGCAATTGTGGAATAAGTAGCAGAGCTGAGTATGTTGAATATGGCTTGCACCCATGAGAACTTTGCCATATCCTCTCTGCCAATGCCAATCAGCTTATTCTGTCATTGACTCGTCTTCTTGGGGTGTTGTCTTCTTGGAAAGCCCCTTTGAGGCCTTTCTCTGACACCCACATGGTGTCAGAGAACTGGTACTATGGCTCACTTCAAATAATGTCACAACTTGGTTTTGAGGAACACCAGCATGAAGTTGTTCTATCGCATGAGCCCTATACAGATCAGTCAAACAAGGCATGCTGTTTCTTGGAGCAGACACCAATTAACCACTGTAGCAGGGCCCATGCTTGATTGGAAGCACCTGGGGGTACCAGAAGCTCAAAACTATTGTCAATAGCCACAGCAAAATAAGATGTTTGGCACTGACAGAGAAGATTTTCCTTCCAAATGTGGCAACATTTAATAGGGTAATTAACAGGCTTTTTAACAATATACGATTTATTGCAAAGAATCATTGTTACTACAAAGAAATAATCTACCAGACACAAATGTTCTTACTTGTTGCGCATTTCAAAACAGGCTGCTATGCTGCTTTGGGTCCACAATTAAAGTGGTTAGTAAAGTAGTGTCAGCGCTGTGTGTCTGTAACTATGCTGAAGTTGTTCATCAAAACCTGTGGTATCAGAAGCTCAAAACAAGAGTCAATAGCAACAGTAAAAATAAGCTGTTTGGCAATGACAGAGAAGATTTGGCAGATATTTCATGGGCACAAGCTACATACTCAGCTCTGTTGCTCATCCCACAAATGAATGTTCCTTACAAATGTGTCAGCATTTATTATGGAAATAAACAAGCTTTCACTTCAACGACATAAAAGATATGATGAAGAAATAATCAAATTGCCGTTTTAAACTTGTCACATTTATAAACAGGCTGCTCTGCTGCTGCATGTCCAGGTTTATTGGGAAGAGGGGGGATAATGGTACATTATGACATTTTGTTATAGCTAAACAATGTTTGGAGACTTCTGTTCTTATTTATTTCCATGAAATGAGCCTTTACATCCCTTAAAACAGCAGGAGAGGGTGCAGAACCGAGGCTTTCCCGTTTCTAAACACCTGTAGCGTTGTAAACTTGAGCTAATGGAGACTCACTTCCTCAAACACTCACTCCTCCTGTGAGTCGTGAGGGCGCTGTCAAACCAAGCCAAAAAAGTGAGGTAGCTGGTGAGGTAGATAGATAGGAAATAAAGTAACGTTATACAAAAAGTGGTGTGAAAAGTACAGTAGTGTCACAGCACTGCGTGTCAGTCTGAAACTGTGCTGAAGTTTCTCAGGCTTGGTAAAGCTCTCTAACGGGCTGTCAGGAGCTCCTCTCTCTCTTACCTTGCAGGGGAAGGGCAGCGTGGAGGCGACTTTCTCCATCGCCAGGTTCCGTATGCTGGGTGTGAGAGGCCCGCGGCAGGTCGGGCAGCAGCTCAGCTTCTGTCGACATTGGTTGCAGACCAGGTGGCCGGCCTGGCACTGCAGGATCGGCGGCAGCACGTAGTCGAAGCACACTGGGCACTCGAACAGCGCCGTCAGCTCGGCCGACTGTCCGGGTAGAGCAGCAGCAGCAGCGGCGGCAGCAGCAGCAGCCGCAGTAGGTAACGTTACAGCGGTCGCAGCAGTCACAGAACCGGACCCAGAGACGGAGCCCGAAACCCCCGCAGCAGCCGCCGCCGCTGCTGCTGCTGCCGCGGCCGCAGCGGCTGCAGCAGCGGCAGCTGCCGCCGCTCCTCCTCCTCCTGCTGCTCCGGAGCCGCCGTGTTTACTCCCTCCTCCCGCCTTACCGGCTCCCAGTCCTCCGCCCGCTCCTCCCGCTGAGGACGGACGGCTCATGGCGAAGCGGGCAAACTAAGGTTAACCGACAGTTTTAACCCACGACTCGGCTGGTATGAGAGCGGTGCTCACACACACACACACCGGCAGCGGCGGCGGCAGCTCGTAGTACAACACACGCTCCTCTTCTCCCAGACCCAAACACACACACACACTCATACACACACACTCAGTCACACACTCATACACACTCATACTCACACACACCCGCGGATACAACATGGCCGCCACTGTTTGAGAAAAAGGAGCGAGGTCATTGGCTGACAGCGCTGTGATTGACAGCCGCCTAAGCCAATAGCGAGGCGGATGGAGGCTCTTGTGTAACGGCTGTGTGTGTTTACACGCAGCGGCTTGTAGTGACGGAGAGAGTGAAAGTGAGCGGAGCGGATCAGCGTGACAAACAGCCGCTCGCTCTCTCTCTCCACTGATCTCGGATCGGTTTCACCCAGTGTATCGGTCGGTATTATTGGTATTATTGATCGCATGCCGTATCAGAGAAAAAAAAAGAATGCATATTTTCACAAACAAATTTAACCTAGTTATAATTACTGCCTGCCCTCATCGAAGCTTCATGCTGTAAAATAAATGTGATCATAAAATGAGAGAAGTTCAGTTCGGATCCCTTTATCAGATTTACCTTTGGAGTGATCATATAAACAAAAGTATTAAAAGTACTGGCATTCATTACTCAGGTAAATTAGTGGTACAGATAGTAGGCTTATAGATAATATAGGTAAGGAATTTGGGGGCTCCAAGCAAAATGGACCCCTGTTCCAGTTCGTTACTAGCATGGACGCCCAGGCAGGTAGCTAACAAACAGTTGTTGTCTGGAGCCCCAGGCCAGCTCAGGCCTCAAGGCAAAGGATTGGTTTGCTTGCCTTGTTGCAATGGGCCTGATTAGGGTTTACAATATTTCTGTAGAAGCTGAAGTATCAACTGAAGCTTTATACCTAAGTACAAATACTGGTTTCAAAACTACTTTAAGATTAAATTAAAAAAAATATCAGTGGATTAAATGTGATGCAGATAGGATTTCTTAATTTATCAGGCTATCATTAACTTATATATGTAAATGACCTCTGCTGACTGACTTCCCTCTATAATGCCACATTCAAAAAGAAGCCCAGAGAGAAACACTGTTTGTAATGCTAAATGAATGGTAATAAACTGAACAGGCAGATATATGTAAAATAGGTGTGCTGTTGTTTTCATCGTATATAAAGACAGTATGGACATGATTCTGAAGCAGGAAAATAGTCAGTCATGTCTGAACTGAAGATTTAGTAACCTAGCATTCTGGGTTTTTTTTGCTAATGGCCAATGACAACACAGCTAAATGCTATTACCATGGCATAAACAGAACAAATTATTGCGTGTACAGTGCTTTGAGCCTATATGACTCTTTCCCCATGCATTTCTTACTAGCTTAGAGTTACAGAATCAGAAAATATTACAGGATTTTACACAGACATAACTCTGTTTAGGAGTTGTTCTGCACACTTTTTAGTTAAACACCAAAAAAAGTTTGCCTTTAAACCAACTATTTTGTTAAATATTGATTAAAATCAAGGAAATCACAGGTTATATATTTTATAGGAATATCAGCATGACAGGATATTCAAAATCAATATATTTATAAGAAAAGCCTGGTATTATTACAAATTTTTAAACTGTTTAACTGCTAGACAGCCATGTGTTTAGGCCTTTATTAGAGATGTTCTCTTTTACTTAAGGCTTTAAATAATGGAAACTAAATCTATAGCATGATTGGCTCACTTAATGCTATAATTTATGTGAGGGAATTCCTGATATCCTGATGTTCTGCTTGAGCTTTAGCTACATGGTTAACCCTCCATGTTTGTTCTTAGCTTAGTTTTGATTACAACACACTTTAATTTAAATGAACTCCACACTGACAGAAAGCTGATCACTCATTCATTACCAAGCAAGAATAACAGAAAACATAAAAACAGAGAATGTAATGAATGCATGAAAATTCACCTCTTAAAACAGAAAATGATTTAAATATCCCCCCTGTTGTACAGCTATTTCATTTAATACAATCGTGACATTTAAGCAAAAACAAAGAGAAAGAAGAAATGGGTTTAGCAACTACATTTTATTTTTACGTAGAAAAAGTCAGCAATCAATGGTCAAGGTCATAAGGTTACTGGTATAATCAAAAACAACATGATGGAGCTGATCGAAAGCAAAATTATCATTATATATTTACACGCGTATCAAGCAAGGAGCATCTAAGACTACTGATACAACTTATGCACAGGGTCATAAAGCATCATAGTCGTCGTCATCTTCATGCTTTCTTTTCAGAGAGCCCGATTCGCCGGAGGAGTTCTGAGACACCATGTTGGTCGTAATGAGGATGTTCTTGGAGCCGATGAGGGAGGGGTTGATGAGGACATTCTGGACTGTGCCTGGAGTAGTCGGGGTGGCTGTAAATATAACCAGTGTGACAACAGTTATTACTAATAGGAGGTAAACTAAACTAATGAAATTGAGTACCAATATCCCCTTCTTTTACCCACAACACAAACAAAAAACAAAAATTAATCATCCAACACTATGATGAAGAAATTTCACCCAGCAGTTATTAACATTGCACTGACCTGTCTTGACAGAAGCAGCCTGTGAGGAGGGGATCTGAACAGTGAAGCGCTGGCCTGTCAGTGACACAGGGGTTCCCACTTTACTGCCCATTGTCTGCACTGAGGGGGTACCTGAAAACCAGCAAAAAAAAGCACAATGATGCTCAGGATTCAGCTCATGAAACAAATCCCTTAATTCCCAAGTTCTGGGAACTGTGTTTATTACTAAAATTTATGCCAAAACAAAAAAGGACAAAAGAGTAAAACAGAGAATCACAAATATTCTTTTCCATATATTACCTTGCATTATTGTTCTATTTAAATGTACAGTTCTAGAAAAATAATTTAATTCCAGATAGAAATATTGTCATTTAGAGCATTTATTTGCAAAAAAAATAGAAATTGCTGAAATAACAAAAAAGATGCAGAGATTTCAGACCTCAGAACATGCCTAGAAAACAAGTTCATATTCATAAAGTTTTGAGAGTTCAGAAATCCATATTTGGTGGAATAACCCTGGTTTTTAATAAGTTTTATGCATCTTGGTATGGTACCGACCACCAGTCTTGCACACTGCTTTTGGATAACTTATTTTTAAGTGGTCTTCTGTTTTTTTAGAGCTGTATATCCAGCTCTTCCGTGAGTGGTCAGTTCTTTAACAATTATTGGGACCAGCTGAGGAATAAAGGTTAAAGAAGCAGCATTATTTAATTTCCTGATCAGACAGGAATTTTACTAAGGGGTTTTTCTCAATTGTCATACAATTTTCTCAATTTCACTACAACAAAACATGACCTTAGTCTTGCTCATTTTCTGTACATTCCGATTTGGACACTGCCCCCTAGTGCACACGTTCACATGCAAGTGGGTTTACAGTCACCAAAATGTAGCCATGTGCTCACAGACTTGTATAAAAGTATTATGATAAAACAACAATAATTATTATACTTCATTATTATTACTGTACTGCATTATATTACACAATAAAAACAAGAGGAAGCATTTAAAAACAAAGAATACTTTAAAAACTATATTAGTTATAGGGAAAGTCTGCCTTAGGCGGTACACTGCAGTGCACTATACTATTATGAGAATACTCAGAAGAACTCACCGAGTGTTGGTGTGCTTGGTCTACTGGAAACTGCCCCCACACTGAGCCGTGGTACTGTTATTCTACCCGCAGATGAGGACACCTACATAAGAACAG